>NC_092021.1:17138354-17738354 GCF_042242105.1 Pempheris klunzingeri
ATTTCAGCTCAGGTTTTCCAGCCATAATGCTTAATTATCGTTAGAGATGTTACATTTTGCAAGAAGACGTCGCCCTAGTGTATGTTATTCCCTGTTTTCCAGTCCTGCACTTGACTTGCTGCTATCATGACTTTCCATCTGGTAGAGATCTGCAATATTATTATGGTGTTTGTCATTTTTCCAAAGACTTTTTCAGGGGTCTTAAATCGTGCACCAAATAAGAAATTATTTATTCAGCTTACAAACTGCTGTGAGATGACGCAGATGCTGCATCAATAAATAAATTAATGACGGTACACATAAAACAAAGCATACATCATCATCATGTGGTGCACTTGAAGGGGAGTTTTCATTAATAAAAAACAATTTGCAAAGTCATAATGAAACATTTAAATGCTTGAGCATCCATTCTTAGTTTTAATGTTGTTATGCCAGATGTTTACACTCTTTGCCAGGTCTGCAATAAATGATTATTCTTATTATCCATGTATCTACTACTTATTTTCTTCTTTCTTTCTCCATCTGTCAAAAATTCCATTATATTCAATTTCAACTGAAGAAACCAGTTCGTTTCTAAAAAATAAAATGATCATTGATTATTTTGTCAGCTGACTAGTCTATTATCCTTTCAGCATTGCTCCACATTTACTCTAAGGGGCCCCTCATCTCGCAGGCAGTGTGTTTCTACACTCAGTGTTAACCTGACTTAGAAACATCTACCTATTTTCGAGTATTATGTCTATTGTCTAAGATGGATCCAGAGACAAATCCCTCTGAAACCCAAAACTCTCCCTACGAGTTCTCCCACAGCAAGCTGCCTGTAGTTAGAGGGGCTTTGTGCTGTCTGAGTGCTGGAATCACCACACATAGCCTCACAGAGGCAGCTAGACCTCACTTTGAATTTCACCCTAAATACAGGAATTTTCTTTTAAGATGTGAAATGTCGGAAATGCAGGGCTGGCGAGTTGATTTGTAGAGTTTTTTTTTTCTTTTCAATTTGCATATCATTTACTGCATCTCCCTTTGTTGACACCCGAGGGCCTGAGAGGAGATTTTGATCTTAATAGGAAGAGTAGGGTGGTATGACTGAGGATCTCATCCTCCTTATACTCAGCGGGGAAAACATTAGAGCTCTGCCTAGATAGCGAGACTGGCTTCACTTAGGTTCAGGTTCATAGCAATCCTGGTGGGTTTAAAGAGGGCAAAGTGTTCATCAAACCACGGCGCTCTGTACCGTGAGGGTCAGACTCAGGTTGAGACACTGAGGACTGACTCATCACCTAAACATCACTGGTTATAGTTGTTTTTTCTCCCTTTTGTAAACATGTGATTCATGAGGCTCATTTTTAGCTGCCTCCTCCTAAAATTGAATGTAATTAAAACACAAGTGAGCCAGTAAAATTTAAGATGATACATGCTTTCATGTCCACAGGTTTTGTAACTTGACAACGCTGTGGTTTTAACACTGTCATTTTCCAACCATAATTATGCTGCTTGTTGTGTTGGACAACCACAATGCTTGTAATGGTGATACGGTTAATCCAAAATGTTGCACATCCCCTGCAAGTAACACAGCCTCTACACAGTGGTGGAAGAAGAATTCAGATTTGAAAACGATGCGTTACCTTAAAACATTTTTACATTTGAAGAAATCTTGTGGTTGTTTGAAGTTTGATTCCAATTATCTGTGGACAAAAAAGTAGAAATCAGCTGTATCCATGATCAACTGGCTCACATAATTATGCTGCATCAATAATGAAGTCCTATTTTTTTTTTTCATAGACTTATTGTCATATTTAACTGCAAAAAAAACTCAAAGAGTAATAGCCCAGACCACTGGCAGTGTTATAATGTGGTGTCACAGTTAGTTCAGAAGCATTTCACCTCCGGTCGTAGCCACAGATCCTGCCATAATTAAAATCCTTGTTGTGCATTACTCCCTTGCTGGGATAGTTGGCTCCTCTGAAGAGCCGTCTGAAATAGGTCACCCCAGCACCCTGTAGTGCATCTTAAAAGTACACTGAATCAATTAAGTGTGATCATGCTCCCTTGATTATTTTGGCCCTGTTTTTACCACGGAGAGGAATTTCAAATAGGCTCACTAGTTTGAATAACAAGGTTGGACTGTGGTGACAAATGGTTACAGAGTGGGTGTTTCTTCCCCTGTTTTTCTCTGCCAAATTAACTCCCTGGCTGATTGCCTGCTTTAGCATATGAGAGGAGGTGAGCGGAGGTGTGTACGTAATTGCCTTGGTTAGCTGATTATGTGTTGCAAAAAAGCAAATGTTATGAAATACTGTCGTCACTCTCACGAAAGATGTTCTGACCTAATGAACTCGAGCTCCTGTGTTAGCTTGGACTCCTGGCCGTGCTGCAGGTCTGCAGGCAGGATGCTGAGGGACAGACGCGGGGTCAAGTTCAGCGTTTCGAAGTCTGACACCTGTGTTTTCTTTAATACGACTTTGTAAATCCTGCTCCCTCTTGTTTTTCCTCATTAAATCTGACAACATCTGGTGCCAGGGAGGACTGCTTTAATGTGGCAAACATTACTGCTGCTGTTATTCTTGCCATTTTAGCTATTTGCTTCACGTGCAGGACTTTCATTAAAGCTATATCCAAGGCAGCACCAAACACTGTTATCCAAAGTTTTAAACCACCTTTATGAAAATCACTCGAGCCGCAGCCTTAGCAAATGATGAAAAGCTTTTATTTTCCAAGGAAGCATGCTTACCTTTTCACCTAATAGTGATGTCTCACTTCAAAGAGAGAACACGATTAGGCCAACATTGTCCTGTTTCTATATCCTTTGAGTTCAAAGGGAGAGTTTGAATACCTGTATTTCATGTGCAGCCTTTTCAAATACTGTTAACGCAGTTTACGTGCTTTTGGTATCCAGATGTGTCAGTTTTCCACCACAGCAGAATATATCACACTATATTATGATTGCATACCACAGTTTTATAGGTAAAGAATTAAATCTTTCTTTGTAATAGGTTTTGTTCCCACCAACTTCAAGGACAGGGTGCGAACAGACACACAGAATAGCTGCAAACTTAGCATTGTGATGCTCTTTGCTGGCTAACGATTGGTGCCAAAGAAAGCGACATAAGTGTGCGTCAACCAGATGTCAGATGTGTGTGGAGGGCTCTGAGCAAAAGAACATTCCCTAAAGACGGCATTAATAAAGAAACTGGTCGAGCCGGGTGGAGACAGAGAGAGTAAGAGGCATAGAGGAAGAAGGAGATAAAAGAGTCTGTTGAGTACATACATCAAAGGTCTCTTAATGACAAGGGATGCCATTAGGGTTACAGTGGCTTTTGTTTCAGCTTCCTCACACCTGCAGTTTGTTGAGGGTCCTCTGTGCACTGTTTTGTTGTTAACATTTGCATGAATATAAAATGCATGCATGAGAAGATAAGAGTTTGTTCCCGGCTGTTAATCTTGATGGTGACCAAATGTTTTGATCAAAATGACGGCTTCCTTTTCATTTTGCACAAGAGAGATGCAACTATTCTGTAGCTTCCCTGTGTAAAGCTTGGAAAGGCTTACATAGAACAATAGAAACCGTATGGAAAAGCTGTTATCCTGTACGCCATGAATATTATTGACTTAAAAGTTTTCTTGGTGCCTCCGGTGCTGGAGTGGGATTTGACAAATCAGAGCGTGAAATTGCGATTAGCCTCTCTCAGTTTGTAGATGGAGTGGGGCACTAGCAGACTTGGCATGGCCAAAGGTGTAACCTGTTTTGTTTTGCCCCGATGCTGCTTTCCCAGATGGTGGGACCAGCTGCCATTGAATAAACGCTGGACGGGTAACAGTGTGAGAATTACAACGGCCTTGTTTCAGTTTGGGATGCATAACAGAAAGCTTGTCTTTTCGCCACTGCCAGGAGGAGCGGGGACGAATCACCTGGTGTTCAACCGAACGACCTTTTGTTTGAGGTCAAAATAAAACAGTGTCCGCTGTAACTGTTTTAAAATCTGTCCAACAGCTCCTTCTCTTATCTTGTCCATGGAGAAAACCCACTGTCATGTTACAGAGTGTAACTACAGTATTTTCTTTACATATCCCCTAAAGATTAGATGATTGCATACTTTCTGCACATTTTCCTTGTTTGAAAGATATTTCTAAGGTGGTCACTTTTCCCCCTGTATGTTAGATATTGTATCTCAGTGGTAAGGAGTCAAAGGTCAATTTCAGTTTATTTCACTCTCTTATGTTTTCTTTGCCTCTCCAGAAGAAACTTTTCTCTGCTACATTTTTATTCAAATATTTACCAGAATTAACCCTCTTATACAGCCGAGATTGTTTAGCCCACCATGGAACTCTGTTGTAATGATAAACTAAAGTTACAAACCTGAACAAATTGATGTTAAAAACAACATATTTGCAGTTTTGGCGTCATGTCCTCCTGTTTTCGTGTTTTGAACCATCAATTTCTTGTGTACGGTTTAAGTGCTCATAGATGGCAAAATTTCAAATTTCCCACAATTACATCATTGCATACTGAAAGTTGCAAGAAAAGTGTCGCCTTAGTGCCTTGCTCAAGTGCTATGGAGCGTTAAGACCTGGAAAGGAGGCACTAAAGTGGAAGAATATCTAAAAACTTTAAGTATAATAAAACCTGTCCTTAAAAGCTGAAGACATCTAAATTATCAGAGGATTGTTTAGTTCAAGGCCTCACAGTATTATTAGTGTAATTTTTCCTGGGAGAGCACTGCAGGGCTGTAAACCTTCACATCATCACAGAGGGGGAGAGTTTCCCTCTTTTGGGCTGGATTAAGGCATCCAGGGTGGGCTGCGAGAAGGTAAAATGACCTGTCCCGCCTTACGTGACCCCAGGCCAACCCTGCACATTGCCAAGGCTTTGCTCTTTGCTCTTGAATATGCAGAGATCCCCAGCTTCATAGGCTCGGACGAGAGAGAGGGAGAGAGAAAAAAGAGTTGTATCACATTGCAGGGGAAATTAGTGAGACCAAAGTTGGAGTTTCTGTGTGTTGGGGGCTGCGAACAATGGCAGCTTTCTGTCAGACAGCAACTTCAAAGGTCGACTGAGTGACTGCTCTGAGTTATACTTTGTTGTAGATCACTGAGGAAATTCACAGATGTTTTCTCATACGAGACACCATTATAGCGGCTCAAGTACCCAGTAGCCTCGAGCGTCTCTTCCCCCCCCCGTCTCTCTCTCTCTCTCTCTCACTCGCTCTCTCCCACACACTCAAACTCACTTTCACACAAGCACCCTCCCCCCCGTCCCCCGCGCCCTCATCCCTGAGTCTCTGATATCTCTCGTATGAGACAGATGTGGAACCTGTTTTCTCTCCAACTGTCCAGAGAATATGGAAAGTTAAAAGGGGTTCGTGCTGTGGCATTGGCCCCCGATTCTGTCAAATTCACAGTCTCACTGTCAGGTCGCTCAAAATGGTCCAAATGTCAAGATCACATGCAGCTCCACCAACTCTACTTATTGTATCGTGGTCTGTTCGATAAGTAGTGAATCATTCACATAAATTTATTTGAATTGAAAACTGGAAAAACTGAAAACACCAGTGAAAAGTATTTTCAGTGTTGCTGCATAATGGTGATTGTTAATGCAGTTCTTCTCTCTCTTCTGCAGATTGCCTTCTTCAACTTTGAACAGGACCTGAACCAAAAACAATCTCAGCAACACACTTGATATCTATTGTACATTTCTATTTATTTCTAGTAAACTTCTATTTTATATGAGTCAAATAAATGTGTTTCAACCGCTGACCTTTGACTACTGGTGCCTGTGTTCTTGTGTTCACTGGTAACTGATGATCCTTTTCATCGCTTGAAAAACTTTGAACAATATAGTAAATAGAAAAATATAATTTAGCCACCACAGTGGCATCATGGTGATTGACATGGGCTCGTGCTTTGATACATTTTAAGTTTAGATTTGCATAATATTTGTTGCTTTAATTAGTGATAAGTGATCTAAACAACACTTTCAAATAAATCTTCTTTGTCTTTTTTTGGGATAATGCACAGTACAGTTATAAAACATCATTTGTTAATCGTCCTGAATCTGTAAGCTGATATGAAATTAATGAGCCTGTTCAGGGAATCAATCATTTTGCCCCAGGTAAACCTTACAGGCACGACAGTCACCTGTTTTAAACACTATTTTAAACTCATGAGCCAAAAATGCCTTAACACCAGAAACTGACTTGTAGTTTTATCCGAGTTTATATAAGTACAAAATACCTGCTTCAGTTTCTGGCTGTTTAGATACAACAGCTGAATGAAGTTTGGTATTGTATCTGCTTTTTAAACATCCTGTTAATCCCTAAATTCATCTTTGTACACGTCTCCTCCTCCTAACAGCATTTGTGTTGATCATCTCTCTGCTTTATGCCTTAAAGAAATACACGGATGGTGCAGGCTGATTCCATGTTCAAACCTTTGGGTATACAGGCAGAAAACTATTGCAGTGGGGGTTCCTCCAAGTTAATTTTCCCATCAAATGCCACAGGAAAAATTTCTTTTAGCCAAACCACTGCTGAGGTGACCCTGTAAAACTTGAGGCATGGCCATAAGACGGTAAAGGTTTAGAGCAAGTAAATTACCTCGGGGACTGGACATTGTGTCAAGCACACAGTCATGAATTTTGTACAAACTATATCAAAGTCCTGCTCAGCCAAATCCATCCCTCAGCTGGAGTCCCATTGAGATGCATTAAAATGTAAGAAATTGCATATAGGGATGGACCAAGCATCTCAAAGGAAGATATCAATAATTTGGTAATGCTGATGGTTCACAAAATTCATGCAGTTGTCACATGTGGCTGAAATTTGCCTTTGCATAGTGTGACAGCTCACATGTAGAGCTGATTTGTGCGAAAATACACCCTAAATCAGAATTAATGTCTGATATTTTAACGTCCACAAGTCATTGCTGCTGTTTGGGATCAAAACATCATAATTCCGTTTTAGGGTGGATTCTCCCTTTACTTTAACAGTTGTCTGGTTTGACATAAGAGAGCAGATTACAACATTTGACATTTATCTGACATTTAAACCTGGAAGAAACTGACAGCTTTTCTAACAAATACAAACTTTTGGAGTGCACTGTAAAAATGTTTACTGCAGTGATGTCTGAGCCGATCCGCTGGTTAAGCGAGTTTACAGCATTAGGTCATTTTATAATTCCCTTTTCACCCGGTTTTGACCCCTGTTGTGTCCGAATCCTTCATTTCAAAATGTATGAATACATAAAGTGTAGTTACATGTAATGGTACTGCTTTCTGATTTGTGAATTGTCTGTAAGTAGTAACTAGCACCTTTATAAATGGTTAATAAATCGTCTACTGGTGCTTTGTATGTCAGGTATCAGCCATCAATTTGAACTTTAAGGTTGCCAAGTCACTTATGCTGATGGTCATCCTCTTCCAGCATGACACTTTTTATCTTCTTAATTCATCAGTAAGATGGATTTGTACAAAAAATAAGAATAAAACCTTTATTAAAGGCTCATTAACATACTGCAGTCTTGACCGCTTAGTAAAAAGTGAGAGACATGGAAGTATTATTAACTAAATTATTACTCAAATAGAAAGGATAAAGAGCAGTTTTTTTTACAACCTGGCAACCCAGAACTTACTTTACTGACTTTTACCTTTTTCTTTTCACCTGTTTTGAGCCTCGTTGTGAACATCATTTAATGCCCAAATGTAAGTGAATACATGTACACTAATTAAGTAATAATTCACAAGTAGTCACTAATGTGTTTATTAGTGACTACTTGTTGTGTGTAGATGGTTGATAAGTTATTTGCAAATGCTTTACAGATCATTTGGGAACCATTAATAAGAACTTTAGTTTTAACTTTATAAAGGGAGCCTTATTAAAAGTGGTGCAAGTGTTTCTTAATCGTGAAAAAAATCCATCAACATATTCAGAGATTACAACTAATTATAATGTGTCTTCTGTAAAATGATTTCCTAACAGGCACGTCAGGCAACAGGCAAGGTGACTTATTACTAAGAATACACACATGTGTGTAAATGACATTTAACACGATGGTTCTGGATTCAAACCACTGACCTTCCTATTTTCTCCACATTTTTATGGAGCTCTCCACAATAAACTGTAACCCACTACTCCCATAACTTGATGTAAACAAGGTTAATCTCCACTAGTTTTTTTTATCAGTCAACAGTATGACTACACCACTCCTGTAGCCAGTTTTGTAGTTTAACATGGCTCCAGTGCAGCCCAGCAGGACTCCCCCTTTCCCTCATGACTGTGTGTAAAGCCGTGGGAGAGGACTGGGAACATTAATCCCTTCAAAGGAACAGATCTAATTCAAAATCTGCCGCTCTAAACTAGTTGAGAGGACAGTGATTGTTTCTGCAGGGAAGCCAGATAAAGATCAGAGAGTTGATATAGAAAACTACAACTTCCATTTCGACTGCTCTGCCACAAAAGTTTGGATATTATCTTAAGAAAACTGCATACTTTTGCCTTCATTAAATGTTCTGAAACAAAGACGGACAAAATATGATATCATACGCCAGGTTAGCCTTTGCGTTGAAGTTCCCTTGTATTATAAATATCTCTGTTTAATTTGGATGCTTAAGTGCACAAGATCCTGTGCTTTATGCTCCCCATACATGACAAGTTTATTAAGACACATAATTGAGACATCACCATTTCAAGTGCTGCTTTTGTCACCTGATTTAAAACAGAAGTTTCCCTTTTGTGTCATGTTAAGTAACATGTTAGAATTTGAATTAACTGCTGGGAATTTACCCTAAGGCGCTAAGCTTTTGATGCTCAACAAAGACTGATAGAGAGAGGAGGAAAAAAATCTAAATTAGGAATAAGGTTCTGATAAAACAAATGGCTGAAATGAGTGAAGGAGAAATAAGTATTTAAATTATTCAGAGAGGGCATAATTAAGTGTTTAATGTCATGTTGCAGTTCAAAGGAACAACAAAGAAATTTTTTTTAATTCAAATTAGAAATGTAAAAGACGCAGATTCTTCAGAGATGAGAACTTTGTGTTGAGTCACTTGATTTGGTCTCTTTCCTCCATCAAACAGCCAGGCAGCGCTCTTGGAGATCTCCAGAGATAACAATGTCACATTGTCACATAGGGTTCTGCTACAAATCCTTAATTACAAAAAGAGGATCAGATGACTACAGCATCCAATACCGGGGTCTCCAGGCGGCATGGGGGTCTTTGATCAAGAAAATCCAATTATTTGTGTATATACATTTCCCACATAGTGATTACTTCATTAATTGTCCCGCCTTTATCTCCTCCCTTCCCATCCCCCCTAATAATCAGCCCCTTTATCCAGACCAACAAACACACCATAGGAGCTTTGTGGATTCAAAGGATTTGCTTTCCCCTCTCAAAGAGCCGCTATTCTTTGATGATTGGGCAGCGGCAAACTTCAAAGTAATAAATCTTATTTCTGACTGGCTGGCGGCCCACCAAAGTCCTTATCAAATTCTAAGAAGTGATCCCTCACTCTTCAGATAGACCAAGGATATCTCGGAGAGAGGAAGCACTGAAGAGTGAAGACCTGCTCGACGCGATATTTGACTGCGAATGCACATATTTATCTAAATTAGTTATTTTGTATTTGTTTTCACCGAGAGGGAGGAGGACTTTTACCATGGCTGCAGTGGCTGTGCTGCGGAATGAAACACTCCAGGCTTTTCTTCAGGTTTGTGCGCAAGTTTCCACACGACTTCAGTAACTCGTAAACTTATTCATATGGGTTGATTTAGGTTTATGGTAACCGGTCTGAAAGATAGGAATGTAGTGTGTCATGTCATTTTTATCATTAACGCTACTTGTTTGCGCGTAAACGACTCCTGGTGCAGCGCAGCGCCAACTTTTATGTCACATCATCACGAGCTACACGAGCAGATGAGATTCAAACCATTTAGACGAACTATCCCAACGTTTGGTTGAATATTAAACCGCAGGATGTTACTTGTGTTTTTACCTCATGAGGCGTGTTAAGTACTGATTGTAACATGGAGCATGTGTGTCTCGGTTATCCAGGATCGCACTCCAAACTCCTCTCCAGAGAACTGTAAGCACTCTCCGCTGGCTCTCCTGGCTGCCACTTGTAACCGGATCGGTCACCACCACGGATCAAACCCCTCAGACTTCCTCCAGGTCCCTTACGACCCAACTCTGGGCTCCCCTTCGCGTTTATTTCACCCGTGGACTAACGACGGAGCCCCTCAGAGCAGCCTGGCCAGCAACTCCACTTTCGGACTATCCTCCAAGCCCCAGCTGTCTGCGCACATCCAGAGCTCCTTCAGCTCGCACCACGAACTGCCCCTCACCCCTCCGGCGGACCCCTCGTACCCCTATGACTTCTCCCCTGTGAAGATGCTACCTTGCTCCATGCAGTCCCTGCAGTCCACCTGCCCTCCCACCTACGTCCCCGCTGTCAGTTACGCAGCCCCAACTTCCATCCCGCCCGCGATGCCAAATTTTGTCACGGGACCCTCCGGCCTTGTGCACCAGCAGCAGAGACAGTTGTCCCCAAACCCTGGAGAGGATATTCCGTGGTGGAGCCTGCAGCAGGGGAACCATGTCAGTCACTCCTCCTCCCTTGGTCCCCATCGCTTCCAGCTGCAGAGAGGTTTGGTGCTGGGACATACGGACTTTGCGCAATATCAGACGCAAATCGCGGCTCTGCTGCACACAAAGTCCCCTCTCGCAACCGCGCGGCGGTGCAGGAGGTGCAGGTGTCCGAACTGCCAGTCCTCCACGTCCAGCGACGAGCCTGGGAAGAAGAAACAGCACATTTGTCACATACCGGGTTGCGGGAAAGTTTATGGGAAAACTTCTCACCTCAAAGCGCACCTGAGGTGGCACTCTGGAGAGCGGCCGTTTGTGTGCAACTGGCTGTTCTGTGGCAAGAGTTTCACCAGGTCGGATGAGCTGCAGAGACACCTGAGGACTCACACGGGGGAGAAGCGCTTTGTTTGCCCGGACTGCTGCAAGAGGTTCATGAGGAGTGACCACTTGGCAAAACATGTCAAAACACACCAGAACAAAAAAAGCAAGTGCCATGACAAGACACTTGACCATGTCAAAAGGGAGGACTCGAGGAATATGCTGTAACACACCTTGTAATCATTTTAAACAGTAGAAATCACTAGTGCAATACAGTCAGTCCTACATTAGTTAAAGTACACAGTGAGCTGCATTTTTATAGGGTATTTTCTTTATCTTGTTGGTTGATTTCTTACATCCTGACAATAGTTTCTAACATCGCTGGTCTGTGTAGCACATTTTTGTATATATAAAGTTTCATAAGTTAATTTGGGACCATGGAGAAGTTCTAGCTCATGAGTTTGAATTCACTGTCTATATCATATCAAAGAAGACAAGTTTTGAACTTGTGTTTGATCATTGTCTTCGGTGGAAGATTTCACTCCCCTGTAAATTATATTTAATAGCTTTTGTTGAATGAAAGTTTCCGTTTTTTGCTCCATATGGGGTGTTTTTAAGCATGCTCTTGAAAAGATCTGCTATTGTTGATATGACCCAAATACTGTGTGAGAATAAAGATTATAACACTTTCCTCAACTCAGAATAATTCATTTAATATCTCAGTTATATGGGTGCCGAGACAATCAGGTTTTATGTGTGAAGAAATAGATTCAGTATTACCTGGATAAGTGTGCCTTGTGTATTGTTGTCAACCAGTAAAAGTCAGTAATATTGAGTTATTTTGTTCAGTAAAATTTAAGTGATTTGAGAATTTGCAGGACGAAATGTGCTATTATTTAGTGTCCAGCTGTTGGTGATGGGACTCACCCAAGAATAGAACACTGTTTAATATTTCTTTGGCTATACTGAAAATGAAAAACATGTCTGCATTTTTTAAAAATCCTTTTTTTTTTTGTTTTTTTGCCCTGCTGCTCTACTGCTATTGTTGCTGTTGTTTAACCTTTGAGCGTTAGGCGAAGAGGTGTCAGAAGTTGAGTTGCTCTGGACTGTGTCTGAAAACCTTCACAGCAATAATCCGAAATGTATATACACTGTCTAAAAATGTACAATACAATGTTAAACAGTGAAATGTAGCCGTGCGAGCCCTGAAATTTGGCCGTTAACTGAGTAAAAATTGGTATAAAGCATGTCAGAGATTCCTGAGTACAGGTGCTAAATACCCTGAAACATCATTTAATCAAAGTCCAAACTCCACTTGTTCAATATGGAGGGTATTCAGTAAATCACGAGGTGAGAGGTTTCACTAAAATATGTGTTCCTTTTCTTGGATAAAACCCCTCAAAATAAATAAAATAATTCCTCACAGTTGATGTTTATTTTTCTGCCATTAGATTCAACTGCAGGGATGCGCTAATTTGTTAATGTGCTCTCAGTAGATGTGGTCTGTTTGTTTTGTGCCTCAGCTCCGGCGTTTTACATTTTCAGCTGAGGACTTTGCAGTGACACCGTAGGCTGAGATGAGACCTATAAACAGAGAAAGACTTTTAGCCTTTTAGCTGGAATATCACTGAACTCATGTTACACTCAGGATGTGTAGCAAGTTTAATGTCTCACCAGCCTGACTGTGGTACTCAGAGCCTTAATGGACGGTTGACAACAGTCCAGTTTTTTGACCAAACTAATTGACTAAGAACTTCTTTTCTTTATCCAGCAGAGTGGGGAAATAGCAGCGTTTGTAGGGCAGACTGCACACGTATGACATACAAACACCTACACTAAGTGTCATGTAATACTGATCACTGCTCCACCACAGCAGAGCCTTAACACAAAGTGCAGGAAACTAACTGCTACTTGCTGATCAGTATTTTATGTTGACTTTCTCCACCCACTTTTCCCAAAGTGACCGGAGATTTAAAGTGATCATGTGGGGGAAAAACCACATTGATTTTCCAACCTAAAAGCACCTATTTCTATTCACTAATCAACACAATAAAACTATGAACTCTTCACTATCAAACAGAGCTGAATGGAGATACTTGGATCCAGACGACCAGTTTGGTACCTCTGTTATGCAGAGAGTGTCACTGCTGCCTGCCTGCCTGCCAGCAGAGACACTGACACTGTCTGTCTTATGAGGGATCACTGGAAATGTCAGTATGAAGAGAACAACCGCTGCCATTCACTGACACTTTGAACCGTCAGTTTTCTGCCTCAACAGCGCCACCTTTTGTAAAAGACCTCAGTGGTTCATCAGAGCAGACAAATATTTTTCTGACAAATGTAACTGATGAGTGTAGGGGTGGATGCTGGAAACACCCTTTCTCATTATTTTACGGCTCAGGTGTTGTCGTTCTCTCCCATTTGTATCACTCAGTTTTTTTGTTACTCTTATTGCTCGACCTTCATCTGGGTGTTGTTTAGGTTTCCTGCTTGTATGATGGCAGGGTTCCCCACCATGACAGGCAGAAAGTTTTGCCTGTCTTGTGAAATTTGGTTTAGTTTACTTAATTTTTCAGATGCAACTCCACTTCATCTGGGGACTTAAAGTAGCAACCAAGTGACTTTAAGATACAATTTGACATCTAAATGTAAACATAAGAGATGCCTTCAACCATAAATCCAAAATACACGTTTTGAACGTGCTCACTACCAATCTGACTTAAACCTTTATTTAAAAGCCTAAGAAAGGATAAGCACTGCAGATTAGCAAATTAAATAACATATATACATATATATTGTCCCTAAGCTAATAATCAATAATGATTTTTTTGACTAACACTAGACAAAATTAAATACAAGTTATAATGTTTGCTGATGTTAATTAAGGTTAGTTTACATCAGTGATATTTCTAAATAGCAATCCAGATCAACATTTTCCATCTGTGAGTCAAATAATGCAGACGCACACAGTATGTAGTGAATGTGCCTATAATCTATAAGAGACACCGCCTACTCAAAGTGCTTTTACAGTACATCCTCATTCACACATCATCCATACAACTGACTGCTGCAGTTTTCTCTTTTATTTGTCAGCTGCAGTTTCTGGACCACATTTAACACACTACACTGTTCTGTACTATTTTGTACATACGGCTTTGTTGTACGACTGCTTGGTTGTGGTTGTGTGAGAGGGACTGTGAGAGTTGTTCCCAGTTTTACCAAATCCCAAGAACGAACTGCATGAATATTAACAAACATTCATCACAAAAAGAGGAGATATGAAGGAAAAAGCCCACAGTGGTATGATGAGATGTGACCATTTGAACTGTAAAGTCTTTATCCAAATTTTTATGATCCTATTATAAAATGATGCCTATGGATGGATAGGTTGAATGCACCAGACTGGCTCTGAACAAAGGCATTGTTCGGCTCTGATTTGGTTTCATTGTCCAAGATGGAGTCACTATTATTTAGCACTGTAGGAGACCGTAATGCTTAATTGTTCATAGGAAGGATATCATAAGTTGTGGCTTAAGTTTATTTTGAAAATGAATTTTTTGAAAATGAAGATTTAAGAACTTCAGATATTCATATTACAAATGCCTGTCCATTTAGGATTTAAAATAATTTAATCTCTACCGTCTGATAGAGAGGAGAGCATCATTGATATCATTAGCATAAACGTTATTGCAGATTAAATACTCATTCCTAATGATCTCATTCGGTATGTCATTCGCTTCAGGGCTACACTTTTTTCAACCCCCCTCTTATATGGCATGTATAAGCGGTATATGAACAGTTAACACGTAGATTAAATGCACTGTAATTTAGTTGTAAGCAGATGTATATTTATGTATTCGTGTTTAATGTTTATTTAGTCGTGCCAGCAAGTATAACTCCTGCGGAGCATCTACGGTCAACATATAGTAGCACCATCAGTAGAAATCCACCAAGACAATGTGCTGTTTGACCCGATATTTCTGTTACTTTTTAAAATTACTGTTGGGTTACTTATCCAAGCTTAAATATGGTGTAGTTGTGAGCAGTTGTGATAACTCCAGCTCTTTTCAAACTTGTGTGTCCTTTGTATGTCATATGCACAGTGTTTTGTGTGACTAACAATACATTTATGATAGTTTTGGAGGTAGAGTTTCAGCTTGTTGTGTCTAATAGAGAGTTAAAAAAGACCATTTTGAGTAAATAACCCAACAATAATATAAAAATAACACTGGATAAAATTGGTACTGTACAAAATATAAAACAGTCATATACAATATATGTTTATATGAGATATGTTTTCATATTTTTATTTTAAAATCATCATTCATCCACTGATGCAAGGGATGCAGCTCAAACCTTTAGCTAAGATTTAAAAAAAAAAAAATCAAACTACTATATCCAAAGACAAAAATGAGCGTTCAGGCTCAGTATGGCTGCATGACTTTTAAACACATCACTCAAAGAGTTTTAAACCTGTCTGTGGAGGATTTTTACATACACCACACTGAGGTTTGTTTGTGTGTAATCATGTAGCATTAAATATAATTGCAGCTCTGTTACACTGTGTTATCAATCATTCATTAACTTAGCTGCAGATTCAGAGGAGAAGTCACAGTTGTTGACAAATACAGTAGCAAACACTTTGAAACGTCTTTATATCTGCTCACGACTACATGTTAAATGTGAGGTACCACGTTTAGGAATCACACTGATAAACGGAGGTTTAGACCCTGCTGTCACATGAGCTTTGGGGATCAGGTTCAGTCAGCAATGGGACAAACTCTTTCATCAAACATCAGCCTACGTCACCGTGGCTCTGCAGAGGCTGTTCAAAATAAAATGACTGACAAGCAGCCACATGAATCAAATCCCTGCTGTCACCAGCTCTGCTGAGCTCCACACCGGATAGCTACTGTACGCACTGCCTAAAATTTTGCAGCTGTGTTAATTTAGTGTAGTAAGTGCAAAAGGTTTGTCTGGACATGTAGATAAAGAATTATTAAATCTGTGAGCTGATCCTGGACTGCCTGAGAAGCATCTTTGTGCAGCACCTCTGTGCCTTTCAAGCCACAGAAAACATGACTTCAAATCTTCAGTGTTTCATTGGTGGAAACAAGAACTGGCAGAAAACGTGGTGTTCAAGTAAAGTCCTATACTGTAACTCACGGTCGACAGATTGAGAAAGTAGGTATTCAGCCTTCAAGTGAAATGTGACTATAGTGGAAACTTCATATTAAGATTCACTTTGTGGAAACTGAAATATTCTCAAATCCCTTACTTGGCAAAGTGAACAGTCTGACTTTTTCTGCTATCATGTCGGGCAACTTCATGTCTGGAGGTATATGTGATGTGACAGAACGGCCAGTTCAATCATCAATCAGCCAATCACTTTATTTGATTTAGGCAAGCGAAGGAGGACCTCAGTCACAGTGTAATTTTGAATCATGCCCTGCCTCCTGCAGCCCTCGTCTAAACCAAACGTTATTTCAGTATTTCAGTCAGTGGTAACAGTCTGACACAGACAGTACTGTTGTGTGCGTAGACTGTGGGGATGTGTACTACCTGTGTGAAAGGGATGTCTGGACCTGATTCTCAGGGAACTGTCCAGCGTTTATAAGGACAGGAAATGTCATTTTTAATTCACAATTCATTTAAAAATTAATTACTACATACGACACAGCCAGATAGAACTAATTTGAATCCAAACTTGCTAAAATATTTAAAAATAGCAAACGTATAAATAGCAAAAACACACATTTGCTCCCTAATAGTGGGGGTGCAGCTGTTCCACCTGCTCCATTGTTCAGGCACCTATGAGTACATGTGGAAACACACAGAAGCCTCACAGTCCTCTAGTGGTTGCAGTAATGAAGACAGGAGTGAAAGAGTCAGGTGACAAAGGTGCTTGTAGAGTTGACATGAACAGCTCATCTGACTGACTTCACACTCAACACTACACTCCCTTGAGTCCTCCGCAATACAGCCGCCAAGTGTGACATCGAGCAGATGAAGATTTCTGGACATATGTGCACTCATCTGAGGTAGAGAGGCCGCCATCTTGGAAAGGTCAAGATCTACTAATGTTTGTTTCACATCCAAACAACTTCACACTCGATACTGCAATTCCTCGGGTCCCCAGCTGCACGCCAGCCAAAGTGTGAAACAGATCAGATTGTTGAGCAAAGCGCACACACACACTGACACACACAGGGATGTCGTTTGTTAGTGTTACCATGACAACGAGGGCCCCCTTGCCTCAGTCATTTTAACTAGTTTTTAACCCACTTTGTTACTCCAACCTTAACAAAAGCACTTAAATCCAAACCTAATCAAACTATAACAAGAGTGTTGTCACGTCATAAAACGGATTTATTTTTCAGCAGTGGTTTGTAACAGTTATGGAAGGAACAGATCATTTAAGTCGGCTGTCAATAGGGGTGTTAGGTCAGAAAATGGTTCTCTGTGTGTGCACAAATGACAAATATTAGAATTTAATTTGGAGGTTTTGTTGCTACTTTACTAAAGACAGTGAACACCTCAGCATTACAAATGTACTGAAGCGCATTGAAACGATGACGTGGTTACTTGACTTTGATAAAAGTGAACAAACTACATAGTCAGTGATTATGAATCTTTGGAAGGAACGAAAACAATTTGTTTCAGCAAAGTCACTCATAATTTCCATGTCAGCCTTGAACTTACCTGTGTAGGAATGGATAGTCGGCTGGCTCCTGGTAACAGCTCTACAGGCACCCTTTAAAGTGGAGCATTTGTACTGTGTGAGATTCAGGCTCTTCTGTGTGTTCACACAGGAGCTTTAAGTGTCTCTAGCTGCAAGAAGAAGGTGATAGGAGGGTTTTTATGTCTCACAGGAGACCCGTTTAAACTACACCACTGGTCAGGATGACGCAACAGACTCATCAATAATCTAAAAACAATAATCAAATTTTTGTAGCGTTACAAAGACGACCTCACATTTTGTCTCGCCCCATCTTGCAAAGCACCACAGTAGGAGAATGAAAAAGTCAAAATCCCTGCTGTTCCTTTGTTTATTGTGTCATTTTACCTTAGCCGGAGATGTCATTGCTTTATAATTTCATGGAGACGTGAAGATTTATTTTCCATTGTTAAATAATTCCTCTGATTGTAATTATGCATTTTAAGTCATTTACATTTTTATGAGAAAATTAAAGGATTGTACATATGCATATTTTAATTGGCTTTTAAGGAAAAAAGGGGATATTGGGTATTTAAACCATGAAAATTTGTAAATTGGATTCTAACTTTGACTTGTTATATCTAGACATATAAAAGTGTTGTGATAAAGAACAAATTTCATGCCGGTTCTGATTAAAATGGCGACTTTTGAATGGAGATTTATGTGTAAGAGGTCAGCACTCAGTCTCACGTGGGGCTCCGAATGTTTTATACATCAGTGCACAGTGATTAAAATGTAATTAAAACGTGTGATTTTTCTTCATAACTGATTTACATCTCTTTATTGAATACATGAATATGTTTAGATGCAGATAAGCAGCTACATATACTCCCCATAATACAACGCTGTGCGAGTACTTGAACAAGCTACTCCCTGTGGACATGTTTTTATCCCCTGAGCATTCAGGATCCAACCTTGTTTACACTCTGTCCTTGACCCTCTTTGAGCTTAAACCTCATTCAAAGCTCAAAGAGGTACTATCCCTGCCTATAAATGCATTCATGTATTACCTTCCTACATATCCTGTGTCCTATGTGTCAAATGCATTTGTTTTCTTGTCAACAATTAATTCACTCAAGTGTTGTTAGGATTTTAGCAACCTGGAGGAGTTTATGTGCCACAATTAAAGGAAATATTTTGAGAGATGCGGATATTTTATATATTTGCTTTTTGCCAAAAGTTGCATGAGAAGACAACATACAACGCTAATGTCTGTACATTTGATATGAAGCTACAGCCAGCAGCCAGTTATCTTAGCTTAGCTTAGCTTAGCATAGCACAAAGACTGGAAAAACAGGGAAGCAGCTAGCCTGGCTCTGACTCTGCTGCTGACTACAGGTACGACCATAGACACTTAAACACTTAGATATTTACCATATCTAAGTGTTTCCCAAAACACTGAACAATTCCTTGAAAAACGTATATATGATGGATATTTTCTGTACTGAATGACTGTGGCAGCAGTATTTTTTTTAATCTTGTTAACTTGAGATAAAGAGTTAATTATCTCAGAATAATAAAGCTGTTTGCTCATGATAACGGGAGCATTTAATTGTTACCTTGAGAAAACATTGTTGAAAAAGTTGTTTCAAGACCTATGATCAGGAGATAATGCTCAGCCACAGCAGCTCTCAGGTTCAGAAAATAAATAAAGCATTCAGTATAACTTCACTAGAAACATAATCCAAACCTTCATGCTTCATGACAGAAAATAAATATAATAAGTAATGCTCATACTAAAAAACAAGACAAATCAGGAATCTTTCATGAATAGCTCAGTACATGTATAAACCCTGCATTCAAAATGTCAAAGTAAAAATAAATATTAACATCAAAAATAGACTGAAAGTATCAATAGTACAAAAGACCCACTATGCTGCTGACTAGCTTGTGCCAAAGAGTTGATTTTATGTTGTAATACTGGATTACTATCATTGATGCATTAATATGATTGGGTTATGGTTAGCAGTATTCAATGTCGCATCTGATCAAGTTTGAGCCAGTTGTATGCGGCGTACATTCAGTTGAGCAGTTTAATCTAAAACAATGTATTGTATCTTACAGGCTGATGATATGGTTTATATCTAAACTATTGATTTGTGTTACTAGTTAACTATGGCTGTCAAATGAGTGTAGCAGAAGTAAAAAGCACAATATTTTCATCTGAATATTAGTGTAGTAAAACTACAATGTAGCAGAAAATGGAAATACTCATGTAAAATGCAGGTGCAGCAAACATATAGATGAGTACAGTCTATCATTATTCTGTTTCTATATATATTTTGTGGGTCATTCTGCAAAACTAACCACTTCCACTTTATTATCCTAAAAAAGTTATGTTTTCAGTTATGTTTGTTTGTCTATTTGTTAGCAGGATGACAGAAATACTACAGGCCCGAATTTCATGAGACTTGGTGGACAGGTGGAGCCAAAGATAAGTCCTTGGTAGAGCAGTAACCAAGGAAGAACCCATTAAATTTCGGCGCAGATCCAACTCACAAACACTTGCAGATTTATTTATCATAGAAAACTGGACTACAGACCTTAGCAGTGCCCCTCCAGTTGTTTGTGTTTAGCTCTAGTTGTCTGTGTTTAGCTCCAGTTGTCCGTGTTTAGCTCCAGTTGTCCGTGTTTAGCTCCAGTTGTCCGTGTTTAGCTCCAGTTGTCCGTGTTTAGCTTGTTTTCTGCACCTCCTTCTGGAGCAGTGTTAAATTTTCTCTGACCATTGTCATGTGACCCTGTCATGTGATGTCTACCGGAAGTAGACGGTTCAAAGACCACTCAGCTACACCTGAATGTTTTCTACAACTCACCTGCTCCTGCTCACATCCTTCGTCCTGTGGTACCATCGTCTGTATGTATTGGTTTATTTTCACCGCACATGCATTTCTTTAAAAAAAATAAATAAAAGCGTTTTAGGAAATACGTTCATTTTGTGAGTTTTGTATTGAAAGCACATCGGTAATGTTATTGTCATTAGCATGTTTTGTACAGATACGAATGGTTTAACGAGACTGTTGTGGTAACAAAACACAGTTCAAACTCCTATTAACACGAGAAACATTTGTTTGGGTTAGAAATAACTTAGAAATTGAGTTTACAGTGTTAAATGCCAGGCGGGGGACGTCTGTAGGTTGGAAGCATTGCCGTTAGCATTAGCCACTCACTTGCTAATTAACGTGCTAACAACTCTTATCATTAACGATAATTTAGTCATCAAAGTCCGATAAAATGTTAAGTTAATGTAGACCAAAGCCCAGTAGGTCTTGTGGTGTCATTTTGATAGCTCCTACTGTGACCTATTAAAAGCGTTTTGTGTATTATAAACTCTGTAAAAAGTTAAAGAGTGTTGCTAGTAGACAGGCAGCTAGTTAGCCAGTTAGCTAAGTTTATTGTCAGCCAGCAGAAAAATAAGCAGGTAACAGGTGTAAACTACTAATTCAACCCAGAAAATTCAGTAAAAGGGCAAAAACAAGCTTTTCAACCTGTTAAATCAGTTGTGGGGAGTATTTGCAGTGTGGGGAGTATTTGCATGTTTAATGTTGAGTTTGGGTGCTGTGCTCAGACGTTAATGTCTTGCAAGGTTTATATAGCAGAACTAGAAGTTGATGTGATTACAACCCTGTTCACAGTCAAGATGGCAAATAATGGTGACCATTGAGTGAATGTTTGACTATGTTATGAACAGTGCTGCTGACTTTTGTCTTTGAAAGATTTTGCACAGATAAGATTACAGTGCTGTGATTAATTAAAACTGTTGCACCAATCAAGATTTCAGTGTTCAATAGAGTCCTGCATGGACAACCTGGAAGTTGGCATCGTCCTGGGCTGCTCAAAACAAAAGCCAGTGGGATTTTTGATTATTGCCAAAAATAAGCTCCGTGACAAGCATCAGTTTATGATGCTTACAATTTTTGTTCAGTAAGGTAATCTTCAAAATGATTTTTGAATTGTAAATGCAGTCGCCAGAAGTGAAAATCTAATGTTAGGCTGTAGACAAAATACACCATGGTCACATGACTTCTACGTCACCACCACGAAGCTTCAATCTCGTTGGAAGTTAGAAAATTTGAGTATCAATGTTCAGTGTAAAATCCCAACAACCTTTTGGTCATTTAACTAGTTGTCAGCAGCTGCCTTTTAGATGGCACACAAAATCTTAAAAATTCATGAGTGGGGTATTAACTGATATATTTTCTTATTCTTGTAGTAACCACAGACCTTATTTAAGGCATCTAACCCTAAACCCACTCAAAAAAGCCTGCTGACTTTGAGGCGAGGGAACTGGAAGTACACATTTCCGGGTATTTGGGCTTATTCCTTGTAGCTGGTTAAGGTGGAATTAGTTTTAACTACTTTATATACAGTTAGGGAGTTTTGCCCTTTGGTCCCAATCCAAGGGTCTGGCCCTCATCGTAAGATTAAACTGCAGGGTGGTGAGATGATTAATGGGGTCTGATAGACCAGTCATTGGATTAATTTTTTAGACATTTACCCTTTTGTGAAGTAGAGTGTTACCTCCTTTGGCCTTAAAAAAGAGGGTTAAATGAAACCATGTGAGAGCTTTAGAGGGAAAATGTTTATCTGTTCCAGCTGCCAAAAACCTAAAGACATCTGAAACATGACAAGGAGCCTCGAGTAGACAGATTATTTTGTAAAGAGGTCTAAAGCCAAAAAGGTTGGAAACCACTTGTTTAATCTTTAACAATAGGCTGTATTTTATAAGATGATTAAATGTGTTTTATGCAGACTTTTAATATGAAAAGTAACTAAAGCTGTCAGATAAATTTAGAGGAGTTAAGAGTACAATATTTTCCTCTGACCTTAAGTATCAACTAGCATAAAACTTTCCTTGCAAAATCTCATGTGTTGTCTTGATTTCAGCTGACTTACTCTATTTTCTTTTATCGACCATTTTAATTTCTTAAATTCAGAAGAGCCGATGTGAGTTATGGGGCTGAAGTTCAGGAACTACTTGTGAGCTGTCCATCAATTATTAGGTTGTTCCCGATTAGTTCCTCAGTCATTCCTTGGTAGCTACTCAGTGTTTTGTCTCCTGTAACATATTGTATTATCAAATAAACAGTTAATGGAATAAATATATGAGGAAGACATTTTAAAGGCTTTATTTCTGGTGTTGGGGAGGGTGGGGGCCTTGGAAACAAGGCTCCATCTCTTCTAAAGTTCTGGCTATGGCCCAGAAATGGCTGCTGATGTTATCATAGCTTCACCTGCTTTAACAAGATCAAACAGGCCTTTTCACACAGTGCAGCATTAGCCCATTTCATCCTTAATCCTCAGTGCTCAACTCTGGGTTACCAGTCAAACGTCTCCTGCGTACTCTCTCAGCAGGTGTCTGTTTGCTGGGGGCTGAGTTTTAGAAGAGATCTCATATCAAACTCGCTGTAAATCTGTGTTCTGTAAATTTCTACATCAACTTCCTTATTTGCCACCCTATTTTAAACACCGTTAGAGCACTGCATTGTTAGAGGACTGTTTATTTAAGGCAGACACATAAAAGGCAGAGTTGTGCTTCGGTGCCTCTTCAGTAGAAGATGGGCGAAAAGACAAAAAGTTTACAAAATCAGAGAGACGCCAGTGAGTGGGACACAATAAAAGAGTCGAGGGAAATTCACTGACAGCTGCAGGCTCGGTGGTAGAAACAAGAGCCTTTGTTCTCTCAAGGAGATTTCTTGTTTCGCGCACACTTATTTTCAGTCACTGGCAATTCAGGCGACTAGACTTGTTTAATTTGGATTTTGCTCATCGATTGCAGCGAAAATATCCACATTCACAAACACACAAATAGAGGAATAGTCTGTATCCCTGACACCCTGACTCCTCCCGGTTACTCACTCTCTACATTTGGATCATGCCCCATCTTGTGGACAGTTTAATACAGCTACTGGTGAAAATCAAAACCTTCACCCTTTGGTTTTTACATCTTTTGCTGAATTTTTACACCACTCCTTTGCAGCGGAGAAACAAAAAACATAACAAAGTTCTTTTGCACAGGTGCAAAGGTCTTTTGCACTGCAGGGGGGTGTTTTTACAGAGGCCTTCTGACAGGTGTTGGCAGACGACAGCTAAACGATACATATGACAGGGAGAAATCCATTATAGTGAAGCATGTTGATTATGCACAAAGATGAACTATCAAGCAGGGAAAGTGGCTAACCTGGAGCTCTAGACCCCCCCCCCCCCCCCCCCCAGTTCACTGTGTGACAAATAGCTCATGGTAATTTGAATAATAGCTAATTTGCTAAACTGAAATGATAAGGGCCTCAAAGGATTGGTTCACATTTGTGTTTCAAGTCTAAGTTAATTCAATACTCACGTTCCCATATTAACTGAACAACTGGTCAGTGTAATTATTTCTCCTGTACACACTGGCTGTGAGCAGATCCCTTTGTAATGTAACTCCAGTATAAGACACATTTTGTGGACACACAAAATAACTTTTTTAAGTTCAGTTGAGGCTAATATGTGAAATCCCCCCTTTGTTTTTCCACAGGCTGTGTTTTTGTGCTGAGCTGCAAAGGAAAGATGACAACAGAGACGGAATTTCATACCAAAAAGGCCATAAAGGATCTCTTCAAGGGCCCCATGGACAGGAGGAACAATTTCAGCAGGTATCAGCAAGCAGGTACTCTTATAAAGCACATATGGGCATGTGAGTGCTGCTTTAAGATAGATTTGAAAGTGAGCCTATCCTTTAAGGAAGGTCCTGCATTTAAAATTATTTCATCTCGTCGAAGAGCCCTGTTCAAACTCTGGTCTTTACTACTTATTTAATCGTGTAATGTTGTGCTTACATGGTGCATTTTTCTAAATCAACATGTGTTTAGTCAGCAGGAGGAAAGCCAGACCTGGAGGGAGGATCCAGAGCTGAAGCTGAAAACCCTCCGACTCCAATTCTGTCTTTACATGTGATGTACAGTTCTGTGTTTTACATCAACAGTGTGTCTCAACGTGACAAAATGGTCTTAAATCAGACTCATGATATAAGGGATGAGAAATGTCCCTGATGACTTCTGGGTGATTGTGATTGGCTGTCTCGTGTGTCCCTGATCATGTATGATGGTGACGTGCTCCAGATTAATGGCCCGGGTTATAATTAGCCCCGTGAAGTATTTCTGGCCTGGCCCATTTGTGCTCTCTCTCCTGCATGAGCCATTCTTGGTTTCTCACTGCCACCTTGTGGATTTTGGCTCTTGGTCCTTTCAGTGTGTCATGATGTCGCAGGTTGACATCTTCACCACTCAAACAGCATCCCGTCTGCGTAAAAAGTGGGAAAAGAAGATGTTCCCGGCAGGCGAGTCCTCTGGATTTAGGGACAAGTGGCGTTAGGATCGTCTGCATGCGTTTTTTTTTTTTTAATTATTATTAATATTGATCTCAGTTCACCATGCAGACATGGCAAAATCATTTATGGGACTGGAGGGGGAAATAAATAAATAAAAGAAGCAATTAAAGGAGCAATTAGGCTCGTGCTTTTTTCTTTTTTCTTCTTTTTTTTTGCTGTTGTCCTCTTGTTTTTTTCCACAAGAACAAAACCAGCGCCCCCTCCCTCCCTCTTCTCCTCCCTCTTCTCCTCCATCCTGATCCCTCCTCACGTAATGTGTTGCTCATAGCATCAAACTTCAAGTCCGTGTGCGTGACCAGGACTCAGAGCAGATCCGTATAGATCAGGAGACAAGCAGCACTACCCCCCCCCCCAAAAAAAAAAAAAAAAAAAGTCCTGCTCCAGAGGGGCCGAAAGCGGCGCCATTCAGCCCGCCTGCAGACGGCTGTGCTCCACAGACATGCAGCACCGGTGGAGGCAGAGCTCGCCCTCATCCGTCCATTCGTGCGCAATGACAATAAGCATACAAGGCTGGCTTTAAATATCAGAAAATCAAAGCCACCTCAACAAAAGCAAGGTCACCTTGTATGGGATCTCTAACTGAAGCTCAGGTCTGCTTCTTCCTCTTCCTCCTCTTCTTCTTGGAGTGTACCAAGCAGCGCAGCAGTCTCTCCTTCGGGACTTAATTTGGTGGTAAATTAACTTTTTGGGGATTTTGTTTTTCCTTTTGTTTTTTTTTTTGTTTGTTTTTTTGGACCGCACCTGTTCACCTGGACCCACACAGGCCTGATCACGGTGAGTGGATTTATTCACGCGTGGCGTCTAACAAGCCCAAACTAAACGAACTCCTGTTTATTGTCATTGGAGATGCTCTAACAGGTGTTTTATGAGGTTTGCGCCCCGCAGAATAACGCACAGGTTTAAGTGACATAACCGGGGCCGTAGTCTGTATTCGGGGTGCATGTGTGCAGAAGCTGTTGATGCTGTTTAAGTCTCATTTAGCCTTTAATAACCGGAGAGAGTCCTTTTCTGTGGGTGACTTTAACCTGCATCACGGTCAGAGAGGCAGCGATCACCTTGAACTGATATTTGCACGTTTTTGAAGCGAACATCGGGCTGCTGGTGATCACACAGGCCACATGATGAACCCGGTGGAGTAAAATGCACCTGCTCTATGTAGGCTTTTATTTTATTTATTCTCTTTTTGTGTATTTTTTTGGCCTTTCCTCTTTATGTCCAATGCGTGTGTCAGTCGTGATGCTGCCTCAGCTAGAACAAATAAAGGGACGTGCTGTTTATGATGAGGATGACAGGGATGAAGATGTGCTGTTAACCATCAGGATCAAGATAAGATGCTGAAATAATGTCCTGTCAGCGGCCATCAAATGGTTAAAGGGGTTTTTTCTCCCCTTGATGTCAGTGACCAGTTGTGACTGAACTTATCAATGATTTCTGATTTTTTTTTTTTTTTTTCTTTTGCTGTGTCGGACTAATTGAATCTGAACTTGTGAGACAGACTGTGCCCTTGTCCTCCACAGGTCTGTGTCGACAACTTGAGCATCTCTTTCAGTGTTACACAGCTGGAGGCACAGATTTAAAATACTGCACTCTCTCTCCCTGGGCTTTTTCCCCCTCTGTCCCCCCCAATGAGCCTCACTTTTCGTCTCGGATAGTTTTTTGGGGCACTAGAAAAGAAAGTGACCAGGCTTTTTTTTTTTTTTTTTTTTTGAGGTGAGGACTTTGGCACAGGGTCTCGGGAGTGATGGCGGCGTCTGCACCCTCCTCCGGCGGCGAACCGGATCCCAACTCGACAAATTTACGACCGCCGGGCTCAAGTAGGTCCATCACAGATAAAATGCTGTTTCACGTGCGCTATTTACTTTGTGGGCAATGCCATTAATCATTTTCATCGAGGGAGAGTGGTGGGAGGGGGAGGAGGGGAGGGGATGGGAGATCCGCTGCCATTTGAGAAGGTTTCCTTCGCCACAAATCACCGCTGCATTTCATCCCGCGCACGGACCTCCCGGCATGTGCACGACAGACGAATGCTGCTGTCAAAGCCTGATGTCCTCTGCTAACATTAACACTGAAGGCAATTAGCCTGGAAAACACGCCGGAGGCTGCAGCACCGGAGCACCTCCTCACAGAGGCTGCAAACATTTAACATATCTGAATATTTATTTAGAATATTTGTATACATTTATGAATAATTTTGTTTATTGTCATTATTGTTATTGCACCTTATAATTGAGGTGGTATGTTAATGCACAATTTTTTTTTCCTTTTATTTATTTATTTTTTTCCATTGATGGCCAAATGAGCCCTGGCTGAATAAAGTGCCTGCATGTATAAATAAAAATTGCCCCTAAAGTGGCTGTTAATTCAGCCATATTAAATTGCCCCTAATGGCACACTTGAGCATTGTTGCCTGGAAGAAGGGGGCACCGGAGGAAGCACACAGCCACAACCACCAGCATTGTCAGCTGTGCAGCAACAAGAAGCCTGATTGTGCCTGTGAGCAGAGGTCTAAAAACCACGTTACAGGTGTAGCTGTGCTGCTGGCACAAGACCACGGTGAATTTTACCTTTTTGAAAATAAGATCTCATCGCTCTTATATTCACGTGCGGTGCAGACATGTTGGATTTTAATGCAGGAACGGCTTTGCACTGCCAGGTGACGTGTGATGAGCAGCAGTGGTTGTGTTGCATCAGGCCCGTGCAGAAGTGGCCCGCAGCTACAAGCCTCCAAGCTGCAAATCCACAGTCTGGTGTGAATGCCACGTGTCAGTGCATCCGCTCTTGTTTCTTTTTCTTCCCTTTTTTTTTTCTGTTGTTAGTTGTCTCTTCGTTGCTCCTCTGGCTTGGAGAAAATCACTGTGAGGGCTGTGTTAAAGTGCGTCCAATGGGCTGCGCACAGCAATGATTTATCTAATGATCCAAAGCAAGGGTTAAATTAGGATGTGGGACTAGGACTGCCCCCCCCTCCATCAGCACCACCCTCCCCCTCCTCCTCCCACCCCTCCTCCCCTAAATTGCTGCTTTTGAGGATATCGTCTGTGGTTCCCATCCAAGGTGCCCCATCCCCTCTCTGGCTGGAAGCCCTTGATAACGCAGTAATTCTCTATCTGTCAGCGGCCAGCCGGCTCACGTCTACCGATGCTCGCTTTTTAACCAGCATCTTTTCACTCAATTAGATCTTTAGGCTGGCGTGGATCCACGCTGCTAATTAATTTGAGGTCCTTGCCTGGGTCAGGAACGGTGACATACAGCAGAAATAGGCCAGTCCAGAGCCAGGGGCCCGGGGAGGGCGGTGTAATGTTTCTAATGTTGAAATAACCCCAAGACACCCACCCTGGCTATTTTTGTTTCTGCATGCATCACTCCATCTCACACTCCATTTGTTTTAATATTGAATCGTTCATGATTTTTTAAAAAAAAGAAAACGCTTAAATTGGATTTTTAAGGCTTCTGCGAGGCCCTCTAATTGTTTTTTTTTTTTTCTTTTGTAAAAATAATTTCAGGTTATGATGCTTGGTGTGGAGTTGCTCATGGATGCACTAGGAAATTGGGAATGAAAATATGTGGTAAGTTCGCAGTTTGCTCAATTTTTCTAATAAAATGATACCAAAAAAAATGCTTTGTGAGGGAGGAGATCAAACATAGTGGCCACAAGCATGACTAAAGGCTGCACACGGCCTGCCTCACTTTCCCCGCGGCTCAATTTCTCATCCAAACATAGATGAACAATTTAGATAAACCAAGATGATTTAATCTATTAAATCACCATCACCTCAGATTTGGATCATTATTCCAAATTGAAAAAAACAAAAGAATCAGCTGCCAAAATCACCATTTCAGCCCTGAGTTGGAGCTGATGAAATTAAAGAGGGAATTATGCAGTCTGGATTTCCACACAGAGTCTATTTCAGGCCAACACACTCACCAAAGACGGACTGACATCAACCATAATGGTGAATGTCATGCACCAGTGCGCAGGGCAATTTTCTGGTATTTTTGACCGACACGTTCTGCTGGTTCCTCTTAAGGCCATTTAATCACCCAGGACCATAAAAGCTCCAAAACACAATGGGGGGAAAAACGGAAACAAAACTGTCAGAGGGGGGGACACGGAGGGTTTAATGTCTCAAAAGTGGCGTGTCGCACAATTTTCACATGAGATTTCTGTCTAATCTGAGCTATACTCTTCCCCCCAGAAGACTACATACAGATACATAAATTCACATCTCTCCAACGCGCCCTTTTGCTGTGCCGTTATCGGCTCCTTGTGCAGTTTGCGCCCCGCCGAAACGCGCACCGTCGGAGGAGCTTTCCTAAGAATTTACAGCCGCTACATGACAGCGATTTGTTTTTGCATGGCTGGAGTTTGATGCTGATGTCACCTCCCACAGCGCCCCTCCGCCCACAAACAGGACTCCCTGTGCAGGATGGGACCCTTTTTACTCATAAAAAAAAAGAGAGAGAGAGCGACAGTACAGTTGAGGAAGAGAGAGGCTTGTGATAAAAATCAGGAATGGAAGGGGGGGATTATTAGTAGGCCTGGTAGAGTTGTGGGGGGGGAAAGCTGCAGCCCTCAACATGTATGGGAAGTGTAATCACCCCGCGGACTCCTCTTCTTCTTGTAAACGTTTAGGATTTTTGCAGAAGAACAACAGTCTGGAGGAGAGGAGCAGGATCGTGAGTTCCTTCAAGGAGCGCACGGCCAAGAACCTGCTGTCCTGCGACAACACCGGCGGAGATGCGCGTTTCAGGCGCACGGAGACGGACTTCTCCAACCTGTTCGCCAGAGGTAGGCTCCGGAATGACACGGAAGCAGGTGAACTGTGTTTATCTGGTGAAATTTAACATGATGCATTCAACACAAAAGTCCAACAGGGCGTGGATTTAAACAAACAAACAAAAAAAAAATCTGTATTCTGATAACCAAACATGCAAGCAATGCTATGAAGGCGAGTAAAAGTAAATGCTAATCAATCATGGTTGCCAGGTAATGTCAAAGTAATTCTCCAGCGTGGTGGTTATAATGAAACATATTCTGTTCATGCTGAGTATTAAGTTCTCAAGGCTGTTTTTAACCCACCTGTTGGAGAATTAGCACAAAAGAAATGAGCCAACTTTGAAAATTCAACAGTGAATTGTGAAAGTGACCTGCAAGAATTTTCAGCATAAGAGTATCTTGGGTTGACCAAAGGAGACACAAACACACGTTGATTTAATGGACCAATTTGATTTTGTAGATCTGTTGCCTGCCAAAAATGGAGAGGAGCAGACCATGCAGTTCTTGCTGGAGGTTGTGGAAATCCTCACCAACTACGTGCGGAAGACCTTTGACAGATCCACCAAGGTCCTGGACTTCCACCACCCCCACCAGCTGCTGGAGGGCATGGAGGGCTTCAACCTGGAGCTCTCCGACCAGCCCGAGTCCCTGGAACAGATCCTGGTGGACTGCAGGGACACTCTGAAATACGGAGTGAGGACAGGTGAGAACAAAGAGGCCTGGAGGCGCAGCATTGGCCCGCTGCAATCAATAACTCCCATTATCTTACACGCCAGAGTAATGATTGCAGATAAGCAATTTTCTCTCTCAGATTCTCAAATGATTAATTGTTTTTCTGGGCATTATGTCGCTCTGTCGTCTCTTCATCAATCGCAGGTCACCCCAGGTTCTTTAACCAGCTCTCCACTGGATTAGACATTGTTGGGTTGGTGGGAGAGTGGCTCACCTCTACAGCCAACACTAACATGTGAGTATCGTGAGACAGGGCCATTGATTAGTACATTTTTAGATAACCTCTCATCTTTGCTAAATGAGATATAACCAGTAAGAATTAGAATCAGTTTGGAAGTCATTAGGTTCATTTTATTCTACTTTAAAGAAGAAAAAAAAAAAGCTTTAGTATTCAGTGCTTTTAAATGGCCCTTGTTGAAGAAGGGCGTTCAGTTAGAGGAATACTCAAAGTGACATACAGTAATTACCGTCTTCGGCTGAAGAATACCCTGCACGCTCTAATAGACTGTCAATCAAGCAAGAAAATAAAAAGCTCAACGGACGACATTTGTACAGCAGCTACTCCCCCACAGTATTGTAAGCGGTCCTGCACTGTGGTCACATAATTCAGCCGTGCAGGCAAACTAAATTGCATATTGATTTGCATTCACAGTTTACATGGTGTCTTTGTTTCATCTGATGCTTGTTCCTGTGACATAACACTGCCAGGAGGGAAAAAAGAGCCTCTCCCCATCAGACCATCTGTACACAGTATGAACCGGCCTCAGAAATGAGGTTTACTATTGCATTAAATGCTTTCGTATGTTTTTCACGAGAGGTGTTCATTCTTCTCTGTTGCCAGCCTGTGGTTTGAGGAGGCGTTGTGTTATTTTGAGACTCCGTGTCCGCTCACGTATGTAAACTGGGTTGGACAAAACACATTTCGCAGTTCTTGTATCTGATTGCATTTAATTTTACTAGTGGATCATAAACTGGTAGCTCAGTGTGTGATGATTAACTTGAGAGAAAAACGCTGAACTCGTTATGTTATGGGGTCACATGCAGCTTCAGGGAACGTTTCTGATTATCACAGCCTATAAGCTCTGGGGGGTAAATACAACATGCAGGATCACAGTGAAATCAATTGGTGTGGATGACAATATAGACCTAAATATGTGCGTATGATGCTTATCAATCTAAGTGCAAATGGACAGAAGAATAATGATTTATAAATTATAACAAATTACTTAATGGTTAATAAATTATTTACTTGTTGTGTTATAGATCAGTTATAAGCCATTAATAAGACACACAAAATCTTGACCAAGCTTGATTTATTAAGCAGTTATGAAGCGTATTAAGGCATTACTTATATTTGTTGCTGCATTATTACCAAATAGAAAAGATAACATTATGATTAGCTTAGATTAGATCCATAAGTATTAGTAAATTGTTTACTAACCATTGAATGAAGTGATCAGTTACAACTCATAAGCCCTCATAAAGTGGTGCCACAGTTTCTATTGTGGTGTTTGGGGTCTTGTCATTTTATCAGTACACAGCAGTGAGAATTGAATTGGGATTTTGAGAGTGTGACAGAGGTGGAGACTCACATTTTAAACTTGTTTTTACACGTTTTCCTTAGCCTTGTTCAGACACAGCTTACTGCATAGAAGTACTGTTGTCAGCTTTTGTGTCACTGGCTACATCAGCGAAGATGACTCAAACCAGAGGGTGGAGGTTGCTTGCATACTTGTAATTTACCTTTATTAATTACTCCATCAACCCTAATTACCCCTGGCAGATATTGACTGACGCTAATAGACTGACAATCACATCCAGGTCTTACATAATCAGAATGAGTGAGTGTTGTCTGCATGAATGAATGCGATGAAATTAATCTGGGACATCTGCGAAGTGGCATCTGACTTGTTTATTTTTCCCCCCTGCACATTACCGTGTGTGTGTGTTTATGCTGAAGACGCTGTGGGGCACAATGCGACATTCTGTAATGTTCCATTCACTCGTTTACTTTCTTTGCATGAATACACAGATACTTATGTAATTAGAACAATATTGGTCAGGAGAAGATGGATGAGTTTGCCTCTGCTGTAATTCCAAATCGACTGCGCTCTCCTCTGAGTGAGAGGGGTTTTAATGTATTTTGATGATAACAGAAAAATGTGTATAGTTGAGAGGATGAAACATGAAAAACATTCCTGCACTGAGAAAAGTAAAGGCACCTGAAACTTTATTTTTAGAGCGTAACAGCAGGTCATTCTATTTATACCTCCAATGGTTTTAATGATGTTAATCCCACTCCAACACTACATCGCTAACATCACATTTCTGGCTAATTTTCTGCAAACACGCGCTACTGCTACTGTATCAATGATCCAGAGACTGTGTGGCATTTGCTGTGCCATTTAACTGCAGCAAAAGGCCATTTCCAAAACTGGAAGATGCTGTTGTCATTAAAGTGTGAGTGTGTGCAGAACGCTGTATCTGTTCCATTTTTATTGAGAGCGCAGCATGCTCAGTGACCATGTATGTTGTTAAATATCAGTGTATTTCATATTGATCCCTTCAGTTCCTCTTGCAGTCTGTGGGTGAAATTGAATTTCACTTGAATTACACTGCAGAGAGACAAAAAAAGTTAAGACTACACGGTGCGCTCAAAGAGAGGGCGTTTACTTTGGTTTCTTGAAATGGCTTTATTGGTTTGTTCCAGGTTCACCTATGAGATCGCACCTGTCTTTGTGCTCATGGAGCAGCTGACATTGAAGAAGATGAGAGAGATTGTTGGCTGGCCTGTTGGAGAGGGCGATGGGATATTCTCTCCAGGTGAGACCCAAAACCACTGAATGAACAGGAGCTTAGAAACTCCTGAGACCTTATGCAAACATATCAGACTCATTATTATGTCATACTTTCTCAGATACGTCTAGACGCTCTGTTTTTTGCTATGGTTCTAAATCTATATTTTTTTTACTTCTCTCATCTGGTTTCCAGTGCTGGAAGAAGTACTCAGATCCTTTACTTAAGTAAATGTAGCAATGCCACGGTGTAGAATTACTCCCGTACAAGTAAACGTCATGCAAGGCTTAGCATCAAAATATAATAAAGTACTCATCAAGCAGAATGCCAAATTTCAGAATAATATCTATACTATTTTTGGATTAGATGCATTTATATGTAAACATCGTTTTAATATTCCAGCCAGGAAAAGTAATAATCTGATCTGCAAAGTAACTAGTAACGAGAGCCATCGAGTAAATATAGTTATAGTAACATTTTATTCCTCCAAAATATATGTAGTGTAAGTACAGTGTAAAAACCATAAAATATAATTGCTCAAGTAAAGTACAAGTACCTCAGATGTGTACTTAACTACAGTACTTGCTTTCTAACCCTGTTGGTTTCTACAGGTGGAGCCATCTCCAACATGTACAGTGTGATGATTGCCAGATATAAGTTTTTCCCTGAAGTCAAGACCAAAGGCATGGCAGCTGCCCCCAGACTGGTCCTCTTCACCTCAGAGCATGTCAGTCTACCACTGATTGTTGTCATCTGACCATTTTAGCAACTTTATCACAAAGTTAATATCAGATGTTAAGTGTAAATCCAACCTGGATTGTGACTGGTCACCATCTGTTCTCGCAGAGCCACTATTCCATCAAAAAAGCCAGCGCTGCTCTGGGCTTCGGGACAGAGAACCTGATCCTTTTGAAGACAGATGAGAGGTTTGCTTCATGCTTAAAACACATGCAGCCCATCTGGTAAAAGATCAAATATCTGGATGACTTACTACTGTGTGTCTTCTTCTGTTTCAGAGGGAGAGTCATTCCTGCTGATTTGGAAGCCAAAGTAATAGACGCCAAGCAAAAGGTGAATGTCGTCAACAATGGCTCAGACATTGTTTCCTCTAACTTATGTGTTTGCTTCTATCAGTGACTCCACACTATGAGAAACACTCCTCTGAGATGTGGAGTTTACTTGGTGCAAAGGAAACACTTAGGTGTGCCAGAGCAGCGAGGCTATTTCAGTAAGGTTAATGCTTCTGTCTGCTCACATGTAATGCTGAAAGTACCTCTCTGGGAAGTAATTCTTCTAAGGCGACGTGATGTGCAGACTAGAAGAAGCAGTGGGTGCAGACAGGAAGTGCATTATTTGAGAAATGTGCTTGTTGTAGCCCATCTCTTTGATGTCAAGGAGGAGAGAATGAACATAACAACTTGAATTGAGCCCAGAATTGTAGCCAAGTCTTCTTTTTTTTTTGCCCCTGCTGCTTTGGGTTTGTAGGGGTATGTTCCGATGTTTGTGAATGCCACCGCTGGTACCACCGTCTACGGAGCCTTTGATCCCATCAATGAAATCGCAGACATCTGTGAGAAGTACAACATGTGGCTTCATGTGGATGTAAGAGAATATTCACAATCTTAAATACACAAAAATAAAACCAGCAACATCCTTGTTTAGACACTGATGTTAGCATCCTTACTGTTCTAAATGTGTTGTGTCCTGTGCAGGGTGCATGGGGAGGAGGTTTGCTCATGTCCAGGAAACACAGGCACAAGCTGAATGGAGTAGAAAGGTAAAAGCAATTCATGGACATATAAATGACAGTTAATGTAGTAGAGGAAACCATCAAGGTCAGACGACTTGTCACAGAGGACACCACTCCGCCTGTGAAAACAATCGTATAATGTCTCCTGTGGCTCTGAAAGGGGCTTTCGTGAGTCTGAGAAAAAAAACGAAATGACATCTTCAGTGGAGTGGATAGTACAAGTATTTAGGAAAAACCTGTTTACCAATGAATTGGGAAATGTAGGATCTGGTGTGTTCTTTTTACAGTAGACAGATGACAGGAAATAAAGTGAGAGAGACAGATGGGGGAATGACCATATGCTGTATAAAGGAAATAGATGTAACATCTGGGTCTGATAAGTGAAGCCAATGAGGAAGTGCCATAAACTTGCATTATTTCTAATGGCTAACAGACAGGGACTCCACTGGCTCCTAAAAGAGGTCGGAATGAATGGAAGTCTATGAGAAAAGAAGCCTTCTCCTCTTCATTTATTACCTCAGTAAACTATTTCCTAATGAGTTTTCTCACTAGTTTCAAGTCTTCTTCAACACAGCTACAACACATGATGTTCATTTTGTAAATTTTGGTCCCATTTAGAGTAAAGTAGACGATAAATCAGGGTATGCTTTAGGGTGGGACTACCTTGTGACTAACTAATCAGAGGCAGCTCATGTGTAAACCTAACCAATCAGAAACAGGGGTCTTCGAGGACACAGCCTAAATGCCTAACTCAAGGCTGCAAAACAGCAGTCCACAAACCAAAGGGTGACGTCATGGTGGCCCCGTCCACTTCTTTTATACAGTCTGTGGGAATGACATACAACAACAGTCCCTCAGGTTGGAATCAGGCACCTTGTGGCTCATGCCCCCCCCCCCCTTCCTGATGGAAGTATATTGCTAAAATGATAGAGTGCCCCTTTAAAATCTGGACCGGAATAGTGTATGACCTCAGCTCTGTAGTCAGCTTGTACCACAGGTGTTTCAAACTATATCTTTCAAAAGATTCATGCACACTTCTGTTCCTAGACATCACACACACACACACACACACAGAGAGCTGTGTTTACTGTTTCAATATCTGTGCAGGGCCAACTCAGTCACCTGGAACCCTCATAAAATGATGGGAGTGCCGCTGCAGTGCTCTGCCATTCTCGTCAGAGAGAGGGTAAGACTGTGTTTTCCACTTGCTGCTGCACACAATAGCCACTCCAACTGTTTTCTGCTGCTGTTTGGTAACCCTCTCTGTTTCTTTCATCACGACTGTGTTAATTGCAGGGATTGTTACAAGGCTGCAACTCCATGTGTGCTGGTTACCTCTTCCAGCCAGATAAACAGTATGACGTTACATACGACACAGGCGACAAGGCCATTCAGTGTGGGCGGCATGTCGATATCTTCAAATTCTGGCTTATGTGGAAGGCAAAGGTGTGCATTTTATAAGTTGTTTTACTCTAAAGCCTTTATCAACCATTTTGCCAAATCGAGAATGTGATATTAACTCATCTTCCTTTTTTTTTTTTTAAATCTATCTAAAAGGGAACAGTAGGATTTGAACAGCATATTGACAAGTGCCTGGATCTGTCAGCGTACCTCTACAATAAGATAAAAAACAGAGAGGGCTACGAGATGGTGTTCAATGGAGAGGTGAGATCATTTCCACATACATGTTCATTTCCAGAGACAGCAAATATTTTTCAAGTGAAAAGCCAAATATATATCAAAATGAATTCGCTATTCAAGACAATGAGCTCCAGTGACAAAGACAAAAAACTGTTTGTAACGCTTTAGCAAAGTACGTACGAATACATGTAGCCCTGGTACTGGGAAACAACATGTGACGATATGAAATAAGGGGATAATAAGACAGGATCTTACAAAGAACTTATACTGCAATCATTTTTTAACAGACGGATACCTACTGAGCAATAATGTGAATGGCTTGAAAGAATTTATACAGTAGTTATTATTTAACTACTGAGTACCTATTCTTGCTTGTGTCATCATATGGTCAGGGTCAATTGTAACACTGCGTTACATTTGACCCCGACACCATCAATATGATGTGTGGGTTAGTAATGACACCAGAGTATCATGACACAAGCAAGAATGGGTACCATGTATATAAGCACAAGCTCTTTGTAAGATCCTGACTCGTGATGCCCTCATTCCATAACTTCATATCTTGTTCCCCACTATATGTTTTGATCGTCATGAATCTGTCTTTTCTATTCTAATCTGGGCTTTTCTGCTTTGTGATAAATGACTCCAACAGTAGATTTAATATCTTAAGTTGGTTTTAAGATTGATTGGGGCATTTTGCATTGCTGACAAGTTGATAAGAACAGCTGAAATTACAGGAGGCACTTTTTATCGGCGCTCATTACAAATGTTGCTCCCATTTTCTCTTATCAGCCGCAGCACACTAATGTGTGTTTCTGGTATTTTCCACCGAGCCTGCGCGGCCTGCCTGACGGCGAAGAGAGGAGGGAGAGGTTGCACAAGGTAGTAATAACCCATCAATCTGATTTTCTACATTTCTGCATAGTGCCTACTTAGATTCAGGGATTCACACGATAAAGTCATGGACAAATGTGCGTGCATACGTTCGTGTTTGGATGGTGACACTGTATGTTTCCCACAACAGGTGGCCCCAAAGATCAAGGCACTGATGATGGAGTCTGGGACTACGATGGTGGGCTACCAGCCACAAGGAGACAAGGTTAACTTCTTCCGCATGGTTATCTCCAACCCTGCTGCCACCAGGTCAGACATCGACTTCCTGATCGAGGAGATCGAGCGACTGGGGCATGACTTGTAAGAGCCACACCTAAACCCCCTTTTTTCCCCCCACACTGGTCTTTTCCGACTCTGGAGAGCCTTGAGCTTGGCTTCATGTCCCTTTTGTCTCATAAAGACGTTTTTTGCTTACAGGTCTTCTCTGGCAACGCACAATAAATAATATGCCCAGTGTGTCTCTTCTGTCTCTAGCAGTGATGACTAATATTCACAACATTCGCACACAAGGTTATCTGAGTAAAAAGGACTAGAATCAGAACTTGAGAGAATCACAAAAGCGTGTCAGTATTCTTGCTAAAGCATATATTAAGTAGAAATAAGCCTATATAATGTCAACTAAAAGAGATAGACACTGGTTACCTTTAATGTAAATATGAAATAGCAAGAATATCTGAGCACTTGAATGATTCTCTCTATAGCAGCTATTAAAAAAAAATGTCATTTTACTGTTGTACTATATGAAGATCAGTATTAAAGTAGAATAAGATCAAAATATTTTTTCACTAGTAACAGAGCACAATGTAGGGAACCTTATAGCATTGACATGAACAGTATTAATGTAAAGTATATATACAGTATAAATATATGGTGTACTGACTGTTGGTGCTCCATGTCGTCTATGTAATTATCAAGCCAGATGCACCGCCACATTGTTCCCTAGCTGTTATTTCCCTTTGATATTACATGGTGGAAATATATAACACAGTCATTGTAAACAAGTACTGTACTTGATTGCTGTGTTTTTAGAGATTTTTGTGTAGATTGTGTATAGTATTGTTACCTTGCCTTTGTGCCAAATGTGTCCTAGTTTTACAGTGAGAAAAAAATCCTACATGTAAAGCGACCACATAGTATAGTATGTAATAGATGAATCACTTTATTTATATCCAGAGATTATAAATGTGAATAGGTTGGACCTGCTGTTATGTTCCATTTGTAATGTACCCTCCTTCCTATTTAGAGACTCTGCTGTATAATATCACAATGTTTTGAATAACATTGAAGTCTTTTAGTGTATTTGTGAACCAAAGAAGGGTTGAGTTACATTTCTGAACATGTACACGGCCCTTATTGTCCCTAACGGATGCTTACACATGTTTATACAAGAACACTTAAATTACCGCCCTTAACTTTAGTGCAATCTATGTTGTGTAACTGTGCAATGTCATTGTGATTCACTGACTGAATGTTGTCGAGACACTTGGCTCTAGTGTGGGAGGCATGACTGGCAGAGTGGCTGCTCCTGCCGGTGCTTTGTTAATGATAAAAAGCACAACACTAAACCATGATCATTGGGCAGCTTTTATTATGTGGACATACGACTATCTGTATTATAACGTGTTAAGTGAGTAAAAAAAAAAAAGATAATATGCAACATTTTGTTTGTCTTAACACGCTCCTTATAGGCACACTTTTACGTTTAGAAAACCAATGTGAGAAAGTGGAATTATTTATCATTGAGAATTTTGCTTGAACATTTAAATAAGTCACTTAAATAAGATTTATTGAACAATTGTACATTCCTGAATTAGTGGGATGAAATTCCCTTTTCACATTCAATGTAGGCACTTTAACTTCATCCCATCATTTGCAGAGTATTACTGTTGTATTCACAGCACTAATAAAGACATGAGCTGTAGAACATCTGTGGGCTCAATTTTTGACCTTTACAAATAAATGTGTATGTTGAACAACAAAAGAGAAGACTTATTGTAATTCATGTTGCTAGTTTAGTGTTTAGTCCCTTTTATTACATTTTATATAAGATGACAAAATGCAGAAATTATCACAAAACATTGTGATTACACCGAAAAGGGAAATATTTCATGTTTTACAGACTATCAAGTAGATGACAAAGAGGTTAGACCTCTTATGAGCAAACAGAAATTTAAATATACCGCTCATGTTATGTAAAGGTCGTCTGTCTCTATGTGATTGACTGGTGACCAGTCCAGGGTCTCGTCCAGTGTCAGCTGGGATTGGCTCCAGCACCCCCGCGACCCTTAAGGATAAGTGGTATAAACAGTGGATGGATGGACATAATTTGGGCTTTGGGAGGGTTAGTGCTGCCTAAAAAAATCCCGCCAACACTAATAACAGACACAGAGTACATGAAAATCCCCTAAATTTAGACATTGTTACAGCTACTGAGACCCCAAGCAGAAGTAATGTGTCTTTGACTGCAGTAGACTTCTAATTCATGTCATCAGTTCAAAATCATGTTCATACGCAATAATCATAAAATGAGGAGAAGCCATAAAGTATCAAGGTGATAAAAGAGTATTAAAGATGTTTTTTCATCAGTCACCGTCAAAGACAGGTTGAGTGCATCAAGGTGTTGAGGAGTTGACAGTTAACAGATGAGAAAAGTGTCTCTGTGCTGGTATCTGACCTTTAGACAAATGTATGCAAAGTAGGTCAAATATATGGAGAAAAATTGCAGTGGGTTAATTAATGGATCTTGGCCTGATAAAATCTATATAAATCAGTACAGGAGGAGACAAGTTTGGGTAAATGTGCATGTTTTCCATTTTTCCTCTTTCTCGTACATCTTTTCAATCCACCTGGCTGTCACCAGCCATTGGCCAGATTAATCACCCCGGAGGGACTTTTTATTGGCTGATCATCTCACAGCTGAGATTTCACGAGCACCCCCTGCCAATTCCCTCACTCCTGTCATTACTCACACTTTTAAGATATTTATCATAAAAGGCATTAGACTGTGCTCTCTTAACATTTTTTTTTCTGAGGCGCCTATTTCAAGGCTTTGCCTGGCTGCGTTTTATTTCGACACAGCCGTGGAGGCACTGGCTGTTTCGGTGGCTCTCCTCCCATCCTCCACCAGGCTGCTTCTTTGTTTCATGCTTCAGTGCTGCGATCATTACAGGCCCGGTGTCACTGCCTGCTTTGTAAACTTACGGGGAACAGAGGATCAAAGGAATAACTACTCATATAATGGGGTAATAGAAATAATAACCCCTGACTACTTGCCACATCTAAAAGAAGAGTGATTTATTTTGTTTGTTGCACTAAGGACGGCCATATCATTGAAGGTTATACGTGCCAAAACATAATGACGTGGCTAATTTGGAAGCAGGTGTTGCAGAATCATATAATGATTGAATGCAAATGAAAGCAGGCCTCATGCTCCTATGGTTTGTCACAGTCTGGTGCCTTACAACACATGAAAGAACGGCCACCAAAGTTATAAAATCACTGAATATCAGTCAGCCTGTTCAGTAGAGTGCAAAATGTTTCAGAAAATTGCTATTTTATATCATACTGTAACACTGATATTTAGTAGTATTTCAAAGGGGTTCATCACTTCAGTCCACAATCAGTATCTCCGTCAATTCTAATTACAAGCGTAGTTAAACTCCGATCACGAAGAGATCAGGCCAGTGAAATAATAAGGTGTCGGAGCAGCTCTGTTTTCGCAGTATAGGCTGTGTCTGTGGAGGGTGGGTGGGCTGTGCTCTGAACACCAGACTGTGAAACACTTAATGTCTGTCTCTGCACTAGTCTCTCCACCCTCCTTTTCACACCTGGCACACACACACAAAAGATTCACTCATTAGAATACTGCAAATGAAACAAAGACCATCAAGTTCACTGGGCAAAGTGCATTTCCTTTTCTCTTTGTGCATCAATTGTGTTTCCACTATATACAATTTTTGGTTTGTGAATATTTAGAGGCAAAGTTTTCCTCTCACACACACACACACACACACACTCACACACACTCACACAATAAGCCGCTCACCCATCTATCCTTTCTCAGCTGTGTTACTCTTCTCTCTTATATATCCATGAATCTTGTCAGTGGTTTCCTGATGTGCCAAATATATCTCCCGCCCCTGGGAGTCACTGCCGCATTAGCTTCCTGATAGATACTGACGTTCCCATTGTGTAAGGCAAGTCTAATGAAATGATGATGATGATGATGATGATGATGATGATATTGACTGCAGGCTGCTTGCCAGCCCTTCCCCCCTCTTCTCCACAAGCCGTTCATACGCACATGCAGCTATGGCCACAATTTAGCCTGAAAACAATCCTTTTTTTTTTACCCTTTTCAACCTTATTTACTTAACGATTCACATTCCATCACTGGCAGCATTTTTGCTCCTCGACAGTTTAAAGGTCAATAATAATGTGCTCTGTTGCTGTAAAAGGTGTTTATGTGCCTCTACAATCTGGTAATTTTGTTCTTAAATTCAAGACAAATAGGAAGTGTGCCTGACATTAAAAAGCAATGATAACAGAATCAATTGTAACACCCTAAGGCCCCTGACTTCTAAAGTAATTATAATGGCTTACACTTATCTAAATAGCCTTCTCTTATTGACTGCGTGTCCACAGCTTGATTAATCTTGACAGAACGTAAATTTCAAGCAGGAGATTAATAGTCCAGAGACTGTAACTTGCCTGTCTCCATGGCTGGGGAGTGTAAACCTAAATGTGGGGCTTGTTAAAGTTGAAAGGCTGCAAGTAAATGTCTCTGTTGGACATTTTCTAAAGGAATAAGCATGAGCCCAGGAGCAATTACACTTCAGCTAACCAAGTCCCCGTGTGGTGATTGTTATCATGCATGCTAAATGAACAGAACAACCTCTAGCACATGGCTGTTATGCAGCGCTCTAAAGCTCTCATGTATGGCCTGCTGCCATTTTTTCTTTCCTGAGTAGGAGCTTTGGGGCAGGACAGGAAACATGTTGGCGAAATTAAAATGATAAACAACAACAATAATGACGTGATAACTACTTGTACGGGTGTTTGGCTCTGCTGCTCTGTCATCTTAACACAGGCTTTTCTAATTTACTTAGTATTTTATCTCTGTGCAGCAGAGTACATTATGTCAGCACTCAGCGTTTATTTATCAGACAACCTGCAAAAAATGACCTCTCACAGACGCACGACATTAAGCAACTAATCCTGGCAATAACAGCTTATGATGTTCGGAGCTGTGACTCTGCTTAGTGTGTAGAAATGCTGTGTGTGTGTGTGTGTGTGTGTGTGTGTGTGAGGACGACCTACAGATATTTATCAAATTATGGACAATTTAATTTCTGGCCTCTTGTTTGTTGGTCTCTTCCTCGTCTCCTCAGACTTGGTTTCTGTGGCCTGAAACAAAAGTACAGAGCTTTGCAGCTTTAGCTGTAAATTCCTTTGGAGGTCTGGAGAAGTATAAATCTGAGCGAGCTATCAGAACAGTGATCGCAGAGTTTGAAGGCGTCAGCAAGCTTCTGCTGAAATACAGAGTTTATTTATTTGCTTCTTGAAGGAGCAAGTGTCACCATTTCTCACTGGCAGTAAATAACAGATGTAAAGATCAGTTTCGCCAGGAAAAATGGATGATTTAAGTTTTAGATTTGTGTGGTATCGATATAAGGACTGCAACTAATGATTGTTGTTATTACGGATTAATCTGCTAATTATTTTCTTGAACCTCTGATTAGTCATCTGGTCTATTAAACATCAGATAGTAAGACATAAAAGAGACCATTTTAATTTCCTAGTGACCAAGATGATGTTTTCTAATTGCTTTTTTCTAATTAATCAGCAGTCCAACACTCAAAGATATTCAAATTACAGTAATGAACAAAATGGAAAGCAGCAAATCATCACAACAGAGAAGTTGGAACCATCAGATGTTTGGTATTTTTGCTTGAAAACTGCCATAAATGATTTAGCAAATATCAAAATACTTGACAATTCATTTTCTATCATTTGATGTTCTTTAATTGTTTCACTCTGTGTCCATACAGTGATATTACTATCTATAATAGATAAGGATTAATTCTTAAGTGGCATAGAAAATCTAATTTATATCTTACTTACAATAGAAAACATCTACATTATCACAAATGATTAAAAAAAAGCGTTATTTAGGACCTAAATACAGAATTATTCAGCTGTAAGATGACTGTGACGCTTATGAAACCACACTCCCTTATCTTTGAATATGGAAGCACCATAAAAGGGGCTGTGCAGGTAACCAAGGGAGCCCGTGGTCTGGTAAAATGTAGCCAAATGTGTGTATTTGTTGATAATCTATGCCGCACTAGACCTGAAAGGATTTGAGAGCAGTATTTTATTTTTTTATGAAGGTAAATATGTCTAAATGTGGAGAAAAGGTGAAATATTCTGATTAAACATTGAAGTGTCACTTCTTTGGAAATATGTAATTCTGAAAAGTCATATCAATAAAGTTTTTTCTGTCAAATTAATAAGAATTGTATTTATTCTTGTATTTCAGTAGCAAAGGGGTAAAATAATACCAGTGAAGAATCATTATTCTAAAATGATTATATGAATCAGAGTGTTGGATCAGAACACAATGTCAAGAATAAAATCTTCTTGTCAGAATACGTCACACTAATGCCTGATCTCCTCTCTTGAATGAGTGCATTTTAAGCTTGAAACATCATCCAGGGCAGCCTGCAGGCAGACGAAATCAAGGTGAGCTCTTGTGAACACATGGACTGACAGGATAACTGATGATTGATGAGGAGAATCACAATGCTGAGCAAGTTTATTTCAAATTATTTGATAAGAGCCGCTGCACTACAGAGATATTCAACTACATATACATTAATCTACTGCTTGGGCCCACAGTCTTTACGGCACCAATGAAATCCCTTATTATCAGGGCTTGATCACAGAGACAATTTTATTCTCTCACACCTTCCCTGGCTCACGTTTCTGTCCTGACATGATTATACGATTATATCAAAAGCAGCTGGGATCTGAATAAAAAGAAGAAAAAAAAAACTTATAAAATAAAGCTGAGGTTATCACTGCTATCGCTCAGCTATGTTAATGGTTACAGATGGTGACGGGAAGTTCCTCGCTAAGAGGCTCATTACTCATCTTCCAGAAAATGTGAGGTAGGCTGTCTTTATTCTACACGTCTCTAAGCAGCTAAACAAGAACACAGCAGACAATAAAAGCCACAAGGAGACAGAGTGGCTGCAGACAGTGTCAGCACCACACGCCAGTACCAACACTGCAGGGTGACAACACTCCTACATTTAAAATGTTTTTAAAGAAAAAGTATGTATTTGTAGCAGAAGTATTTAAACTTTAGAAACACTCATTACGAAAAATTCCACATTGCACTTCGTTACTTTGCAACAGCATTCAGATAGGAGCAAAAAAGTAGAGGATTTTCCTGAAATATTGTGGAGTAACTTAGATGTGGTAGGTGGAGATAAAGTATCAGTGTGTAAATGTACTTTACTTTCCAGCAGAGCTTTAGACTTAAGACCTAAACTTGAGTGAGACTATCAAGACAACTTTAAACTGAAAACCCTGCATATGACTTCAGATGTGCCTCTGAAGACAAACCTGACGGAGCAGGAGTCACTGTGCTTTTCACCTCTGAGGTTCCATTATGTGCACACAGCACATCACACATAGCAGCTCCATTACTCCCACAGTAACCAGGATGTCATGTGCTGGATTAACACCAGGATACCAGGCGCTCAGTGAGTCGGTTTAAGCTGATTAAACATATAGTTCTTTCAGAATGTGCACAATGTGAGCACAACCTGAAATAAATAAGCTTGACTGAAGCCCACAAGTGGGACTATTCTTTCTTAAAATATGTTGTATTGTGGGAATTCTCTTGCAAATGTAGGAAGTGACTGCATACAGTGAACAAGGGGCATGAAAGGCCCCTGAGGGTGATATAAAAGAGATACAAACAGCTCTGCTCCGCATCCCCTTTGCTAATTCATCAACCTGACTGACTGGTTTTAAACCGGGGTTCACTGCAGCAGACACGTGCGCTTGACCTGCTGCCAGAGCGGAAGTGCTGGGAACCCGGAACCGCAGGACACACAGCACTGAGACGGACATGAGCTGGAGCAGAGCCGCCTACTAACTAACACAGCGAACCCACCCTGATAGTCACACATTCAGGGAAACATGGGGGGCTCCCAGAGCGTCGAGATACCCGGTGGAGGGACTGAAGGTTACCACGTCCTCAGGGTAAGAGCAGTGTTTAATGTCCCCGGAGCAGGCTGCCTGTGAGAGAAACCTCCTGCTAGCTGACAGACACAGGACGAGCAGCTGCTAGCTAGCGTTGGACTAACCGAGTATAGCTGCTAAATATGTACAGCTGTATATTCATTGAATTGCTGTTATTTGACAGGGCATCTCGGAGGTTTAGCTAATTTGCCAAGCAGCTAGCCGCTAAGCTATCGTAGCTGTCAGGATGTGTTAACGGGTGCTGTGTTTGCATTGTTGGTGTTAACGCCCCACAAGCCCCCACGTATCACTGAGCCCTGAGCTTTTTCGTTTTGTTTTTTAAATGTATCCCTAAACTGGCCGCAGTTATCATGTCTTATAATGTGTCAGATTTTAAAAGCTGTTTATATTCATATTAACCCGATATAGTTAATCAGCGTTGGAGCCTGCACTGTAGTTAACATGATTTCTTCCGGCGTCAGTGAACGCCTCTTTGGGGGCTTGCATGTTATAACCTAACCATAACCTTAATGTTGCCAGAATAAGTGGTGTGGTTACTGAGCATAATGTATGAAGATGGGCATGCACCTAATGTTACATTCTGTTGTAATATAACTTCTATCTGTTTATAATATGTATTTATGGTGTATAGATTAACATGCAGATTGTTTTCTAAACTAATTGTGTAAAATGGTGAAAAATGCCAAAGCTTAAATATTCAAATGGCTTTTTTTTGACTGATCAAAACTAGTCAAAACTAAATCCAAGATTTAGGACCCGACCCCACAAGAGAAATAGTGTGGAGGGACTTTTATTGTAGAGAACAAATAGTTTTGCACTTAAGTAGTTCTGTATAGTGCAAGCATTACAGTCCCATTCCTTAATATATCCATTATATATCACAGAAGACTAAAAACAGATGTCCTCATTTGAGAGACTGCAACCTGTGCGTTTAAGGCATTTTTTGATCAATCAATTATTAACATATAGGGACCTACTAATCGGGTACAAAATTGGTATCAGCGCCAACACTGACTTTATTCAGGGATCTGGTGTTGGGTGATACAGTGTATTTGTCAATGTGTTTCTAAGATTCTGTGTTTTCAATACACCCACTCAGTCTGTTTTTAGTGCCACAGCATGATCACAGCCTCATGTTACATTAAAGGACTCTGATGAGTCCCATGCAGCAAGGTACACAGATCTTAAATGTAGGATAAAGTGCGGACTAGCACTTGATATTTGCAGATAACCTAAGGAACTGTACTTGATATCATCAGAGAATAATTTGGATAGGTGCATCCCCATTTTATTTATTTGCTTTGATTACATTTGTGGTCTTGGCACACTTAACGCTATCTGCTGAATCTGTAAGTGAGGAAAGTTCAGCTTTTGTTAAACTCTTGTCTGAATGTTAACATTTGCTAAATACCTACACTGTAAATTGTGGCCACCTGAGTCGATCAAGTGTGGCTCATTAAGGACAAATACAGTCAAACGGCATGCCAGAGGGTGGCTCCCAGAACTCAGATAACCAGTTAGGTCAGACTTACTGGCGTGTAATGTCAGACCTATTTCTAAGAGACTGGAGTCGGGTTGCTGGATTCTTACTTTGAGAATAGCTTGTATCCTAAAAAATAATCTTACATTTTAACATTTTAGGTGGTTTTTTATACTGGGGCACCACAATAGCTCACCTGGTAGCTGACACACTGTTTATTAAGGGTAAGTCCTTAATGTGGCCATGAAAGGATGATGATCTTTCTGATATTTGGTCTGAAAAACAATGAAACCTCTTTACCATCTCTGCATGCTTTTACGCATGGAGTTCTTGCCACATGATTGGCTGATTATATATTTGCATTAACAAGCAGGTGGTGTACCTAATAAAGTGGCCACTTACTGTAAATATTAATAATAATAATATTGTACACTGATGTAAAACAATGCTTAACAGAGTCAAGCTTTGCAGATGTTAATTAATAAAATATAATCTGCAATCTGCAGCTAGAGGGGGAGCGCAGACCTTTGCTGAGGTGAAGAGTCCAGTCTTCTATGAAAAGAACTGGCTGAGTTCTTTTTCTGATCATGTCTCACTGGCCTGATCTGATACCTTCTGACGACCAGCTGTAATTATTCGTTCTCTAACTATGTGTCTGAAAACAATTTCACATCAGACCAAGATTTCATTGTCCTATCCTTATGCTGATGTATTTTTCAGGTGCAAGAGAACTCCCCCGGTCACCGGGCAGGACTGGAGCCGTTCTTTGATTTCATCATTTCTATTTGTGACACTCGACTGGTAAGTTTACCTTGATGGCAATAATAAAACTTGCTGTAGCTATGGGACCTGCTTTAGGAAGTCTCATATAGCCTTTGTAGTGTTACAGATGATTTTAACGTTTTGATCTCTGATAGAACAAGGACAATGACACCCTAAAGGAGCTGCTGAAGGTGAATGTGGAGAAGCCCACCAAAATGCTGTTGTACAGCAGCAAGACGCTAGCAGTGAGGGAGACAACCGTCACACCCAGCAACATGTGGGGCGGCCAGGGGCTTCTGGGAGTCAGCATTCGCTTCTGCAGCTTCGATGGAGCCAATGAAAATGTTTGGCATGTCTTGGTGAGTCTGCAGGTCTGACGAGGAAATATCCTGAAAGGTTCTAACAGGCTGGGCAAAACATATTTTATGTGTTTTCTTTAAACATACTACATGTAACTACAAATTGTTATTTTTTTATCACCTAATGTGTTTGTACATGTTGTTTGAGTCCAGGAAGTGGAACCAAACTCTCCTGCAGCCCTGGCTGGTCTGAGGGCTCACACTGACTACATTATAGGAGCCGACACCGTCATGAACGAGGTACTTGCTTTGACTTACAGGTTCTCTGTACAACAGTCAGAACATTAATATAGCATTAAACAATCATTTGCTTTGTAAAGATACAGAGAGAAGAGAGAAAGAAGCCACACTCCCTCTGAGTGGGTTGTAATCGGATGTTCTTCTTTCTTTGTCTTGGTTATTGGGACAGGCGCCCATGCATGTTAGTGTATCAGAGTCCGTGAATCGCTCAGTGAGTGAAACCAAGTTGAAAAACGGGTCAGAGCCGCTGCCCAGCGACAGACTCCGCTAAACTACACACAGTAGCACAAAAGCTAAGAGAGCTCGTCGGTCTGAGTCTGAGATGATGAGATATTATGATAGATGGCAACAGGTTGAGCTGACGTGTATCTCTGCTCTTTCACCAGAGTGAAGATCTCTTCTCCATTGTTGAAACCCATGAAGGGAAGGATTTGAAGTTGTATGTTTACAACACAGACACAGACAACTGCCGCGAGGTGGTCATCACTCCAAACGGTGACTGGGGTGGAGAGGGCAGGTATGACACTCATCAAGGAAGCCATCTACCCAGATTGCACTTTAGTGGCCATTTGAAAGTTAGGAAAATCGGTTAGGAAAATGACGGCACTTATGAAACCCTTTTTTCTGTGCAGTCCTTTGTGCTGGCTCACACACTCGGCTGAAACCACCATGTTCCAGGTGCAAATCTGGCCCTCAACCTTTGCTGCATGACTAACCCACACCTCCTAAACATCCACTTAAAACTAATTTAATTTTAACAATAAATGCATCTTGATTTTAGAGAGGATTATCAGGCGTTGGCTTGTAATGTTTCCACACTTTATGCAGGTAGTCTTCAGGTGTTCAGAAAAGTATGTTTTATATTTTCAATGGAATTGTGATTCTAATAACACATTTAAATAAAACAGACTTATTTACATTCATTTGATACTAAAAAACTTAAGTCATATTTGACAATCTTATTGTCAGTTTTATTTTACTGTATTTTATATTTATACAAGCTTGTTTTATTTTTCCAGTTCAGGGCAATATCTGTAGTGTTTCAGCTTTAAACCCCCATGATTTTCTGCATAAATGTTGATTGGAAACATAAAATAAAATATGGTTGTATTTAGCCATCTGTTGACAGCAACAATTGCATTTTGTGGTCACAGTCACTGAGTAGACATGTTTTTAAATTCTAGCATGCTGCCACAGGTTAGCTATTGACTTTTTTTTCCCATTTACATTCTATAGAGTGTGGTGATTTCACATGATCTTTAAGTCTGCTGTGAAATGTTTGGACTCTTTCCCCTCAGTGTTGCTGTAATTCTGTCTCTCCAGTCTAGGTTGTGGGATCGGCTATGGCTACCTGCACAGGATACCCACGCTGCCATTTTCAGAGGGCAAGAAGATCAGCTTCCCTGCGCACAGTCTCAGTGAACCAGCTCCTCCAGCTCCTAAAGACGGCTTCACAGAGGTAGCTCAACATCAAAAACAAAGAAATAGTTGCATCCAGATACAAACGTTATTTTGACTCCAGATCTTGTGAACATTTATTGAGATGAGCTAACTTCTGTCTCCAGGTCCATCTCTCTGCTGTCATTCCAACCGTTCCAGTTGCTGCGTCGTCTTCTACGACGACTGGATTAGAGCAGTCTCTCGCCGGCTCTAACCCGACTACTGTCGTTAGCCTTCCACAGACAGGTAAGCTTTTATAAATGTCCTGTTTGAATGATGTGAAGGCAGCAGCACAAGCCAGGAGACACCTAAATACCTCTATTAATTGGTGTTGTGTTAAAAATTTCTTCAGGAGCTCCTACTATCCCACTGTCCAGCCCCGTCCCCTCCTCACAAAGCATCCCCCTGTCCGTCAGTCCTCCTGTTACACTACCAGGTTAGTAGAAAATATTTTGGGAGGTTAGTGTAGCTCCCAAAGTCTACAAAGCCAAATGACATCAGTCTGCCAACCTTGCACTGTCTAATATCTTCAATACTTGTTGCACAGGTTTAATGCCCTTACCTGGAGGTCTTCCACCCTTCCCCAATTTACTAAATCTGAATATCACATTGCCAGACGTGGGCCAAGTGTTACCACCTGGAGTTGGTGGATTACAGCACACAGGTATTGTTTTCTTCTCTGGAGTGTGGCTGGGTTAATAGTAATAATATACTATATACTAGTGTAGTAAGTGTTCCATGTGTAGCCAAAGCATGATATGGCTCATTGCTCTGTGCCATAGACCTCCATCGTTAAAAACTCAATCATCCTGCTGCAATGAATACTCACAATGAATACTCTAAAATCAGATTATCTTCAAATCCATCCTAAAAAAATGTGTATAATCAAATGTATAACTAAGGCATTGCATTCTCAGATGTCAGTGAGTTCATTCAATTCTTTACATTTGCAGCACTTAACATCGCAGGTATATCTTCTAGGAAAATCATGGGATGCACAGCAGTGGATGTGCATTAATGAGCTATTCATTACAATATAACTAGGTAGTTGGTCACCACATCTAAACAAAGGTCTAAAATGTTACCAGGTTGAAATGTGTTATTCTACTGTAGCTAATGAGTGACTTAAGGTTTGTATGCAGTTGTAGGTAACGGGTTTTGTTTGTGCCCCTCAGGTCTTCCACCTCTCACCCTGCCAGGTGTGGTCCCCGGTGTCACTCTGGCGCCGTCTGACTTTATTCTTCCCCCGATCGCTGCTAATGAAGCTGCTGCTGTTACACAGGAGGCCACATCTCCCTCCTCCACTATCCAAATGAACAGTTCACTGACCAACGCCCCCGTCCCACCATCAGCGGCCACCTGTGAATCAATAAATATCACAATGACTGCAGACTCATCTTAGCAGAGAGCACCGTTTAAGGCTGGCTCTTCAGTGTTGACAAATTGCTCCCACATACAGTTAAGATTGTTGTACGGTTCTCAAGGACATTGAAATTACTGCTGGTCTTCAAACGTGCACCAAAACCCAGGTTTTCCAGTGAATGTGTCCAGCAGCAGCAGTCCTGCATCCTGAGAGCAGTTCGTTGGCATTAAAAAGGAAAAAAAAAAAAAAAAAAAATCACAAGAATCTTAAAACCTTTTAGTTGAGTCTAAATATACACTGTCGCAGAGCAACTTTTTAAAACAATTCACAACTCATTTACAGTGATAGGTGTTAACACAAAACTGTGGGCTTTTGGAACTTAGTTAAAAAACATAAGTGTAAATTACGTTTGGAACAGGTTACTTTTAAGTGTGAAACTACTACGGTGGGATTTTTTTTTTTAACTACATAAGCGTTCCCCCTGATCCAGTAGCTGTACTGTGACTGCTGTTTACTGTGCCTGTTAACATTAGCCAAGAAAGGATTGTTAAGCCACGGTGCTTATAGCAGATGTGACTGATGTTGCATTACAGCACAAGAGTTAATTCAGTAGTGTGAATACAACTCAGCCAGCACAGCCATGCATGGTCAAACCTATGTGTCACACACACACACATAACAACCAAAGCACAGCGACAGCACCGGCCAAAGCTGTCATAATCACAGCTGGTCCATCTTAATCAGCCTTGCAGCAGTCAATGAGACAGTTATGGGTTCACTAGTTAGCTATCCAGGTGCAGTGATACAGACCATTCATGCTGTCATCACAACCATCAGCACTCTGCTACCAAGTACTTAATAGTACATCGTCCTGCAGCTCAGCCTCTCTATGGATCAGAGGGAACGCAAAAGGATTTTAGAGTAAGAAAATCCCACCACAACCATTAAGGGGCTCAGTAAACTACTGAAGGTCTTCAGGTGAAGGGGCAGTAAACTACTGTGGATTTTCTTTTAGAAAGGCAGGTTTGCTAGATGCAGCACTGTAGTCAATTTATGAAAAGGTTTTGTACAAAATAATATTTAAGTGAGATATCGTTGCCTTGATTAAACTAATGTATTTTCTCTATCTCTGCATCTGTTTTCTTATTTCAATGCTCATCTCTTCTGTGGTTCATGTTTTGAGCATCCTTGTTAAACCCTGTGACAGCACAGTACCAAACAAAGCCACAGAGTGTCACTATAATCTAAAAAATTGATGCTGGCCAATTCAAAGGGCATTTCAGGTGATAAGTATAGGTGTTAACTTTAGAACGATCATCCATCCATTTTCTATACCGCTTATCCGCCAGGGTCGCAGGGGGAGCTGGAGCCTATCCCAGCTGACTTCAGGCGAGAGGCAGGGTACACCCTGGACTGGTCGCCAGCCAATCGCAGGGCCCCATACAGAGACAGACAACCACTCACTCTCACACTTGCGGGCAATTACCAATTGCGTTACAGAGTTACCAATTAACCTAATGTAATCTTTGGATTGTGGAGAGAACCCACGCTAGCATGGGGAGAACATGCAAACACAGAAACACCCCGGGTTCAAACCGGGATTCGAACCCGGAACCTTCTTGCTGTGAGGCAACAGTGCTAACCACAGCACCACCATGCTGCCCTTTAAAACGATCAGGCCGACATAATCTTCGGTACCATTCACTGGGAGGGAAAAACGTTTCCTGGCATTTATTGTTCACTCTTAGCAGAACTGTACAATTTGTACCCGAAGTGGAACATACAGCCCTTGAAAAAGTAAGAGCAACCAAGCAGCAAAATGAAACACTCCAGGAAAATAGCTTTACATGGGGAAATTTTAACTCTTTGTACACATTACTGCTGCAGTTCAAAATTTGAAAATTCACCTGTACAGCATATACAGTTTCCAATTTCTGTTAATTAATAGTCCTGCATAGGATTTTATACATTGTCATTTTTCTACATTTGGTTACTTTGTGCATTAAATGCAAGTACGTTGCCCCAACCTACACGTCACTAGATTTCACTTGTATGCTACACATTACATTCTCATTGCTAAGTAACGCAAATTAAAGCCTAACACTTGTGAAAAACAAAACATTTAGCCGAATCAATAGTGAAATCTTCGTAGTTCTATATAATGACTGTCCTCTCCTCACAGTAAATTAACTTCTAGCAGCTGAATCATTTGCACCCTGGCAAGACCATGTTATTTAATCTAAATCGCGGGCTGCCAAGTCTCCCTTCGGCCCATTAAGGCTTTATCCATCTGCAACATCTGAACAGAGTGTCCAGTCACATTTTCTTCAAGGTACGTCGTCAGTTTCAGTGCTTTTGTTGGACCCTCAAAAGATCCTTTCATCCATGTCCTTTTAAAACATCCCTTCACTGTCCCTCCATTGATCAAGCCCTGGTAAACAAGTAGAAGCCTGGCACAGGTCAGAGGAGGCCAGGTGAGATCTCCCCACCGATGTCCTGCTCCTCCTGTCGCTGGCTGTTCCTTCTCCCACGAGCCCAAAGCTCTGCATGTGGGGAGCAACTTGGTCAGTTTGCCTTTTTACCACAGTACAAGGCTCTCAGTATGAGATGATACTGGAGGAGGCAAGTCCCGAGCCAGCGGCGCTCATCTGCAGATTTCCAGAGGAGCTTGACCTCCGCATGTGAGGGAGCAGGTAGGGGTCGCTGCCCATTTGGTGAACGTCGATCCGGTCCTCCTTCCTGTAAGCCAGGCACCGCCTTATGAAGGCCTGGTGGACAGAGGAATAGTATCAGAAATTTGTAGGCCAATCAGCGATGCCATGGTGTTTTAAAATCATTTCTCTTTATATTTATTTTAAAATGACAATTCTTTTTGCCCTCAGGTTCACTTACTTTTGCTTCATTGCTGGACACAGGTTTGACAGGGAACTGGACATCGGTGGCTTTCAGTATGGTGTTTTCCTGCAGGATGTCCTGTTGTGACTGATTGTGGCCAAAAGGCTGGGAGGGGAAAAGGCAGCAAAGAGCTTAATAACCACACAAACTACATAGTCATTCAGGGGTAGAATATGTATAGCCCCTCCTTACCTTCCTTCCATACAGACACTGAAAAAAGATGACGCCCACGGACCACACGTCCACCTTATTGGAGATCTTTGGAGGTTCTTTACCAACCACAAAACATTCAGGGGGCAAGTACCTGGACAGAATAATAATCCAAGGAGTTATTTATGTGTTTGTACTAGCTGCCTGTTACACACTGCTATGCACAGTTGTGGAAAGTAACCTAGCGAATTCACCTCATTCACCTGAAAATTTCTTTTTATGCCACTTTGTACTTTTTACTCCACTACATTTATTGAACAAATGTTCGTTACTTTTTAAATTGAGATTTTAAATATTCAGCATATGATTAGTTTATATACCACTACCACACAGTACTATTTACATGTCAATAATGCAGATAAGGACCGTTTTGTATTAAATCTTCCTTTACCACTGATACTTGATAACATTTCTGCATTTTACTTATAATGGAGTGTTTTTATTGTGTGGTATTGCGACTTTTACTAAGTAAATGACCACTGTCCATGTTCTTTTAGTGATCATGATATTTGCAAATCACACATACACATATACATTTCCTCTCACCAATAGGTCCCAGCACCCTGCGATGTCAGGTCCATCCCATCTACGCCATAGTTGTCGTCATCCATGATTTTGGACAAACCGAAGTCTGTGATCTTGATTTCCCCACAGGCCGTGCCATCCACCAATAAGATGTTGCCTTGAAATCAAAGTGAAATAAGTCAGCACTGGAGAAGAAATGACATACCATCACTTGGATGACTGTCAGCCCAGGAGACAACGGACACTCAGTTTGGCAAGATGGGATTTAATGTAGAATAATTTTTCTTGAATTGCTGAGAGGAGAGAGTCATCAGTTGTCCTGAAGTGCGGGTTTACCTGGTTTAAGGTCGTAATGGATGATGGGGGGTTTGATTTCGTTCAGGTATTTAAGTGCGTTCACAATCTGCATGACTATGGACCGAGCCTCCTTCTCAGACATTAGCTTATGTTGTTTCAAGTAAAAATCCAAGTCGTTGCCTTCGCAGTACTCCATGACAGTGCAAAACCTGTGGAATGGAAAGAGACGCACGGAGAATAATAGTGCACATCAGACAGAGAACAAATGAAGAGAGCTGGAAATGCAGGAACAGGAATTCATCAGGTGCACTAACGTGTCTGTGTCCAGTGAGAAATAATCGTAAAGTTTCACGATTCTGGGGTGGTCCAGCTCCTTGTGTATTCTGTACTCTCGACATGCGTGCCTGTGGAGAGGAAGGCGATTATGCTTCTATTAGCAACCAAAGCATGAAGGGGCCGGTGCTGTATTCTGCACTGACAGCCCGGCATTGTGGCTTATGGAGAGGAATAACAATACAGTGAAACAAAACAGCTCGCCTGTTTACTTCACAACATTTGAAACACTGCTTTAGTATACTGCAGATGAGGTTACATATTTCCACATGCGTCAAACGTACTTGTGATAGTTCTCCTTTTTCTCTTCTCTCCAGTTTTTGTTAAGTTGGTGGATTTTCACAGCAGCATATCGTTGCTCAATCAAGTCAAAAGCCTGCACGTAAGCACACGTAAGCACAAAAAGTTGGCTTGTACTTGAAAGGCAACACTCATAATTTTATTTTTGACACCTATGACATCAACATTTGATGACTTACCTTGTAAACTTCACTAAAGCCCCCTCTTCCCAGAAGGTGTAGGAGCAGATATCGTTCATTCAACGTTGGGTGATCTTTAAATCTTTGGATGGGGAAAAAACAAAAACACAGAAAACAATCAGAATTACAAATATGGACCTAAATGTCAATAACAAACCCTTTAGCATTAGCTTTGCTGTACCAATACGTGACCAATGTGGAAAAAGCCAACAAAGCACTTCACTTCCACTTGGCAGTTACTTAGTTTCACCAGCATGGATGAGGATACTGGCCTTGTGTGTAAATCGTGTCCCAATGTCAAAGCAGTACCTGTCAAAGAAAAGGATTCAGACTCACTGTGAGCTGTCTTCGTTATTTATTCTCTTCAGCTCCCGAATGTGAAGGTTGCGCACTCTCTCCAGACGCTCCAGCTCCGCCTGGATCTCAGCTTCTTCCTATAAATGATTCAAGCACACAAAGGCACAGAAGGAACTTCAGAGCTCTGACTACAAGGAGAGGAGCTCATCAAAACCCACTTGTACACAGCTGACTAGTTCTGTATTAAATATTAACAGTTGACTTGGTGCAGAGTCTGTCAGGGGCTGCCTGTGATGCTTATTCATCGGGAAAACAATGAATACATCGGCATACTACCGGCGCACTCCATCCTTAGGGTGATGCACACAAAAGGAACAGTGATTCAGCTCAGGAAACAGGAGAATCATGCTGAATGTGTTCAATTATCCCCATGTAGAAGACAGATTTGCTACATTTAATAATTTACTGACTCCACTTAGGTTTTAACATCTCAATTGTGTAACAACAGTCTTTATTGCTCTAGATACTGAGTCCTGGATAGGGTCCGCAGTACGACATGTTCTACTCCAGACAAACAAAAAAAAAAAGTTCAAATAAATCATTATTGCAGGCTCAGCATGGGGGCAAACCTTCTTGAGATGTCCAAGTCGCAGTTTGAAGATCTCTTCCTGTTCATGGTACTCTGCTAGGGTCAGCCTTTCCAGGAGGAGAGACACAAAAAAATAAAAAATTTGTCAACAGGATCTCCATGGTTAATACACTCAGTTATTCACTAACTGCAAACCAATCCTGTTGAAGTTGCTTTACAACAGCCAACTATGCAAAAGAATAAAACCAAAACCACACTGAATTTTTCACACCGTCTTGGCCTGGGGAATGGCTGTGCTGGTATCTGCGATTTACACAAGGCCTGAACTTACAGCTGAGGTAGGCTGGGTTTTAGAAAGGGATCACTTTCTGCTCCGTTCACTGCCTTGGTTTTGCGTTGCTTTGGCTCCGAGTTTGTGGTTGGGGCTTGGGAGTTGCTGGAGGATGGAGGCTTCCTCTTGGCTAGAAGTTTTCTCTGCCTCTCAATGTCCTCTCTCTGTTGGTTTATCGACTCTTGCTGTCTGCAGATGGAAAGTAGACTTTTTGTTAGAAGATAGTGACACCACGATTGGGAAATAGCAAAAGCTGTAACATTACTCTTGGAGCCGTGCATGAAACATAAATTTCCAAGTTGTATCTGATTCACTGGTTTGGGCCGATGCTTAGAATATTCAGCATTTGTGAGATTGCGGTATCTAACTTGATCATCGTCTGTAATGTGAACGCAACACATTTCAACACAGGCAAAAATATAAAGTGCCTGTCCTAATCATGGCTTGGTCATAAAATCAGCATATCTGTTGACTCACATTAAGGTTACAGCATTTTTAGACATACATTTTTTTAATGAATAATTAATAAGTAAAACAAGAAGAAAAAAAGAACAGTTCGATTAATAAGAGACAATCTCACTAAAAGCTTCTTACTTCACAAGATTCTGGAAGGCATAGCCGTCAGTCCACTGTTCTGTGAACGAGGCTCCATGTCTCACTGTTGTGAAATGGCCTAAACGAAGTCTATCCTGCATGCTCTTCTCCCGACAGGCCTGCTTCTCCTGGGTGCTCTGAACAACACAAAATACAGGTTTGCAGAAGCACAAACATTGTGTTCTTAAGCGGATCAGAAAACAAAAAAAAACACTTACCTTTTCTATAAGCAACTTCTTGCTCATGGTGATGCATTTATTCAAGCGTTCCTTGTACTTTTCAAGTAATTTTTGTTGTTCATCTATCTGTCTCCTGAGATCACAGTTTGCCTATAAAGCAGAGAAAAAAAATTAACAGCTGCACAAATTATATTATTCTCCCAATCTAGCAATGATTTAAAATCTTAAGAATGCTGTTTATAATGTTGATAGCCAATTCATATTAGTCAGTTCCATTATCAAACATTAATTTGGCGAATATTGTCCAATTAGTGTCTCACTAAAGTTTGTCACAGCCCAGTCAAGTTACTCTCCAAGGTAATAACGTTTTCTGCTTACCCTTAGCAAATCATCTATTCTCCCCTCCTTTTTCTCAAGGTCTAGATTCTTAGTGCTTTCAAGGGCGGCCAATTTCAACACTGTAAGGTCAGTCTAGAGTGGAAAACAACAAAAGAAGTGGTTTAAAGACTTCAACCAACAACAATCTCAAGCACATCTAAGAGTGATTACAGTAATGCCCAAACTATCCGGTCACCCCCCTCACCTGAACAAATTTGACTGCGAGTTGCTTTGGATGAGTCATGTGGTCCCCAAAAGACAGACTAGTTGGAGATGAGCTATTTTGTCTAGCCTGCAACAGAAGAACGAGCACTTTTTATGGCAGGGAAACACCAAATGGAGCAGCTAAGGAGATTTTGAATACAAGTGTTTTTGCGTAACTTACAGCTGTGCCCTGAGCGGAGTGGGAATGTGAGTTCTGGGGCGAACGAATCACTGGTGGGAGACCTCTCACAGGACTGGACCCATTTCCTCCCTGGAACTAAAAGGTTAAGAGAGGAAAAGTGACCTGACTGCATCACATTTTATAACAGCACACCAGTGGCTCCCTTTCTGTCACAGTGGTGTTATTTTAGAAACAGGGAATGGATTGTGCCTCTGAGGTTTGAAGACTGATACAGCACACATTATTCCCTCAACACTTCCTTTCAATATATAAAACATCTGACACCAAACTGAGCACTTACGTCAAAATAATCACTTATTTTGGGTCCTCGCACAATTGATTTCCCTGTGAAGGGAAAAGACTTGTTTTATTTAAAATATTTCAAAGAGACATTGCAAGAAAGAGCTGAAATATAAACAGTTTAACACAAAGACACGCACCTTGGCTGCTCTCTGACTGGATCTCAGGTTTCCTTTTTCTGCCTCTGGTTGTTTCCGACTGTTTCTTCTCCGGGGTCTGAAAGAGACATTTTATTGTTTTACTAACCAATTACTACATAAAAAGTTGTCTTTTTGTTTAGTTTCTTCAGGCTTCATAACACTTGTATTTTCAGTAATAATTGGTTCTTAGTTGTCTATTGATAAAGTACTAGTTTTGTTCTAATATATTCATTCTTTATTCATACATTTTTGGTTATTACTTAAACTAAAGGGATCAATGCATGACTATTAATTTGAAGACTTCCTCATATACCTACCGAATAAGCAGGAGAACTGCCTCTTTTCACATCTGACCCCTATTAAGTGAGAAAGACAGGAATTTAGGCAAACATCCTAAAAATACTAAAATAAGGCAGCAACATCTCAGTGAAGCAGATCCTGTTTACAAGATAGTAAAATAGCTTTTGCTACATCAGCACTTCAATACAAACAGACTCCTGTTAAAAAAGATGAATTCTTAAAAAGGATGAGCATGAAATAGGCGGTAACCAACAGCAAATTTGGTCACAATCCTAAATTGTCCTCATAACCTTAATTTATCACAACAACTATTTCACTCACAACTTTGTTCAGTCAAGACATTTGTCTACAGATGCTGGTCTGATCCCAGCTACCGCGTGTTCACCAGAGGAAACAATGTCATAAAGGGAGTGTTGAGCAACTGCAGTTTCTAGTTTTTGTATAAATGGCCTGTGTGAGGATTGATTCAACTGGTCAAGATGTTGGATTAAATTAGAATTATCGCCTTGAGGTTTTATTCTTCCGCCAAGCAGTCAAGTTGAGTTTATATCAATGTTTGTCCAGAGAGTATCGTGGTATGGTGCAACAATGTCAGCAGAAGTAATGAGGTGGTGGTGGACTACCAGGTCATCATCCAGGCAGAGGAAGTGAAGAGTTGGACTAATACAAGTACTTTGGAGTCCAAATCAATAAAAAAACTGGGCTGGACTCACAACTCCGAAGCCCTCTTCAGAAAGGGACTGAGCAGACTGTTCTCCCTGAGGAGACTCAGGGAAATTTTGCAGGATCCTTTTGCACACACTGAAGGATCTATCAGTCTGAAGCAGCCAGTGCTGTATTCAAACCTTAATGCCAGCACCCCAGCAAGCACCACGCTGAAGGTCAGTAGCCTCAACAAGCTGTTAAGGATGGCCAGCTAGCTGATTAGATTTGAACTGGACAGTGTGGAGGAAGTGGCGGCGAGGACGTGGGACAAAAAAAATAAAAAAATCAAAGCCATCTTGGATAGCTCTTCTCACCCTCTCTACGAGCTGTAGAGGATGGGCAGCTCATTCAGCCACCAGGTGATCTCATCCAGGTGTAAAACAGGGTCCTTCAGGCGCTGATTTGTGCCCAGTGCCATCAGACTGTACAACTGACTATGAGACCATGCTACTACAAAAATATGTTACTTCAGACTTGGAGGGCATTCAGATGAACAATAGCAGTACTGCAAAGCAAGACAAGGGGCTGCAGTGGTGTGGGTGTGCCACTACGCCGCTACAGCGTACTGAAAATATGAACATGGAAATCCAGTTTGAAGGCTTATTAAATACCAGGACACAGCGTGGTGGTTGTTGTGCCATGCTGTGCCGATGCAGCGGTCTCACTGAAACTATCCAATGGGGAGATTTAGGTTTGTTAAATTCACAGATGGAGAGTCCCAGAGTTACAGAGCCAAATGCCCAAGCAGTTGGATAAGGAACTCTATTAAATATTTGGCATAGTGTCTGGATGATGGCGTTCATGATATCCATTAGGCACTTTAGCTCAAATGCACTAACCCAAAAAAAAAAGAACCCAAAAAAGCAAGAGCACTTTAGTAAAAGGGTGGCCATTTTAAAAACAGTGGCTCTCAGAACCCCACTTCAAATAGGAACTGGTTTGCATAAACCATTTAAACAACCAGAACAAATGACTATTTACACAGGGCCTGTTTCATGGCCAAAATAGAAAAAAAAATACCATTCTGTTATTATTGTAATACAAAAAGGGTCATCATCAGAGTAAGCATATGTTGAATATTTTAAGTATGGTACCATTATTGAGCAACCATACAGCATATACAACACAGTCCCACTGTGATATTTTATAAAACACACATGCTAGTTTATTTTCTCACTCATGAAAACTCTGATCTGGTCGGTCACTGTCACTCATTAACTGGGCTTGACTCTATAGCAATAAGCATGTAATGATGGGTTAAGACTACACAATGTCAATCCAATAACAGGCCTGAAACAAACGTGGGGCACAAGAAACTAGTCGTCAGGCACCACAATTGATTATTTTATCTTGTGCAATGCATCATAGCAGACAACAACCGAGGCCAAAGACTACCGCGTCAGAATTTCTTTTGCCTTCTCTCACAGTGATAAATTCCATGACGTGTTCTGTAATGTAGACCAATAGGCGCACCGAGTACTCCTCCCTGCATAACTAAACATGTAGAAGTGAGAGGAGGAATGATGCTGTTGGCAATGTTACATGTAAATGTGAAACCGATGAAAGATCAGTCATTTTTTTCTCTTTTGGTTTTAGTCAGTGTTATACATGGTATTTGGACGCCATTATTTGTTTATATTCTACCTCCGGGAAGTTGGTCCCTTGTGCCTCCTTCCTGATGACATCATGCAGGTTATGAAAGATGTCACGTGATGACTGGTTGAGTTTAATGTCTGTCATGCATCTTTGGCAAGTCACGGTAAGTTCACTGTAGCCATTTTAAACAAAAAGATCATATAGTCTGAACCCAGGCTATGAGTGCATGAATATGTTAGTGTACCTCTGACTCCTTGTCGCTTGAGGATCCCAGGCTTCCAAAACTATGATTTGAACATTCATTATTGGTCAAGCCCTGGAAAAAAAAAAAAAAAAAAAAAAAGATTATTTTAGGGTAAGACTTAGCATGGTAAATAAAAACATTACGTTCGCCAATTATTATGTACAAACACTGCTAAATATTCACTCACTTTTGTTCCCCCACTTGTGCTGCCTGTGCTGCCCCCTGTGCTGCCGCTGACCCCGCCCATAAAGCGTGCTTCCAGCAGCTCCTGTCTCCGGGGGTCCAGGCTGTGCAGCTCCTCCATGGTGCCTGGGAAGATTAGCAACAATTCACGGTGTGTCTCAGTTATTCGAGGATCAGCTTAATTAATAGCTTCAAATTAATAACACAGTGGCGATGAGCTTGAGAGCAGAGTTTTGATATATGTATGTGTATTTATGTAAACACACCTATACTCTGTGTGCTGGCAGGTGTTTCTATTACTTTGTCTACCCCATTTAAATAACTGATGGTAGGCTGAGTAACAAAAGCACCTCTCTGTATAATACATTTCAATAGCACCATTAGCTACATCCTCCAAAATGCCCATACAGTTGAATCTACTCCTTGTTTCAACAAAAGCCGAACATCATAACCTTCATGAAGGGAGGGTTTAATTAATGGCTGTTGTATTAAACTTCAGTTTTAGCTAGGTGTACCTAATAAACTGAAAAGTGTGTGTGTGTACACACATACATATATACACATACATACACACACACTGTATATGTGTGTGTATATATAATATGTATACACACACACACACACACACACACACAATAATACTTTAGTCTAGACCAGAATATAGGCCAAGACCAAATTTATGCCCATTCCCAAGTGGCATATCCAATACAGGGTTCACTCTACATTTGTGTAGCACTGAGGAGATAAGCAAGATTTTCCTCCTGTTACCACAACCAGATCGACTAGCAGCAGCTATTCTGTGCCACAAACACTATTATCCTGAGAGTCCAGGAGCAATGTTTCACTGCTAGGCACTGATGGATACGGTGCTGCTGTGGGACTGTTATGTGAGCTCCCTGGGCTTCCGTGTTGCTGCAGACTCAGAGGGGTCTGCTCACTAAACCTGTGCTTTAACAAGACGACCATTTTGAATCTACAAAAATGAATCAATTTAAGTGGAGGAGAACATAACGCATTGAGAAATTCTTCTTAATAATGAGTACTAAAATCACAGCAGCTAAGGATAAAGCCGACTTATGGTCAAACAGTCAGATGACGAATGTGCACGAAATATAGCCATCAAAGCCACACACCAATCAACTATGGCAGCAGCATATGTCTTCACCTCCAAAAACTAAGTGCAACACACTTAATGAATGAGAAATGCATATGGACTGGAGAAAGCTAAATACTTCAGCTACTTGCCATCATGCATTTAAGCAGCAATCCAGGGAACTGACTTTTAAATAGAGGAAAACAATACCAGTAATCAGAATGTGTATGCAGGATGTTTGTTATCTAAAGACTTAACGAAAGTACTCAATAAATATAAGTTTAGAGAAGTCAAATACTACTTGTTCATAATGTCAGCTTCCTTGTTGAGATATGCAAATAAATAAAACCACACGCTCATACAGTTTCATGCCATTAAATTAAATTGCCACCACTCAGTCAATGTCAGTCACAAAACCAGCTGCAAAATATATTTTTGTGCAAAAAGAGTTTCAAAAAAATATATTACTAAGCTCTCACACACTGTAATTGTGTGTGTAAATGTGTGGATAACTCGTGTTTTGATCACCTGTGTGCTAACGAACAACTCAACAAACACAGGCTTATATCCGTCTCCAGCTAACAAGCCATGAAACTGTTTCCAGGTATCAACCACACACGAGAACCGAGAAAAGCATCAATCACACTTTTTAACAACCATCACGGTGATAGCTTTGGACCCACTTTAGATTAAGTTTAGGATTTTGTGTGTTTGACTAACCTGTCGGTTGTTTATACTCCGAGTTAACGTCAGCAGTGCTATATGGGATGAACACTGCTGGCAAATTGAAAAATAGGCTTGTGATAAATGCAGTTTTCTGAAAACACTTGTTGCTACAGTCATGATTACCGATGACGCTCTGAACATCATACAAAGTCAGCAACACAGCAGCAATGAAATGTGGGCCACATTCAGCTTCTTTTTTTTTTTATGACTGAAATCTCATGATCAGTTGCATATAATTGTCTAAAAATAAGAACCATCTATCATATCATCTATCTGCATACAAGTTCTAACTTGATTTAAGAAGTTATAACATTTGCCTGGATCGAGATGAATTTGTTGGACTGTCAACCTAAATTGTTCATTACAAGTTTGACAATGTAAACTAACTCTTCTTCCTGATTACACCTAAAAGCCACTTTAACAGTCAGTGCCCTCCCATGCTCTGAGCCAAACAAAAATGTTAATAGGACAAATCTTGTTAAGAAAAAAAATCAAGGCAATAGGTCAATTTCCTCTTCCTACAACATCCAAGAGATCTAAGAGGCAACAAAGTAGGCTTGTCACATTTCCCATGATGGGGCTGTGGCTTCTAATCTAGTTTGTCTCTTTTGTTAAAGAAGTCCTTTATCGTATTCATAGGCTGCCTGTGCTGCATGGAGCATCAATATTTGGCAACAAGTATCCTGTATAAAGCAATACTAAACGTTTAGCCCTGTAATCACCAAGACAAGCAGGAACACGTTTTTCTCACTACATTTCCAAACTAGTCAAATGAATGACACAATTTTCACCTTTCACCTCACTACACAAGCACAACTTCTGTAATGAATAAATGACTGGTATGTTCAGCATTTGCTGCACTGAAATTTGCACTAGAAGCAGCTGTCACAGGCGTTGAATCGACCCTGTAAAAACTCTAGGATTTCGCCTGTAAAAACCATAATGTTTATATGACGCTGTAGCTGCAATTCAGAACAATAACAGGCTTGCTGAGATGGATCCACATTAACCATATTTCACATCATAAATATACACCAGCTGTGTGAGTGGTGTTTCTCAAGGATTTCCCTTTGTTTCATGAAGGTCAGAGTGCACTATTATCTATATCCAAGCCCCTGCAGGAGCACGAGGTTGAACCCTTACAGCTCGTACTGTGGATGTCATTTTAACTCTATGCTGCTCACCAGAGTGACCACCTGTTTATGGCACAGTCTGGGAAAGTCTTAAAAACCTCTGGGTGGAAATACTTCCATCTAGGTTTGATCACTGGCAATTTAAGATGAAAAAAAAAAACCACAGCAAACACATCAATAGTCACCAAACTTTCAATATTTATAAGTGTTACACTGATGTAGGCAGCCATCACCGAATATTGTGATTGAAAATGCAGCACTGACAACACAAAGAAATTGAGAAGCTACCTCAACATCCAAACCTAAGTAAAAGTACTCAATCATTATAGTATCCCGTGGAAAAGACAGAGGGTGCAAGGAGCTGCAACTAACACAAGTAACAACTCCATGGGGCAACCAAAAATTACTATACAGGCATCATTTAAATGATTGTGTGGGGGGTTAGCATGCTGCAAACCCCAAAGCAGCCTGTGCCTTCATTTTTATCTAGCATTACATGACCACTTAGCTAGCTCTTTACTTCAAGTTAGTAATACTAAAAAGGTCAAACAAGGCTACCTACCATCCCATGCAGCAGCATCTACAGAAAAGGGCCATCTTTAAGACCATAACCACACTTAATGTTGTACACATACATCATGTTTAAGGCCGGTATAAGACCCATCTGCACCGTTAACATGATAATTAACGTCAGTCACACACATATTGTTAACATTGTTGGTGGAGAAACACCAGTGAACACACAAAGGATTGCTAACAGTGCGATACACACTTAACCTATGCACAGCTTACCAATCCAGTGATATAACGTTAACCATCAGCACTAAAAAAAATAAAAGCCTGATTTCTCTACTTGCATCCACTGATCCATTTTACAGCCATCTGTAACTTGACTAGTGTTTGCTCTTATAACGGCAGCATGCAAACACACGGATGCGCCGACTACAGCGGTAACCTATGTGCTCTGGTATGGAGGTTTATCGCCATTATGCACGTATTTGTCTTTAGGTTAGTGCCCTGGCCTGAGCACAGACACGGTCCTGTGTCTTCACTGCTACTAGCTAGCTCAACTGACTTTGGAGCTGACGCGTTTCTGTAACGTTAGCTAGCGAGCAGGTTTCGCCACCAAGATTTGCTCGGTCGTTTTAACAAAATGTCCTTTCGTTTTAAGCGAAATGACCTAAACGAGCAGGCAGGAGAGACATAAACGTCTTAAAACGTTTCACGATACCTTCCTGGGCCTTCACCACAGCCGTGGTTTGCTGCTGAAAACACAGTCCGTGTTGGGGACGTGGAGAGCTGGGACCAAAGATGGCGTCCCCTCCAAACTTCCACTACTTTGGACACTCATCAAGCTACTTTTCGTGTGTTGGCACCGCAGCGCACATCGTTAATTTCCCACACAGGCTGCGGTATAATTTGACAGGCATGCCTCGGTTGTTTTAGCAGCGACTCGGTGACCGCCAGAGAGAGAAAATGTGTGATTATTGTGTGGTTTTAGGGCACAAACCTCTTCACACCTCAGCAGAGCGTCCTGGCTCCGGGGCCACCTCTCCGTCTTCAAGTGGTTGCCAATGAAACGTCACGCATCGTGTGCAAAATACTTATCGCGAGGGTGATAAATTTTTTCTTTACGTCAATGACAACATGAAGGAAAACATCCTCACATCATGGTTCCTGCACTGCACACACATAGGCTGTGCACAGGAAAACACTTGTAGACTAATAGAACAATCACTGGAAATTATGTTTGAAACTTTGAATCACTGTCAGACCTTTTCTTTCTTTAGAAATAAATAAATAACTTCTGGACAGCACAGTGAAGAAAAAAAACAAGAAGTCAACTTTGACTTATTGAATCAGAATTCTGGCTTTGTAAATCAAAATACTAAGATAGATACTAAGTAAAAATTAGCATAATTTTGGTGTATTTCTCAATTTCTTGTAATTTATATAGTCAAACCTTTGACTCGCCATCTCATAACTAACTTATTAGTATTTTTTATCATGCAAAAACTGTCATCTAGTTTTCTCTCTCTGTAAAATGCAGCCAAACTTACATGGAAACATTCATTTTATTTCAGTCATTATCGTCTATCAAAGTTGTCCATTTTTGAAGTCTAAAGGATGTTCACTGTATGTCCCACTGCAGACCTAAACAAGTTATTTCAATATAGTCAATATTCTCACCTTTTGGGTATTACTGCAGTGATCTTTGGTGTGTAAAACCAGTTAACTCCACAAGTTTGTTTGACAAGTTTATTGCATACAGTTTGGTCGTTGTACAACTTTGGTAAAAAAAAAAAAAAAAAAAAGAGTTTGAGTGAATAAATAGCAAAAATATAAAAAGGTATATGGCTCCAAATTCTTCTGTGCGTGGTGGGGTGTTAAGACGTTGAAGGTGGATGTAATTTCCTGTATTTGCTCTGCATCCAAACACGGTGCATCACAACTTTCCTTCCTCTGTTGACTTGGAGTCGTCTGTCCTCCAGATTCTGAATTTCCTCCAGTCCAGCATTAGAAAATAAATTATGAACCTCTCCTGTAAAAATATATATAATAACACAGTGAGTAACCAGGGTTGTAGCCAGGATTTTAAAAACTTTTCAGCAGAAAAATTTAACCAGACCTCAACAAAATAAAGTCTTAATGTGCTTTGATTATTTGGATTTTTTAAGTATATATATTATATTTTGTTGGTTAATTGTTCAGATAAAATGCTAAATGCTATTTTAAAGCATTTTCTGAGTCTGGTGTAAAAGTCTGGTGAGGAAAAAATGAAATCCCTTATTTATTTACTGGCCTAAAGATATTCAAGCTTAAATATACTGTGTCAACCTAATCCAGTGCTGCCAAATACCCAACCCTGTAGAATGTAAACTCCCCCCAGGTTCCTAAAAGTTCTTAACTCCGGGAAAAAAAACCAAGAACATGTCCCCAGTGTCCGCAATAGCAGCTATATGATAATATCTGTAACTACTCCATGTGCAAGAAAATGCAGATTTAATGACTCGGAATTACCTTTAGTGAAAAAGTACACACAGGTTCCATCTCCACGTGTGTAGAAATTTTCTGATAAGCACCGCCCTGATTGTAAGAGATTCAAAAACTTAGAAAAAGACAAAGACAAAAACACTCAACACACACTGAAGGCTAGACACAATATACAACAAATTAGTTAAAGTACATGAAATGGTTATATTTGGGGCGTGTGTTACGGGTTGGTGGCTCACCCTTCTTAAACCTGAGCTGTGAGAAGTCATATCTCCCATAGTCACGGAAGAGGAATATCCCTCCATGCTTCAGGTACGAAGATAATCGGTTCACAACTCCTTGAATTCTGTCAATGAAATGCCAGTTAATGGAGCAGTAATGTTGTACAACAGGCCTGCAGCTAATGAACATCAAAGCAAAGCTATATGGGAACATGTCCCTTGAGTCAGGCTCTCCTTTGCCGTTTAACCTACCGGCTTGGGTGAATGGAGGAGAGCACAAAGACTGCCAGAATAACATCCAGGCTCTGAGGAGGGAAGGGAAATGAGGCCGTCTCCTCACAGATGTCATGGACAAAGGCGTGACACACAGAGTTGTCGTAGGCTGGATGGTCCTGTGTGAGGAAAATAAAGTCAGCTATATCCCAAACTGTTCTATAGTCACACACAGTAAATTTCCAAATAGTAGCTCAGAAGTGTTCGGTGTAATTATCAGTAACATTTAATACTATTGATACTGATCAATTTCACAGGTAGCGAAACAAGCAATTCCACCTTTCTCCTTTGCTATAACTTCTCAGTCATATTGAAGGTGTCTTAAATATACGAAGGCACTGTGACTTTAACCTTCGCACTCTTTTTTTAAGTGGCTGCCTATATGTAATATAAGCATCCGCTAATATATGCATGTAATATATGCAAATGTACAGTATCACTAAAGAATATATTACAGTATAGTATAGTGTAATAGTGACAGAAATTAGAGGTTGTCCGGTATAAATAATGTCATTTCAATCATGCAAGCACTTTCAGTTTTATAAATCTTCTTTTTCATTAAATATTACAAACAATAATCAACTAAATCAGGTAATTTATGAATGGTGTATATAGTAATGTTTTAGTTTAAATGCACTAAATCCATCTCCCTCTTCAATGTTATGATATGATATCATCTCTTTACTTTTTACTAATTTCCATGTGTGAGATTTCTTTTTATTTTGCTAAGATAAAGTACATACTCGTCTTTTTATTGAGCACTTTTACTGCGCATGATGTTGTGTGACTTACTGATGAATTTAAACAGCTTTAACTGGACTCCATTAGTTCTAATAAGCCACATCTATTGTGATCATGACATCCATTTGTATTTTGGCTTCATGCTCCTCCTCTACTGAGAAATGACCACTGAAATTACCTCTTAAAGTTTTGTCAGCTTTTAGGTGTGTAGTTACAGAAAATGAGGAGAAATATATCCTATTATTTCAGGACACCAACGTATTCAAATGGATGAAGATGAGCTTAACATGTTATTTTCCAACCCCGAAATAAAAAGATAATTTACATTTAAATCATGTTAAAACATGTGCAAGCATATCATCTGCAAATGACCACGTTCTCTTTTCAGCCTCTGCATGAAGGACTTGTTTGATTCAGCTGTGGCTACGAGGCAGAGCTCTGAGTTAATCTGCAGTACTTTTAAATATGCACATTGTGTGAGGGAACGATTGTCTGAACTATGAAGTCTGATTTGAATAATTTCTTTAGCAAGCTCAAAGATTGACAGTAACAACGGCTTTACAATATATGAATTAAATGTGTTACTTCATCACATGTTAATGTAGCCTGTCAAAACATTTTAGCAGTCTATGACATGGAGGTCTATGACACACAGTAAATACTATAAATACACCACTGCTAGTTTGGCTGGAGTTTCACATACAGTAGTGTTTTAAAATAGTGTTACTAGTCAGTATTTCTTTGACGTAATGTATTAACCTTGATACAGAGTATATACTATGTATGTTCATACCAGGCACTATTAGAAATGCTTACCTTGACCAGCTGAATGGCACATGGGGAGAAGTCACAGCAGTATAAAAATGCATCTGTTTCTCTGTGAGACAGAACAGATAATTTAGCTGTGTGATGAAGAACCTTTTACTTTCATGGAGATCTGGTGTTTAGGATTATGCACTGAACCAATATTTTACCTTTATCTAGACACAGGAAGTGTTTAGGGAGTCTAATGTAGACTAATGTAGGGAGAACACGAAAATCAAGCTATTTCAGAGCCACCCTCCAGCAATCCTCGTCTAAAGACGTATCATACAGGCCCGTTTCACAGAAGACATTTTGACATGTCGCAGTAGAAAAAACGGAAAGGTGTAAAATATGATGAAGTAAGGCTGAATTCTGTTTAGCTGCTTCAGTTTCAGGGTCCTTCTCTGGTACATGTTGGCTCACTGTCACTGTGTGATGTCTTACTGGCACACTAGATTACAACAGAGCCATTGTTCATGTTATTAGCAACATCTGTGACTTTCCTACTGTGACAATGTCGCTCTGAAAAACATCTATTACAAAGTGTTTTTTAGTTTGACGCACCCAATGATGTCTCGTCTATTTTTGATTACACATTTGTTGCAGCTTGTATTTCAAATTCATCATATCAGTTTTTACAACTGACTGATATTTGGACAAGTCCTTCTGTGTTGTGACAGACATACATGTTATTCATGACATGCCACCTTTTTGTGCTAGTTGGTAATATGTAGCAGGATAATTTCAAGGTGTGTGTACTATTAATACAAATGTAAATAATAAAGTCTTAGTAGCACTGAAACGTACACACATGAAATGGTTAACATAAACTGAAAGTATATCTCAAAATATTTACTCACTTTATGGAATTAACGATGGGGAATACACTGTTACCCACTCCACACCCAACCTGTGAAGAAAAAAACATTTTTTTCTGATATTTCTGCCGAATTAAACACGGCAAAGCAAATGTGTAAGTGCTGTTATCCAACACTTTTAATATAGAAATCTGCATTTACAAATTTACATTTCATATCACACTTATTAACATGATCAAAATTAAATTCAATAACAACAACAGTTTTGAAGACCTCCAAGATCCTGAAAGATGCATGCTGGCCAGGGAAGGTAGTCGTCTCTATGGCAGCCTCATTTTCCTCTATAGCTGCGGTGCTATGATGGCGTGTGGAGCCGTCCTGTTGCTGACACCCGTTTGCTGTTTGGCTCTTTGCACATGAAGGAAGCAGTTCAGGGAATTCTAAAAACAGCCACTTTCGATCTTTGAAGAACTTATCCTGGTGCATCTCATAAAACTTGTCCCAGTATTGGAAAGCATCTGTGTCAAATTTACCTGTGTGGAGGAGATTTAAGAATATTTTCATTTGCAATGTAACTTAACCCAATCAAATCAAACGTGGAAGAACATTTTGCGGGAATACATTCTTGCCTTGTTCACTTATAGGAATTTGTGTGCAGGAATTTTCCTCTGCTCTCTGCCGTGCATTTTCTTTATCCTCCTCTGTCCATTGTACGTGATCCCTTAAATAAAAAACATTACAAAAGCAACTGTTGATATATCTGTTCAACTTTAGAAACTCACAAAGTCTGTCAAATGCAAGCAAACCTAGTGTAACCCTAAATTTCAGCTCAGTGTCGTTAAAAGTAGACACAACTACGCTGTAAATCTTACAATCTCCATAAAATGTCTAAATATATACAGATGGATGGCAAATTCTTACTACAGTACATCACTGACCACATGTTGTGCTTAAAGACATCATCAGGATTGGTCAGGATCCGTGAACCCAGTGGAGCTGAAGGTCTTCCTCCTGTGCTTTTCAGTCTTGATGACGTTCTGCTCAAAACTTTAGCCAGTTTGGCTACAGAGACGCTCCGCACTCTATGCATTTACTCTGTAAAAATGCAGAAAGAACTGTAGCTATTAAATGCAGAAAAATGATTGTTTCGCTCTTTTAGCAATATCTTACTGCTGTATACTGTCATCAACATTTTCTTTTTTTACATGTTATTAAATAATCAAGAACAAAGCTTAGCTCATTTAAGAACTTACCCAGAGAGGAGCATTTTGTGTGTGTGTTGTTTTTCTTGGTGTTGATGAGAACAGATTTTTTCACTACCCCATGTACAAGAACTTAGGGAGTTGCTATTTCTCTCTATCTCTTTGTTTGCCTCAGAGCCACCAGACTTCATTGAGAAAAACAGTAATTTCATCTTGCAGAACACAGGAGTTCACCAAGCTACCGCTGCCTTGGTAAATGCTAAACACATTAGTTTGAATCGAAACTAATCATTTAAAACGCCAAGGTCACACAATAACACAGGCAAACTAACCAATCAATTGTACCTCCAGAACACTAACCCGTGCGTGCAATGTAGAGCAGTGATTCTGAATATGGTGTACACTTAAAATGATGTTGAGTTTTTTTGGGTGGGGGCTTTATTTAGGTGATTAAAATAAGTTTTCCTTCCGTTCCTGTCCACAGCAGTGCACTGCTTATTGTCTATGCCAGGACTCCTGCCTGCAGTTTTTTGTAACTCATACACAATAAATAGCTACATTTACATAGTGTTTTATCCAAAGTGCTTTATATGGCTTTATTTCAACCTCCACTGAGGATCCCAAGGTTTCCAAAGGCGCCAAATATCAACATGAATCCTGAGAAATGTTAATATAATGATGCACAATACAATTGGAATATTTAAATCTTATGGAGTGTCGTGATTGCTAGAACTAAAGAGGGTCAGAAGCAACATTTTCTCTCTTTCGTTATGGCAGACCAAGCGCTAAATGTAGTGGAAAAAGTCAGATATTTGGGCCACATTATCAGGAAAGATCTATGTGATGATGGCAATGTGCTGCGCCAGTGTTATAAAACAGTACACCGAAGGCAATATGCTGGCACACAAATTTCTTATGTGTACAGATGAGGTTAAAACAGCCCTTTTTAGAGCCTACTGTACTCCACTTTATACAGCACACTTGTGGTAAAAACCTTAGGTGGCATTTAATGATGCAATCAGGATCCTGCTAAAGCTCCCGAGATGGACAAGTGCAAGTCATAAGCTTGTGACTAGGAATGTTCCCACTTTTCATGCTGTATTAAGGCATTTTATGTACAACTTTATGAGCAGATTAACTGATTCAAAAAAATTTTATCATAACAGCCTTAACTGAGCCCAAACATAGCGACACAAGGTGGTACTCTTGTTTTTGGAAGAAATGCCTGTATGGGTTTTAATCACTGTGGAATGATTACGCATCTTATTTGTTGTCCGTATGTTTTATTATATTTTATTTTGCTTTATTCTGTCTTTTCATACTTATATGGACTAATGTGTCTGGAATAAAGCTATCTATCTATCTATGGGACAATGCAGAGTATTTCTGTCAGTGTAATATAATATAGTTTCAACGGGGAGCTGGAACAAGCTGACACTGGTCAAACAGTGTGAAATAACATTATTTTTCCGACCTTAAAGCTGCTTAAAACTAGGGTGAATAAAAAGCAGGAAATTATCAGTAAAATGTTGACGTTTATACCGCCATGCTTCTTGGTCGAGAAGAGGGCGCTGACGTTCCAAGATGGCGGCCGTGTGCCTAATTTCTACAGTCGAAGAAGACGCTGTGCTGAAGACTACAAACATGGAGCTGCAGAGGACGGCTAGCATCGACAGCTAACTGATGCCACACCGGTCTAAATGCAACATTAGTATCCACCTGCTTTTCACTGCTGCTATCACCTATATGTTTTTGGACAACTACTCAGTTTAACTATCGCCACGACAAATATATAACGAACTACAGCGTTAACTAGATCGGACTTCTTCTAGCGTTAGCTCAACAGCGCTAACTTAAGTTAGCTGTTAACTTCTCGCGTTAGAGTTAAAGCCAAAGAGGAGGTTCAGCTCATTGAGGGGTTTTAACAGCATCTCTACCTCAGACTGGGCACCCTCGTCTCCTTACCTGACCCTGGCTGGGAGCCGTAGCGGAGGCCAGCTCAGGTTGTGGTCTCTCGAACATGCAGACAGTCCTGTTGTAGAGAGAGGAGCCACCTGCTGATGGCGTCGTACCGGAGAAAGAGGACCGTGAACGCCACTGAGCTGCTGAGCCGGAGGAGTAGAGGGACCAGAGATGCTGGAGCCACGATCAGACACAATATGAAGGTCCTCAGAGGTATACTGCTCCAGGTAATGGAAAAGAAGATGCGTTTAAAATATCTATTCACTGCAGGTAATATTATACTAATACACGAGCTTCTTTATTGCTGCTATGTTGTAGGATAACAGGGATTTCATTAAAGTATGGAGCAAGACCTCGAAATCCACAATAATGTATGAAAATGGTAAAATCTACTTTGAAAATTACCAGACCTGCTACAGCTGGTGAGTATGAATACTTAACTAAGTATTTTCAGTCTTCAGCACACATACAGTACAGAATAATATCCAGTATCTTTAGAATTGGCATACAAAAGTCACATATAGTAACTAGATAGGTGAAGTGATGCACGCTGATTTTAGTCATCTCTCTGGAGAAATTGAAATAAGATATGCAGATCATGTAGTTAGTAAAAGAAAACAGTAATGCTACACTATGGGTCCATCTAAACTTTGCAATTCAGAAAATTTTACCCAGTTTAATGAAGTCATCTACCAAATTAAACTTAGTGCTGTATGATTACAGCAGTGTGAAAACATGAAGTGTGAAGTACATCACCATGATGTGCTTCATGATGCATTCAGGGACACTGACAGAATACAATGAAACAGAGTAGAATAAAGGGTTTATACTTTGACACACAGTGAGTGATTAAATCTTCTGGTTTCAGTGTTCATTCACAACCTCAAGTTCTATACAAATTGTCTAAGAGGTCTAAATTGGAGAAGTTTGAAGATGCCTTGCTGTGTCAGAGCCCACTTGTGAGTGAAATTAAACAAACGCAAAATTTTTTTGATTAATGCTGAACTTGAACTGACCAGATTTTATCAGCCCAGGCTCTGATTGTTGTTTCATTTGTGATGTTGACAGGACAAAACATTAGCCTCCCCCTCCGATCAAAAACCCAGCCTCTTGGCTCTGACGGCCAATAACTGGTTGTATCGCCTTTCACCTGAAACAGGAGCAGAGCTGCAGAGAGTTTACCTCTCTTCAAACCATAAGTTCAGGTATTGTCAAGCCTCCGACTTCTCTGTTCTTTGAGGTGAGATTAACACATTTATTTTCAGTTTTAGTTCACTGGAAATATTTTAAACTTTCTCTGTGCTGTTTTTTTTTCAGGTATCTCAGCTGGGATGTATCTCAAGAGACCTTTTATGTTAAATCTGTTCAAAACAAAGAAACGGCATTAGCACGACAGGTAAGGTCAATATATTTATTTATCATTTATTTATTCCTGACTGAGTGACAGGACATTTTATGAAGGGTAGTCAAACCTAGGAAAATGATTGTCTTCAGCTATTGAATTATGTTGGAGGTATTGCTTAAATCAAGTAAAACAGATATAATAATGTGTCAGTCAAGGAATTAAGATAGTGAAGAGCTGCAACTAATCATTTCTACTTTCAATTAATCTGTTGACTACTCTTGACAAATCAATGAATTGTTGAGTCTACAAGATGTTATAAAACTGTGAAAAATGTCCACTATCATATCTTCTAATTGCTTATTTTGTCCAACCAACAACCCAAAAAATGTTCAGTTTTTAGTAGATCGATTAACTATTCATATTACCCTTTGTCCTATGAAGGGGTCTCTGATGTGTTTTCTCTTTAATTCACAGGCAGGTATCACTCAGAATACACTGATGCACTTGGCTATCTTTCATGTTTTCCCATTGCAAATTTTGGGCGTTTTGGAGATCAACAAAAAGGTTTGTACATTTGTCTGTAGTTCAGTAAAATGTGCCCAGGGGGAGTGACACGTTTAATCCAAAACTAAATCTTATTCTTTCAGGTGTTTGGAAATGGCGTCACCGATGTTGTTCTGTCTCAAGGTGTCCTTGCGGTGTCTTACAGCAACAAGTCGGTGAAGCTGTACAGCTTTGAGCACATTGTCCAAAAGGTGTGTTTCCTGCACAGCGCTGAGCGAGATGAATGTTTTATTCCATCAGATTTTTAATCCTTGCATCAGAAATACATTTGTTAACAATGATGTACCTTTGAATATTTAAATATTCAGTGTTTTATTATTCTTCAGACTTATCTTGCTGCTCTGTATCTGATGAACACTTTGTTTTCAGTACTTGACAGAGAAGCTAATACTTGGAAATCGGAGTTCACCTCTTGGAGGCAAAACAGTAGGAGGTTTTCCTTTTGGGATTCCAGCAAATATCCAGATCACAGGTGACTCCATTTTTAAGTCTAGAATGATGGTATCTTTCTGTTAAAGTCATGGGTACTGTGAGCAGGTGTATTCCTCGTTACAAAGTGAATATGGCGCCATGTTTTTCTCATGGCACAGACTGCCCTCCGGTGCTCTTCGAGGTGTCATGCTCGAATAACGGTATCCAGATTGGAGGCTACCCATGGCACTACATCTACACACCACCGCATAAACATCACAAGGGGACTCACCACATCTGTTCACTCAAGGACAGCACGATGGTAAGTTTAAAGCACCCACTTTAAACACGCACTATAGAATAATATCTCAATTAGAATTTGGTAAATTCAGTACAAAATGTGGCATGTGCTTGGTTATAGTCAATAAATGTTCCTCATCTTGTTGCGTGGTAGATTCAACTCTCAACTTAATGTTCACTGTGGAATTTTATGATTTCCTTTACAGCATTTTAAGTATGAGCTGAGCTAAGCACAAATCCAAATTTTTGATACATTCAGAGTCTGGACTCTAAATGAGATAAATTCAAAGAGAAAAAATTATAATCTGTTGTCTCAATGTGTTTTTAGGGAGAAATGATGAGAAATATAGCTCCATGACCATTAGTTTCTTTTCATTATGCGTGTGGGTGGCTGAATCCTGATTAACTAATGACCTCTGCCTCTTTTTGAGGCGTCTCAACCATTACACGCACACACACACACACACACACACACTATAGAATAAAGCCCAAAATCAGATGCTCATTTACATCTTCGGTCTTTGAAATGCAGGTGCAGGTTTATTTTCATTCACACATCTGGTTTGTAGTAGTTGGTCACTGTCAGTCACGGGAGAATGGGTGCTTTAAGTAGATATGGCTAATTCTCGAAAAAGATTCACTGTCCAGGAGGTGATTGTAGCAGTAGTACTCGTTGTTGTGTGTATTTCTTAGTTGTCAGTTAAACCCCCTAGAAATGAATGGAAACTTATGGCTGTGGAGCTACATACTCACGATTTCTCATTTTATAATTAATTCTTACTTTAGTCTATCTGGTCAGTAAGTGCATATATTTTTTTGATGTGATTTTTTTTTTTTTTTTTATTATTATAAAATTTGTACGCCCATGATACAAAAATGGCTGCATCTCAAAAACTCCTATCTTTTATTCAAATGCTTGGTACCATTGGTTTTAATGATATGTGCTTCGATCCAGTGTCAGTCTGATATTTAGCACATCAAAGTAATGTTTCTGTGCTCAACCAATTAAGGCATGATAATTGTGATTTTGAAATTAAAAGAGCTGATTTTGTCATATGTAGCCACATGTCCTAACAGAAAGTTTAGTGCTTACACTTCTAACAGAAACTGGTCATTAATGGGTTAACTGCCACCAAACTGGCCGTAGTCTGTTGAAGGCGTGGGGGGGTAAAGAGGGCCACAGATGTTTGTGACAGTTTGTACTGAGCTCCTGTTCAGAGCAGGACTGAACCAAACCTGTAATCACTGTTCAGAACCCTAAAAAACTACATTTGTGCAGATCTTTGCTGGATGTCTCACACAGACGGATTCTTCCATGTTTTGTTTCTTGATGATTCCAAAACACAAGAAACCTCAGTTTTGTTAGCTCTGATCAATGTGGTGTGCCTGACATAATGGTAAAAACACAATTAGATAGAGATAAATTTGAGACATTGTTTTGAACTATTACAATACACACTTCAGCAGAAACCTAATGAAGCTATTGTACTACGACTAAAGCTGCACCAGAAGCAGCATTTTACACAACCACCCTTTTAAGGCTACTGTGGTTGAGCTGCACTCTAACAATAGAGTTTGGGTGGAGTGTCACTTTAATAAGCCGCAGTGATGTTGAGGATTTGCTTTCCAGACTCTGAAGTGCACAAATCCAGTGTCACATCACAAAAATCAGCTTGTTCAAAGTAACAAGTTTCATAATTAACTAGCCCTCTAAATTTTATTGAATTTTTTGGTAAAGTGTAAAAGGGAGTTTTGTGCTCTTGGTATGATGTGCAGTTTGCTGTACAATTGATAACGCAAGTGCTAGTTATTGAATTAATGTTATGCATTGTCATTTTATGAAATAGGCAACAAACGGAGTACAAAACATGAACTGCTGCTCCCTAGAGAGCGATGGGATCTTCTTCCACCCTGACGACTCGGGGAGAATCATTCATGTTGGACCCACCACCATAAAGTGAGTCAACTTTATATGGAAAAATGAAGACTGTGAGGAAACAGTAGTAGAAGGTCTTTGGTGTGGAGGCAAATACAACAAAACAAAGGAGTCCTGAGACATTCGTATTGAATAAAGCATTAAAGCCTCATAAAGAGATTCTCACAATATATTTTTTTTTCTCCAAGTGTCCTAAAAATCCTCGGGGAACTGAACAGTATTTTACCATCGAACGTAGTTGAGGATTTCTCTTTAAAAACCCATCGAAACAACAATGTAAGTTTCTTGCTTATTTGTCTATTACTACAGACTTAGTTTACCTCGATCTTGAATCAGCCTCATCTATGTGTCGCACGTTCATTACATGAACAGAGGTGGGATACCCCATGCAGCGGTGTACTCAGTCAAATGTAATATTTCTGCTTTCCAACTACTGCAGGCTGCCTCACAAGTCACTGTCACGTCATCGGGCCGTGCAGTGAAGAGAAGATTTCATCAGCTGGATGATGACCCAGATCAAGAGGTACCAAAGTGATTACACTTAAATCATTGATCCAGCATCTCGACAAAGATAATACTAACTGAGCTGTTTAGAAAGAGAGATATAACCACACGGTACAGTTCAAATAAATTATATGGTACATAATGTATAGGGAATATGCAGATTTATTCAGTATGCTGATATGTAGTCTGCTTGGTTTAAACCAGGTAAAGATTTAATGCACCTTCTCTTTAGATAATATTTTTAATCTATTAAGGATGTAAGAGCCATTTTAACAGATGTTTGCATGGAATACTATGTTAGTATGTGTAGATTGTATTATCTATCATGTTAGTTGTTGTTAGTTGTTATTATGAAGCCTTCAGCCTTCTCTCTGATCTCAGTCACATACCTGCAAAGCATTGTGACACAGTGAAGTCCCTCCACAGACAGACATGTAAACACACAAAGACTCAAAAGGCTGGCAAAAATATAGAATATCATAGCTCAATATCATCAGCTTCATCCGTTAAAATACAAAATTCCTTTAAAATCTGTAAGTGATGCCTGAGATATCACAGCAGCACAACACCAGATATGACAACTATTACACTTCAGAGTAAAGGTTAAGCAGAGGTTGATTTTAATCCATTAGCCAACATTTGTCACACTGTGCTGTCGTAGCAGCTTAGAAATGGCTTTTGGAGCAACATTACCTTCCAGCTGGAAATCAGTAGCATCAGCACAGCAAGCAAACTCTGTGAAGCTGCTTTTTAAAGACAATGCTGATAAGTAGCAGGATACAGGCCTTATGTATGCAGTCACCGTGGGCATCAGGCATCACTACAGTGCTGTGAAAAAGTATTTCCCCCCTTACAGATTTCTTCTGTTTTTGCTTTATTGTCACACTTACATGTTTCAGATCATCAAACAAATTTTAATATCACACAAAGATAACCTGAGTAAATACAAAAAGCAGTTTTTAAATGATGATTTCATTTATTAAGGGAAAAAAGCTATCCAAACCAACCTGGCCCTATGTGAAAAAGTAATTGCCCCCCCTTGTTAAATCATGAATTAACTGTGATTATCCACATGTTTGAAAGCTGAGTTCAATTTCACTAGCCACACCCAGGCCTGATTACTGCCAGAGCTGTAGAATCAAGAAATCACTTAAATAGACAACAGGAAGTAGGCTAAAAGATCTCAAAATGCAACACATCATGCCCCGATCTAGAACAATTCAAGAACAGACAAGAAATATAGCCATTGACATCTATCAGTCTGGAAAGGGTTAAAAAGCCATTTCTAAGGCTTAGGGACTCCAGCGAACAACAGTGAGATTATCCACGAATGGAGAAAACATGGAACAGTGGTGAACCTTCCCAGGACTACCGGCCTACCAAAATGACTCCCAAGAGTGCATCGACGTCTCATGCAGGAGGTCACAAAAGAACCCCGAACAACATCTAAAGCACTGCAGTCCCTCACTTGCCTCAGTTAAGGTCAGTGTTCATGATTCAACAATAAGAAAGACACTGGGCAAAAATGGCCTCCATGGGAGAGTTCTAAGGAGAAAAACACTGCTGACCAAAAAGAACACAAAGGCACATCTCACACTTGCTAAAAAACATCTTGATGATCCCCCACACTTTTGGGAAAATATTCTGTGGACTGACGGGACAAAAGTGGAACTTTTTGGAAGGTGTGCGTCCTGTTACATCTGGCGTAAAACTAACACAGCATTTGGGAGAAAGAACATCATACCGACAGTCAAACATGGTGGTGGTAGTGTGATGGTCTGGGGCTGCTTTGCTGCTTCAAGACCTGGACAACTTGCCGTAATTGATGGAACCATGAATTCTGCTCTCTACCAGAAAATCCTGAAGGAGAATGTCCGGCCATCAGTTCGTGACCTTAAGCTCAAGCGCACTTGGGTTATGCAGCAGGACAATGATCCGAAGCACACCAGCAAGTCCACCTCCGAATAGCTCAAAAAAACCAAAATGAAGGTTTTGGAGTGACCTAGTCCAAGTCCGGACTTAAATCCGATTGAGATGCTGTGGCATGACCTTAAACAGGCCGTTCATGCTCGAAAACCCTCCAATGTGGCTGAATTAAGACAATTCTGCAAAGAAGAGTGGGCCAAAATTCACCCACAGCGATGTGAAAGACTCATTGGCAGTTACTGCAAACGCTTGATTGCAGTTGTTGCCGCCAAGGGTGGCACAACCAGTTATTAGGTTTAGGGGGCAATTACTTTTTCACATAGGGCCAGGTTGGTTTGGATAGCTTTTTTCCCTTAATAAATGAAATCATCATTTAAAAACTGCTTTTTGTATTTACTCAGGTTATCTTTGAGTGATATTAAAATTTGTTTGATGATCTGAAACATGCAAGTGTGACAATAAAGCAAAAACAGAAGAAATCTGTAAGGGGGCAAATACTTTTTCACAGCACTGTATATATGCCAAGAAAGAAGAAGAAGAAAGCTTTTGTGATGAGAGGAGTTTATTTTTTTATTTTGCAGACTTTCCGTATGGTGGAATACGAGGATGAGCTGGACCTTTTGGCAGTAGTCGTAACTAACGGTGAAGAGGGAGACGGAAGAGCCCACGTCCGACTGCATGACAACCTGAGCGGCCGTTTACTGCGGACAGTCGATCTGGTCGAACCCTGGGATGAGGTGTGAGACTTGACATGACTGTGCCAACGTTCAGCTGGAGTGTCTGCGTGTATGAATTCACGTCTTCTCCTCTCTTTTGGTTTCAGACTTATCGACACGAGTTGTTTTTTGACAAAGACACAATTGTTCATATTGAACAAAAGAACACCAACTTCTGCTGCCATGTTTACAAACTCAAGGCTGCCACAAAGTAAGTGGTGCACAAGGGAATTAAACTCCTGAAAGCATTTACTGTTTAAGATTCTGTAAATTATTGTCTCCAGCTTGTGCTTTTGTACATCTTTTCTGTAAAACTCATAATGCTGTTTTTCATTCTGTCAATATTTCTTTTGATAATCAAGTTGTTTATTTACATTATTGGAGGCCTTTGTATTACTGTTCACCATGTGCTGTCTCACACCTGTTAATATGTTTTACAACCTTTTTCTTAGATTAAAATTGTATATTTTTAAAAGTTATTCTGTGTTTCCATCATTCTCATCTAAGATATTTAGAAATGCATTCATGTAATATGTACTGTCTGGGATCAGAATTGTGCATTACCATCAACCTACAGTATACATAGGTAGATAAATGTACTTTATTGATCCTAAACTGGGAAATTGTATCATTACAGCAGCATAAATAAAATAAATACACAGTAAGGAAAAACCTGTTATAATAATGTTTTTAAAAAAACACTAAAGCTACAGTTATACCCAAACGTGGTATGATAAAGCCCTGAAAATGAATTTCTCAGTCAGCTTCTTAGTATGAGTGATGGGGTCCTACACGAAGGCACTATTTTCTGCCAAAGTTAGAATAGTTTTGGTTATTTCTCGCAAGGGATTTCAATCTGTGCTGTTCTCTGGTGGTGAGTCAGAGCGAGAGGACATTTATGTACTTGTTTTCTTATCGGTCAAATTTGATGAGAAGAAGCAAATGTGTCCTCATGCATAAAGAGAGGAATTAGAGAGGAAATGATCCTCTGTTACAAATTTGGTGGAAACAGCCAAAAACCAGTAACAAAAAGTAACGATAAACATTACAGTAACGGGCAAAAAGCAGTGAAGAAATAAGCTGAGACATCCAGTAATAAAACAGGACGTTGGCACAACATGTACAGCTAAGATGAATCATGTCTGCATGCACTTAAATGCTGCGAGTCTAAGCATGAATATTTCAATTTAAATCATCTCCAGACACATTGTAAGACATTTAGAAATACTCTGCTTGGGATCATTTGTGTCTGGCCGGATTTTTCCACTAAATGAATAAATAAATAATTTATTAAATCTTAAATCTCCAGAATCAAACATTTCCTTCAATGTGTTCAATACATGTGTCTCCTAGGGGGGCACTGTAATGTCATAAATAAATTATTTATATATCACTTTTCAAAACAGATGTCGCAGAGTGCTTCACAATAAAACATTAAAAGCAGGATAAATGAGGCAGTAAACCTTTAAATACACAGAGTCTCAGGAGCCTCTGGTGCATCTGATTACCGAGACTGAGATGTCTACACGACTGAGAGTCACTTTGTTTGTAATATCAACTCTGATCTTCATAAATCCTGCCCGACAAATGCCCTTTATATCATTATGGGAACTGAAACTAAAAAAGTGAAAAGGTAAAAAGCCAAACAGAAACGAGCAAACTCGCTCTGGAAACTAACTGGGACTAAAGTGAATTGAAAACAGAAATGGGAGGTGAAATAAAACAAAAGTAGTGACAAATAAATACATTAAAAAACAAACTCTGGGCCTATAATAACTCTTCCGTAACCGCTGAAGTTACCAAACATTTTTCCTCCAGACATTTGCACGGCTCTGGGTCATGTGACCGCCGTGCGCCCTCAGGAGTCGCCACTTGAAATAGTTGTAGTTTCAGAGACAGCTGCTCCAGTCAGGTCCCTTCCTCCTTTTCCTCCTCCTCCTCTTCCTCCTCGGGTCCTCTGTCCTCCGACACTGACCACGATGGAGGGTCAGAAGCGGTTCCTGGTCGCTCTGTGCGCCGCCGCCGCCGCTGGTCTGATCTCCGTGATATTCGTGTTAATTTGGGTTCTGCACTACAGAGAGGGGTTAGCCTGGGATGGAGGACTGGCCGAATTCAACTGGCATCCGGTCTTGATTGTCACCGGGTTTATTTTCTTGCAAGGAATGGGTGAGAGCGGTCTATTTTTTATGTTTTTCCTTAAAGAATTATGGAGGGGAAGCGGGGTTTGGCTGTTATTCTGCAGAAATGTAAACAACAGAAGGAAATCATTGCTGCAGGCCAAAGTTACACAAGGCTGTGTCTTCTCCTAAGGAGACTTAAGGGGAGGTCACTACTGATGAGTGGTTTAGTGTATTACTTTAAGCTTCCACCAACCAAACTTCCCCTGAAATGGTGGTCATTAAAAAAATATGCACTTTCAACTAGGAGTGCAACCATGAATATCACAATTTACTAACTATTATTAGTTTTATAATGAAAACTGTGCTTTCTTAACTTTAACACATGCCTGAAAACCTTGCTTAAACAATAATATGGCAGATAATTAATTTGTAAGGGAAAATGTGTTTAATGTCAAATGTTAACAGTATGCATCATAGTTGCATGAAGAATTGGTTGAATGAGTTATCCTCTTTTGCAGCCATCATTGTCTACAGACTCCCCTGGACCTGGCAGTTCAGCAAACTAACGATGAAGTTCATCCATGCAGGATTGAATTTACTGGCCTTCATTCTTGCTGTTATAGCCACGGTGGCAGTTTTCGACTTCCACAATGCTGCCAAAATCCCCAACATGTACAGTCTGCACAGCTGGCTGGGCCTGACAGCAGTTACATTGTACTGTCTGCAGGTAAATAAACTCTATTTATTTGTATTTGAATCCAGTAAGTATTTGAAGGAACAGATAATAATGCAAGGTTTTCAGGTTCAGGGGTGATATTGCTTCTAGTAATACCTTGCACGGAGTTTTACATGTTGCACGTAAATGAGCTTTATTATTCCAATTAGTGTACTTTTCCCACCTTTACTTATTTGTCTTTGAAGGAGGTGCGGACTGGCTCTTGCATGTCTTACACAAAACCTCTCACTCCTCTGGGTCTTTCCTAAAACACAAAGTCATGGTGAACAGCAGTCTTGATTAGTACAGTATCTGACAAGAGCATGTTTTTTTTCTACTCCACTGGGCAGCTTGTTCTTGGAGTTGGCATGTACTTGATACCAATCTCACCTGTATCCTGGAGAGCAGCGTTTATGCCTGTCCATGTCTACAGCGGTCTTTTACTCTTTGCCAGTGTTATAGCCGTGGCACTCATGGGCATCACCGAGAAACTAATTTTTGGCCTGTAAGTATTAAAAAAAAAAAGAGCACTAGAGGCCTAGAAAAATCTATAAGAATTTACAAACCAGGTGTATAATGATAATGTGCTGCTAACCTTATTGTTTGTCACCATTAAGGAGCAACCCGAAGTATAAGGACTCTCCCCCAGAGGCAGTTTTTGTGAACGTCCTGGGAGTCTTCCTTGTGGTTTTTGGTGCTCTTATCCTCTGGATTGCCACTCGATCGTCTTGGAAACGCCCCAGTGACCAGATCTTGCATACTCTGCATACCGATGGGGAAGGTGAGGACAGCACCAAAGCGGATCCAGCCCTGACTCAGCCGTCTGAGGAGAATGATGCCGAGGCCTGTGGGGAAGTCAGGAGAAGGAGTAACAAATTAGATGATCAGGCTATGAAATAACCAATCACAAAATAACTGACTGTCAGCTGATACTGTTGAATGTATGTACACCCAGTTTACACTGGTCAAAGAAAGTAAAAATGAATACAAATACTGTTTCATTTTGAAATACTTGGCATTTTAACTTTATTATTTTCTCTTTCTCTCTCTCTCTTTTTATTGTATTAAACACATGTAAATAATAGTGAGCAGTTTTTTAACATGATTGACATGATGATGTGGGAGTACATACACTGTTAAAAATAATCATGACAGATTTTCTGTACCATCTTACAGTTCTTGAGTATTCAGAAACATTAATATTCTAGTTGGTTGCAGAGGAGGAAACATATCCATACATACAATCAATAAATATTAATATGAGCACCAATGTGTGGCTGTTGTAGTTACTGCATTAACCATGAGTGTGTTGCTGCTCTATAGTCATTCACAATATTTACCACTAACACAAAGAACTATATCCAAACACTTGTCTCTACACTTTTAAAGCTGCCTGTTTTGCCCAAGCAGAAAACTCTTTCTTTGACCTTAGATGACAGCCACGTCAAAGCGAAACGGTTCTTTTTGGCTCTTCCCGGCACCTGTAGTTGTGTCAGTAGCCCGTTTGTTTTGGCTGTGTGGTGGTTTGTAGGCATTTGCTGTCAGGTGGAAAACCTGCTTTACGGTTTGTAATCCACACATCAATATCACCTTAGCTGTATTATCACACACTTGTATCTTTGTTATACATTTGTCGCTGTGTTTGTAGCCCAACCTGCTTCATTCATTGTTTCCGGTTAACTGGTGTAGCTACCTGCTAACAAATAAAGCTAACTTTTAGATACATCTTTAGCCAAAGCGATGGCTTTGATTGTGCAAGTCTAACTTCTTATGACCCCGAAAACATTTTCATTTAACAAATTACGTTAAAATCACGCCTTAGCAGTTAAATGTGGTACAACAAGTATGGCTCGGCTAATTCTGTAGCCAGTCATAAGAAGGAAAGCTAACGTTAGCAGAGGCCGATTGGATGCTAACGTAACTGCTTTCTATGAAACTGCGGCGTTTTTCGTAAATTATAACATCATATTAATATACGGAGCAGGTTTGTATTTTGAAAGCGCACATAACAAGCAGATGCGATACCAGAGAAAAGCAACTTCCAACAGATAGGGTAACCCGGAGCCAAGCTAATCGGGTGTGACCAGTGGTAGCAGTGAAGGGTGGGGCTCCGTGTTCGCTAGCCGACAATGACTGGTCAACAGGGCTGTGGTTTTAACGAAGTTACACGTAGCTGAGAAATTATCCAGCCATTTGTCTCCAAGCAGCTAAGATATTTAACTCTGTCAGCTGCTAAGAAGTCAGAAAACAGAGTGAGATCGTCATTTTAACTGCGTGTTTTGCTAAATGATGTTGGGCAGCTGTGTTAGCAAGTCTCCATTGCTGTGACAAGTGGTCCTGAAGCTGAGAGCTTCAGCTGCCAGTATTTTTAAGGCTGGTTTTTAAACACTGTCTTTATCTGTCAATGGACAGTACAAACACTGGGAGATCTCCAGACGCCCTGGATGTTCTGTTTAATATTCTTAAATCATAAAAATATAGTATTCTCCAATGTATTCCTAATGCCACACTAACAAAAACATGTTGTTGGTATACAGCTGTGGCATCATGTCTGACAAAAGTGAGCTGAAAGCAGAGCTTGAAAGGAAGAAGCAGCGCTTGGCACAAATCAGAGAGGAGAAGAAAAGAAAGGAGGAGGAGCGCAAGAAGAAAGAGGTATGTTTGATATTTTTTTATGTCTTGAATAAAATATACGAAACAAGTGAGTGCTTACACTGAAAGTGAATATGGAGTATAAACAAAACCAGTGTGAGCCATCAATTCAAATGCAAATTCTCTCCCCACATTTACATTTTGTGAGTCTGGGTGGACCAGATGCTGCACAAAATCACTAACAGCCACTATCTGTATGTGCCACTGATGGTTATGTTGACATACTCAATATGTTTCAAGGCCTCTTTAAGACTTACAGTTCCTCTGCAAAAGTTTGCTTGTTGATATTAAAATAAATGTAATTTTTAACTAATAAGTAATTTATTTCTTAAGAACAGAATCCAGGAAGTTTTGTGTAATAAATTACCCTAAAGTAGTGCAGGCCAGCAAGGAATAATGAAACTGAGGCTCTTCAGGTGAAAAATATATATTGTCGCTTTCTATGTCAAGCATGGCAGTAGTACCCAAGGATAGTTTGATTACTTGTGAAACATTTTTGTGAATGAGATGCAGATCAACTATTAATTCAATCAATCAATTTTTAAGTGTCTGTAAGTTGTTTTTTATAATGTACCGCAATGATATGTAGCATACAGTTTCTCTGGTAGTCCTGTCTGGGTATCTTAAACCACTCTGTGTGCAGGAATAATGCCATTTACAGGGGCAGGTAGAACCTATCTACACCTCCAACACAGGGTCATATACTGTCCATTATTTTGGGTATCTGATCTGGATATTTAGAGTTTGCATTAAACACATTGTTGTGTTTCTAGGCAGACCAGTTGAAAGATGCTGCACTTCACCAGGATGATTCTGACTTGGAGAAAAAAAGACGTGAGACTGAGGCTCTTCTACAGAGTATGGGCATAACTTCAGATGTTCCTGTTGGTACGTGTCATATTACCTGTTGGTGGATTGTAATGTACATACTGAGCTACTGTGATGGGGGAAAAACAGGCATGCACACATGTCTCCTGGAGTTAACATTTAATATAAATCCTGTCCATTTAGCTTCTTATATAACAGGTACTGTAGGTCACTTGAAACTAAATCGCACATACAGTGCAGTCATTGTTTTAAGAAATTCTATTCATTGAGTGCGTTTACATTTACACAGAGTGTCTAGGCACAAGGAATCATTGCACTTATTATTCCATGTCCTGCAAAGCAGACCTGAACAGCAGGATAATGATCCAAAATATACAGATTTTCATCTTACAAGCTGACCATGTGTTTGACTTGTTAAAGACCAGATTCAAGGAAAACGGCTTGAAACAAGCAAGAGGTAAATGCGGTTTTGGTAACCTTCAGACAATTCTTATGCCTTATGTGCACCCAAATATTAGATATAGCAACTTTAAGTATGTGTTTACTTGTCCATCTGCCAATTTAGGGAGGCAGCATGCAATTGATTGTCAAACACTCCAGATTCCAGAAAGCCTCCTCAGCACTAGATAGACAGACAGAGGGACAGAGAAAGAGATTTTGATTTTTGGCATTTATTGGAGCATACCATATATCATAATCTACTACTATTATTATTATTATTATTATTATTATTATTATTATTATTATACAACAGCACTAGCATAGCAAACATAAATCTTGCGACACACACAAGTTGCCACTAGTTGCCATGCAACCAGCAGGATTCTAGCTGTCATTCCTAACCTGACAGGCGCACTATGATGCAGTAGCTGAGTAGTGTATCACAAGTATTACAATGCAGGTAGCTGAATGAATGAAATGCATGCAATTTTAAAATGCAATGCATGCATTTCAAAATGGTTCTGAGGGCTGCCAATGGCTCACAGGCAGCACGTTTTTTAATTTTATGATATACACTACTCACAAAAAGTTAGGGATATTCGGCTTTCAGGTGAAATTTCAGGATGAACCTAAAATGCATTCTAACCTTTCCAGGTGAACTTAATGTGACCTTCTCTAAACTTTTGAATGCACATGTCCAACTGTTCAGTGTTTCAGTACTTTTTGCACAAGTTGCTGTTCTCTAACAAGAAGCTTAACAGCAACATTCACAACAGGTTTGATCCATGAATCCACCAATACATTTCCTGCTTCAGTTAGAATTGGTATTTAAACAGTCTTCCTCATCAAGCTGTTCTTATTCTGAAATCATGAGACCAAGACGACACCTAACAATCGATCAGCAGCACCTCGCCATTGCGAGGCTTCAAACAGGAAGTCCTCAGATGGAGGTGTTCACTGAGCTTAGAGGGTCACAGAGTGTCATCAGGAGGTTGTAACAGTGATACAGAGAGACTGGAAGAGTCACAGAAAGGAGAGGAGTGGACGTCCTTTGGCCACATCCCAATTTATTGAGACACTAAAAATTTTTTGTTGAGGTATACCTACCACTGTTGTTAGATTTTCTTCAAATAAATTGTTTAAGATGAAGAAATTATCATTGCATGCTTCTACTTAAATGCCCTACTTTCATGATATAATATCACTGTAGCATTCACTTTTTACATTTTCCATATATTTCACCTGAAAGTCGAATATCCCTAACTTTTTATGAGTAGTGTATATATATATAATGCAATAATATAATGCATGCACTATATTTTTATCATCATATTATCATTTATATCTATTTATGCATATATACATACATTTTGTATTAATATTGGTTTGGAGTTCATCCAGAGCGGGATCATTGGAGCACTGTCACAGTGCTAACAGCAGGTGGCAGAAGAGATCCATGAGAAAATCTTCCCAACTCTCTCAGGATGCAGACAAACTTGAAACAGAAATAAAAAAACATCATTCTTGTATTGTGTATATTTAAATAGTGTGTATTTTCTACGCATTATTGCATTTAATCAAACATTCATTTAATAAAGCCAAAGTGAGTGTAAATGTGTTATCAAAGCTTCTTTCTCATTACGTGTTGAGTTTGCCACAGCTTAAGTGCGTTATTTACAGACTGATGAGACTAATGTCAAAGCTTTACATCCTTCACTATATAAGTTTGATAACCTTCATCCAGCACTTGAAACAATAAAGCTGCCACTGCAGCGTGGATGCATTTGTGTTGAACAGCTTAGTGTCTTTACATTGTAACAGATGATTATGTCTGTCTTGTTATGCAGTCCCTCCTCCCATGTCTCCAACCACCAAGTCGGCAGGCACACCGAGTGAGGCAGGGAGCCAAGACTCTGATGGAGCTGTCGGACCCAGGTACATACACACACACACACACACACACACACACACACACACACACACACACACACACACACACACACACACACACACACACACACACACACACCCTCCTCAACTAAAGTGTGGGTAACAATATTTCCCCTGCTTTTAGTACAGTACATTACAAGTGTGGAGACAATGCCAACATCTCTATTAAGAGAGAATTAAGGGTTATTTCCCCACCCGAGGCAAAATGTTAAAATGCTTCATGCTTTATTTATCTTCATATGATGCCTCAAAAAGTTCCTTTTGTGCTCTTTACTATGACTGTTGGGATTACGCCAGAAAAAATATCATTTCAACATCCTCGTCACAGCTCCTCAACCCTCTTACACTGCAGATGTGTTGATCAACAAATTAGTTGTGAAGTATTTTGAAAGTTGCTTTGGAAAATGTAGTTCTATTTTTGCTTTGCAAGCTTTGCATCATTTTAACTCCAGACAACTCTGAACTTATATATTTAGTATGGTTACGTTAAGAACTGCGCTAAAATGAATTCAAGAAGTCTCATGCCATTAAAGCAGATGAAGACGAGTGCATGTTTATTTAATTTGCTTGCCGTTGAATTAGGACAATCCTAAATTAACAATAAAACAGCAGGCTGCTGTGATGCCTGGGGGACTTCTTAACCCCTAATTAGAGCCCCTTCCCTGGGCTGAAATTCAAGCTCCCCCAGTGTCCCATCAGGCCCAGGGAGCTGTTCCCGCTACGTGTTGACTCATTTCCCTCACCAGCATGGCCATTTCCTACACACATGGAGGTCATGTTTTCTCCCTGAGGGTTTTCTCTCTCTCTCTCCCTCCCTCTTTGTCGACTCAACACTCAGAGTGTTTGGCGTGACACAGTTCAGGCTCTATCGCCCCCAAAGGCTGCACATTACACCCTGTGTCATCCCACTCTGAGGGGTGTGTGCATCCGTGCATTTTGAGCAGATACATTCTTCCACCTCTGAGTTTTGTGTTGGCAGATTCAAGCTTGATTTGAACCTCAAAAGCATCAAAAAAAGATCCTATTTTGATAACATCCAAATGTAACTGATTTGTTACCCAGGATCCAATCAGCATGTCGTGTGCCATAATGCTAACTTTATTTCCTCTCCTCATTTGTGCTTGCTTGTCTCTCTCACTAATGCTGCCTTGTTGCTGTGACACTAACCAGGACTCTGCACTGGGACTCTGACCCGTCCACTCTTCAACTTCACTCTGATTCTGAGCTGGGGTACTGGACACTCTCTTCTCTCCTTTCCTGGTCATTTTCCCTTCTCTCAATCTACGGCATGATTACTTTGTCTATCAGTATTCAGTTAATGCAGTCCAGGAAAACAGTCAAGTCCTGCATGCAAGAGTGGTCAGACAAAACCTTTTGATGAATTCACACTGGTTGTTAAACTAATCTGAAGTCGCTGCCATCTCATGAAAGTCATTTACTGACTTTGATCAGCAAAGAGTCCACTTGCATGGAGGTGAAGATTGTTAAAACAGATAAGTTAAATTAGAAGAACTGTTTTGTTTCTTTTCATTATTTTTCTTTAAACTCATTACTGCTTTGTTGTGATTTTGGGCTTTGCAAAGTTTGAGTTGTTCTGTGCTTTTAGGCGTGGAACTCCAAAACTGGGAATGTCCAAAGTCATCCAAGTGGACTTCCCTCCACGTGAAACTGTGTCCTACACAAAAGAGACCCAGACACCTGTCATGACCCAGCAAAAAGAAGGTGATTCTCACATAATATTGTACAGGTTAACCTTGAAATTGGACAGAATATGTGAACTGTCTGACTCACAATCTGGATGAGTTTTACAGAAAAATGTGTGTGGTCCATTAGATGTATGTTTCTCTGCTAACAAATGTTTCGTTTTGCTGCAAGAATGATGCACCACTTCCCGAGAAGTATTCATAACAGGGGTATTGGGGGCTGTATGAGAGTACAAGTGGGTACAACAAGTGGAAGATATTTGATTTGAGATGAAAGCAAAGGAAAAATGAGGCCCAGGAAACATAAGAAGTCAAAGGAGAGATTAAAATTCAGACAAGCCCTGCTCCTCTGAACCTCGCAACCAACCCAGCTTTGGTATAATTAATGAGCAGGATGGGAAAACCAGTGACAGGAAGCAGAAATGCGATTGGCGAGGGAGATATGAAGCGCTGAGCATACAACTGCTTACTGCCTCTGAAGCATGTCGATATGTGTGTAATTGCTGCACTGGAGCTTTCATGTGGTTGGCCAGAGAGAATATTTGGACAGCCACTAACATCCACATGTTGAACACATGTTCCATAAAATATGCAATATTTGTGGGTGTGCTGCTTGTTCTTGGTTGATTTACGTATTGACAGATGGCGAATAATGCGCTCGACTGAAATCCTGATTAGGTTTTTTGTTTTGCATTCTAATTTTCTTTTGGTTCAGAGAGATATCGGAACAGCCACGGATCTTTCCAAACCTCCACCAAACTATTTGAATCAGTCTCTCTTTTTAGCTGTTCGCTCAATTTATTTGCTTCAGCTAACACATCTATTCTTTCCTTTACCATCCTTGAAAGCCTGGTTTGGATTTTAAACACTGGACTGGTTTCTTGTTGTCGTCCCATCAGACAATGTGTAGAAAATCCTGAGGTGGCATGCAGCGCGAGTAAGATAAAAAATTTGTGATTTTGTGGAAAACTATGAGCAGAACTATTGAAGGATGAAGAGCGTCCCTCTGTTCCTCATTGCTCTTTACTCTGGACTCTACTGGGCATTGTAAAACTGTGTTAAACAATGATGGTTTCTGCCAGCTGTTCAACACGAGGCCCCCTTCCCCTCTCTGCCACTATGTAATCATTTCATCAACTCCCTCGCTTCCCTGTCTTCTCCCTTCACCGAACAGGCACATAACAAAACACACTCAGTGACATTGTGCATTTTCACACCATCACTTCTGGCACTCGATGAGACGGCATCCCCTTCCCAGCTTGCTCCCCTCGGCGCATTTTTGATGTGTGGGGTGGCGTCAGGCCTGTTCTCTGATTGAGCGATTCATCATGTTGTCAAAAGGAGGCAACAGCGCAGCACTCTCAAGGTCAGCAGGCGGTGGCATTAGAGGGAGCGGCTGCCGTGTCCTGGCTCCTGCAGACCGAGGGTTCCCACAGTGTCTGCAAGGCATCTCGGAGAAAGGTGTAAAAGATTTGAACATCACCTGCCCTATTGACCTAAAGAAAAACTCTGTACAGTCAAGGGGAACACATCTTCAGGTTGATATGATTTGTTTATTATTAGTGGGGATAGTGTGGCATCTTTCTACCTCACAGGATGAACTGGCCGGTCTTTGTTAGCCCTGAAATCTCCACTCGGACAGTTTTTACATGAATTCGCCCTCATCTTTATTTGCCAAGTTTTGGAGCATAAATGCATTTTTCTAGATTTAAATTAGTGCTATTTCAAGCGTTGGTAGTTTCAGGAAATGTGTTGGTTTTACGCCATCATATTGGTGAATTTCTGTGCCGCCGCTACAACATTCCCAGAGTGCACTAGTAGAGGTAATATGCAGCATCAGTATGCACTCCTCAACAAGAGGCTGTAATTATGGAGTAAGATATTGTTGGAGGTTCGGGGGGGGGGTTTGGGGTGGTGTGTGTGGAGTGGTTGGTCTGGTACAGCGTTTGAAAAGGCTTGTCAGGAATATTAATATGTGGAGCAGTTAAGTAAATCTAATATTTAATTGAATGTGATTGTTTTAATCACTCTGAATTCAGAGGCAGGTCAAAACTTTTAATCACAAAAGCCCTCAATGCCCTTCTTGTGTGAAGCGCCACTTGTAATTGTGGTCAGCTTTTATGCACTTGATGATTAGTACTGTTAAATACCTATTGTATCCCTCTGTCATACAGTAGTGAATCATTTCAAATGGAACTTGTGGTATTTTCTCCTTTTTATTCTTAGTGTACGGTTGTATGGTTTGAATATTTGAACCTTCACAACCAGCTCTTTGTTCTCAGTCTCATTTAACACCTTTTGTTTTAAGTAGGAGGGGTGCTGGTTTTGGATTTCTGCTCACCGTCGGCCTGTTGGTGATCTTTAGACCTCAGTGTCATTAGAGACATGTGTAACCATGTTGAAGAAGTTGAAAACAATAGAGTCCTGTTTCACAGATGACAAAGTCTTGAACGGTGCTATCAGATTGACAGGAGGCTGACTGCTGATGTCTTTCTGTGTATTTGCCCTGCAGCAATTTTAGCTTTGCTATGCTCCTACACACAACAACAAATGTTTATGATGGCTGGTGATGATATACCACATGGGAAAGATTTGTCACAATTTTTGTAGTGCATTTTTATAAACAGGTGTTTTATTTTAGGAAATAAACTATTGGGGTCTGGGGGGGGTTATGTATTAGTAGAGTTTTGTTTTCTGTGGTTTCATTGTACGACAAAATAACTATGTTGCACGTGCTGAAGTCACTCCCTTGTTCTGTGTGAACATATAGAAAGTGGAAAGCACCTGCAGCAGAGAGCAAAGGTCATTTAGTTATATACTTGTACATCACTGGCCCCTGTTTGCATTAATATATTGTCCATTGACTAAGACCTGTGATTACCCGCCCTCCCCCACACACCCACCATCCGGCTCCCTCCAAAAGCTTTTATTTCTTAAGTGGTACAAAAGCCATAATTGGGCCTGCTTTGAGAGGAGGTGTCAGTGTATGGGACATCGGTGATCCGGGTGAATTCTGTTAAATGCAATCCCCCCCCCCCATCACCCCCCACCCTCACTAGGCGCAGCTACCCCCCTACACATCCCCAGCGGGGTCACCAGGATCACTAGCTTTTCTCCAAATGGCCATTTTGGCTGGCAGGTGCATTATACCCTTTATTTTCAGATTGTCTATCTGCTCCTAATGCCTGGCAGGTTGATTGCTCTGGCTGCCTCACCGGGGAAAGGGCTGACGTGCACGGCTGGGACTAGCTGAAAGACAGTGATTACTGTTTTCCTTTAAGCCTGATTGAGGCCCTTGAAAGGAAAGATTTTAACCTTGTCCTGTTGGTTGCAGAGCATGGCTGTACATTGAAATGACTTGTGTCATCAACCCAGTTCTGTAAACTCATCAGTGCACTCAATAACCTTCTTCCCCAAACCTCCATCAGAGAAAGGGGATAAATCACTTTATGGACAAAGTGACAGATGACATTATCATTTAGATTATCTCAGTAGGAAGGAAATTCTGGCATGCGGTGCTGTCATCTTAGATTAACTATAAGGCTCATACCAAGATAACTGCCTGTAGGAACCAGGCGAGTATTTCTCCCATCCTCATGAATCTGTATTGTTCTGCTTTTACTATTATTTTTTACATTGAAAGCACAGGCTATATGCTGTCTCTAAGTGATGTGTTTTTGAAAAAGCGTGTTTGTCTTCTTTCGAGGTAGAACCGGTGTGCAGTTTGCCAGCTGGTCTGGCCTGTATTTTGTTGTACATTCTCTGAGGTTGAATAGGAGTTGCAGGACCTCCTGCTAAGATGGTAATTGCCCAGGCTTGCTGTTCAGGGAGAAGCTTGTCTCGGGGCAGCCAGGCGGAAAACCCCTGTGCCATCCCCATGCCACCTTTGAAGAGCAGAAGACAATCCCAGCATCACCATCTGCTTTTGCACCATGCTGTCATCTGGCCAGACCAATGGGACGGGCTGGGGCACCTGCTCCACACCCTCTGCCCCACTGCCCCGTGGCCTAGAAGGGGGCAACCTGTTACTGGGACACAGAGGAAACAGCTACACTGACAGCTAGACTCTCCTTTGAATGGCTAGAGTCTCATTAACAGTTGGGGAAGACAGAGGTCCCTATGACAACAAGACACCCGCTGCGCTGTGCCCCTTTAGCACAAATGACAAACTTGCCTGCTTCAGAGGAGCAGGTTCTTTTTGAAAAGGCGATATTGTGCTGACAAACTAAACAAATGCATTTTACTGCACCCATAATCACTGGATGCTTTTATTGAAAAAAGAAGATAATGGAGGAGGGAGTTGTAGTGACAAAAAGGTATGAAACTTCTGTATGGAGGCATGATGAGTTGTTGTGTGTACACTGTTACTTTGAATTTGATTTTGTACCTTTTTACATTTGAAGTTTTGGCAAAATTGATATCATAACCAAAACGATTTACAATTTCTTGCTCAGGTTTTGAGATACGGTAGCCGACTCAACCGAACTCAGTGTATTTTGCAGTTTTCAAAATACTTCGCTTTCTGATCAACAGTGGAAGAAGAAGAGGAAGAAATCGCTCCACCTCAACCGGTAGTCGAGACTCAGACTGAGAAACCGGACCTAAAGGAGGAGGAGGAAGGTAGTCCCCCACCAGTTGATGCACAGTTACAATACTTAAATTTAGCCACTTTAAGGTTCTTTAATTATAGCAATTCCTGAGTACAAAGAGGTTTCTATTCCTGTAAAGCAGTGCATTACATTTCGTATTATAATGGCAAAGAGCAGTAGGGGTCCTCACTTACATATCAGCGTGTTTGTGTTTCTCTGTATAGCACCCCCCCACGAGCTCACAGAGGAGGAAAAACTCCAGATCCTGCACTCCGAGGAGTTTGTGGATTTCTTCGACCACAGCACTCGCATTATTGAGCGGGCTCTCTCAGAGCATGTGGACCTCTTCTTTGACTACAGTGGTCGTGATCTGGAGGAGAAGGAGGGGTAATGATTGGACAACTAGTGCTTTTAAAAAAAATAAAATAAAAAAATAAAAACTTGTAATTGGTTTTTGAAGAAGTGTTTTCATCGATTTGTGCTGCTTTGTTTTCCCCAGTGAAATCCAGGCCGGGACAAAGCTCTCTCTCAACAGGCAGTTCATGGATGAGCGCTGGTCTAAGCATCGTGTTGTCACCTGCCTGGACTGGTCCCCCCAGGTCTTTATCATTATTATTATTTTTTTTTTTTCGTTATTTTTTACAACAGTTAAACACATTTCACAGAGCAGTATTTAGAAGTTGTTCCTAATTCTCAGAAACACAATCCTAAAGATGAATTAATTGTATTTGTGTGCTACAACAGAAGTAATTTGTACACAGTTGTTGCTAATTGGCTGTTGAAACAACTTAGCTTTTCACAGCCATAATGCTTTATGATTACATAGCTTGAGTTTGACAGCATTTACTTTAAGCCACAAGTCCCTCAGGAAAAGTAAGTTATGTCCCACACAAATTGTCACTTAGTCAGGGGCCGTAATGATTTGTTTCCTCTGGTGTCTAAGGTCATTTAATGCATGATTCTGCAATGACTTTTGACAGTGATTGAACACCAAGTCTTTGTTCGCAGTGTTAACTAGCTCAGGGCGATATCCATACCCTGGTGATTTGAACTTATGAATTCACAAACTGTAAATCTCAGATCAAGTATTCGAAGCAGCAGCAGCAGTTAATGGTTTGTTTACATCTGGGCAGTGTCTCTGCAGTCATTCTCTGCCTGTACACTTCAGTGGGCTTGAATTTTAGATCCTCAATGAGCTGCTCTGTTTTAGCCTGCCACTGTTCCTCTGTAGCTTTTGGTTAAAATTATGAGGGAAATAAGAACGTAATTTACCAAAGTTCTTAGGGGGGTAGGGCTAATTAGACGAACCATAAATCTTAGGGAAAGGGTTACTCATTCTTTAAGGCATTCAGCAGCACCGCACAGGGCAGGCGAGGCTTGTCCACATGGAGCCAAGCCTGGAGGGCACGTCTGCCTCCCCCTCACATTCATTTGAGCTGATTTTTTTTTTTTCTGTCACCAGTATCCTGAACTCCTGGTTGCCTCATACAACAACAACGAGGACGTTCCTCACGAGCCAGACGGCGTGGCCTTAGTGTGGAACATGAAGTACAAGAAGGCTACGCCGGAGTATGTCTTCCACTGTCAGGTACCCAAAGCAAAGCCTTTCCGCTTGTTTCTCCACCACTTCTTCTCTCTTCTCCCACTGTCGTCCTCACTGAGGCTTCTTCTATGACATGCGTGGAACACCACCAACCGTCCCCCTTTTTGCTCACCCGCTCTCCTCCTCCTCCTCCTCTGCTCCCGCACCCCTCACCCTCCTGCCTTCATCCACGTTGTGAGTTCACCGTACTGGCATCCAGCTCCACCACATCTATCCACAAACACATGTTCGTGAGGCGCCGGAGAAGACCTGTGGTGCAGGATTTGAATGGAATCCAAGCACTGCAGCAGGATTAAGTGTGTGGGGCAGGGCTGGTTATCATGTGCATCTAAACAAGGGCCCTGTGTTCAGACGAGCTAGCAGGGAGAGCAGCACAGCTCCTCAGCTCTGCACAGCCTTATTATAATGCCTGCCCCGAGGCTCCCTCACCAAGACAAGTTGAGTAGAACCACATGTTGTTGCCTCCAGAGCGGATGTAGATGCAGGCGTATTGCTCAGATGAATAAAACTGAACAGAATTGTGAACGCCGTTTTCTCCGTGCCTCCAAGTTGGCTCATTATGAGATTTTCCTTAACCATGCGTCACAGTTGTTGTTGTTCCGAAAAGTTGCTTTAGAAAAACCATTGTAAGATTGTGATAGGTGTAAACACACGCAATACAATGCATTAATCGGGTCATAATCCAAAAATAAATAAGAATCCTGTTGACTGCCTTGAGGTTTGTTTCGTTGGCACTGTAAGAACCGAGGCATGAGTGATTTGGTTGTGTTTTGGGAAAGAGGGAACGTGCGTTAAACATCTCTGTAACTTTGACATGAAGACGGAAAAAGTTTTTTATGCTCTGATTATTGGCAACTATGAATGTTTCAAGTGTTGCTGATATGAAACTTAGCAGGATTTTGCAGTAATCAAGCCAGAACCTGATTTGATACAGCTTTGCTTTGTGGGCAGTTACCTCAGTGGAAAAATCAACCAAGTTATTTTGACTCTAGATCTGTGTTTCCATTCATTTTCTTAAAAAAATAATGTGAATTGCTTATATGGTTCAGTTCGTGTACTGATCTGTGGTAGAGTAACTAGACGCAGTCCTTATTGTTCTAGATAGAAAAACCATTTCAGAGAAGGTGCATACACTCAGCTGCCAGGAGCTACCAATCAATTTCTATCAATGAGGATAGGCTAAATAAAAGAAACACCCCTCAGTATAATGCAATGCAGTTCAATAGCACCACAAACTGCATCCTCCAAAATGATAATTTAGTTGAATCAACACCTCTCTCAAACAGTCCAAAAAAACTAAACTTTACAAACCTTCATGAAGGAAGGATTTATTGTTATCTTAAACTGCATTAGTTGTAGTTAAGTGTACCTAATAAACTGGCAGCTGAGTGTAAGTCTTATGATGTACTTTTATGCAATGTGAAAAAGCTATTATTGATCTGGGAATGAGCCTCTGTCTCAAAGGTGAACTTACATGACTCGGACATTTTTAGAGAAGTGTCGCCCTGCGATCTCACTATATTCATCATTAGAAAGAATAAACATTGCCTTTTTCTATTTCCTCCTCTTTCCGACAGTCGGCTGTGATGTCTGCTGCGTTTGCCAAGTTCCACCCTAACGTCGTGGTGGGGGGCACATACTCGGGGCAGATCGTACTGTGGGACAACAGGAGCAACAAGAGGACCCCGGTGCAGAGGACTCCCCTGTCAGCAGCAGCTCACACGGTACACTAAACAACTGACATTGCAGCCGTGTGTTTTGTTTCAAGACAGCGGAAGAGTAAAATGTCCCCATCATTCTCCTCGCAGCACCCAGTATACTGCGTGAATGTAGTTGGCACCCAGAATGCCAACAACCTGATTAGCATCTCCACTGACGGCAAGATGTGCTCCTGGAGTCTGGACATGCTCTCTCAGCCTCAGGTACCATGTATAAGAGTGTGTGGGGGGGTTTTCTGACTGTATGGGTGGTCAGAGGCATATTCTTGAATTACATAAACTTTGGATCAAATATTTAACCGTAAAATCTAATTGCTATGTTAATAATACATCATGTTGACTTGACTTGAGCTTAGTTTTTGCATTCTGTGTTGTTGTTTTTTTGTGTCTCTTCATTGTCATACTGCGTACACTTCCTGTCCCTCCCATTTTCGCTAGATGTAAAAACATTTTGGCTGAACTCCTTCGTTTTAGTATTCCAGTTTAGTATTTCCCCGGCTTATTTTTTTTTCTTCAGCTCATTTTTCACTTTCAAGGAAATTAACTTTGCTAGCTGTGTCATTTCATCCGTGCTGCCAAGACCTCAATGTCAAGCTTCAATTTTTTATAAAGTGCTAGCTGAATTTAGATTACACATTAATAAACTGTCAAGTGATTTTTATTGGTTGTGCTTGGCAGAATGTGTGTTAACGTAAAGCCTGAGCAGGGAGCTTGTTAAGGACGTTGTTCCATGCTGCCTTCCCCCTCCGCAGGACAGCATGGAGCTGGTGTTCAAGCAGTCCAAAGCTGTAGCTGTCACCTCCATGTCTTTCCCTCTCGGAGATGTCAACAATTTCGTGGTGGGCAGCGAGGACGGCTCTGTCTACATGTCATGTCGTCATGGAAGGTGAGTTCATAAGCAAACCGCGGTCCCCGGCGTCCCTCCCGAACACCACCAGGAAACTGAGGAGGCTTGTTAGGCCCACCTAGGACAGAGTGTCAAATAAATATAGCCCACTCACTTCCCAGTGCAACGCAAATCCAACACTTGATCTCCTGCTGTTTGAGGTTTCACTCCTGCCCAGTCATCCTGTTTTTCTTTTCCGCTTGTCAGTTGTGTTTGTAAAGGTCGCTCAATATAAACAGGGCACACATGCAGGGGAAACAAATCATTTTTTCCCTGTCCTTTTTTTTTCTCCCCTCAGTGTGTTTCGCTGGGTGAGAGAGTTTGTTTACAGTCGGTCGTCCCGGAGAGAATTAAAACTGTAGTTCATCCCACAATGTTCTCATTTAAGAGACCGGGGCTCCTCTCACACTGGACCCCTGGTAAAGAAGCAAAGAAATGTGGCTTAAATCAGAGCTGCCAGTGAGCAGCTTGTCAGGCCCACACTAAACGTCCTGCAGTATGCCCAGAGACCGCAGAGAGGGGATAGCAGCTAGGTTTTGCACTGAAGAATCACCTCTGTAATTGGGGGAATAATTTTCCACCTCATTTACAATGGTATGATACTCTCATCGCAGTTAATAATGCATAAGCATCACTCATGCTGAGTATTTACCTCTCTACGTTAATTATCAGAGCCTCAGTTTGGTAACAGCTCTGCAACATGTGGTTGAGGGGTTGCAGGCATTTTGCTGCCCTGCTGGTAATCAAATGATATAAGTAAATGATTTAATACATCCATCAAGGGTCCATCTGCTCCTGTAGCTTTCTTTCATGCTAAATGTAATGCCCAAATGATTTAAAAAGGGGAGTGCTAACTGTTTACCTTTTTTGTTTGCAATGTACATGAATGCATATTCAAACATTATCACAACTGAAGGTCATTACTGCTGCAGACATCTGCTGCTGTTGGAAGTTTACGCTCGCTTTTAAATTAGCAGTACGTTTGCACTTACTCCCCACTTCATCTGTGTGCTCCACAGCAAAGCGGGCATCAGCGAGATGTTTGAGGGCCACCACGGGCCCATCACAGGGATCCACTGCCACACCGCCCCAGGGCCTCTGGACTTCTCCCACCTGTTCGTCACCTCCTCTTTCGACTGGACCGTCAAGCTGTGGAGCACCAAGGTTTGAGCGAGATCCAGGATACATTTTTAAGATTCATGAAACGTCCGGATTATTGTATTTCGTTTTAGAAAACGCACCTGTGTGTAGGAAGAAGTGTCCCCCCTCTGTGTTTAGTGTCTCTGCATGGGTCCATATAATCCAGCTTTTGTTCATCCTAAACTGCACCATGGCGTCTTTTTATGTTGATTTTCAAGCCATACACTTCTGTTGAAAGGGTATCGATTGAATTTGAAGACAGATGAACAATCACAATGCAACACCCTGTTTAGCCAAAATAACAAATTTGTTCCCTCTAATTTAACAAGCACAAGAGTCTAGAGCCACTACAAGCTGTGTGAGGCTGTAATGCTCATTGTAAAGATAACCAAATTGTAAGAGAGACAAAAATTGAGATCCTATTATTATTTTTTTACTGCTATAGAGAACAGCCAATGCTAGCATACTAATGTTTTAATTAGCATTCAACACAAACTACAGCAGAATCTCATTAGTTTTGCAGGTATTTGATCATAAAGCAAAACGTTTTGCTGGATAGAAAATACATTTACAATTCGTGCACTGTGGAACATGAACGTCTGTACCAAATTTTAAGCCAGTCTGGATACTTTGACTCAGAACCAAAGCGCTGGATCGATCCCAGGAGCAGAGAGAGAGCAAATTAATTTGAAAGGAGTTAATGAAAATTCAAGGTTTGAAGAAATGTAATAACTTGAAAGCATCACCAATAAATGTTGTATTCCCACAGTATGTTGATCATATCTATATATTACATGGTCATATTTATGCATAAATAGATGCACGGATAAAGATGGATGTGTGTTTTGTCTCTTTCCCCTCCAATGTGTCTGCAGAACAATAAGCCGCTCTACTCATTTGAGGATAATTCGGACTACGTGTACGATGTCATGTGGTCTCCGACTCACCCTGCTCTGTTTGCTTGTGTGGATGGCGTGGGCCACCTGGACCTGTGGAACCTCAACAACGACACCGAGGTATTATACTCCCACTAGCAGCGCACACACATTTCAGCACATCTGTTTTCACTGTTTTCCTTTACATCGAAAGAGTCTCACTTAGACATTTACGTTTTTTAATAAAGTCCATGAGCATAGAGGTTGCAGAGCATGTTTCCAGTTTTATTGGTGTTTTATGATGTTGTTGTTTTAGGTTCCTACCGCCAGCATCACAGTAGATGGAAACCCAGCCCTCAACAGGGTCAGATGGGCTCATTCTGGCAGAGAAATCGCTGTGGGAGACTCTGATGGACGAGTTCTTGTGTATGATGTTGGAGAGGTGAGCAGACAGGACTGAGCTTTTTGCTGTTAAATTTCTCGACTGTTGTGTTTTTTTTAATTGTTTTCATTTTGGTACGTTGTCGCAGATGGGATTCAGCCTTACTTGGTGCAATTTGTGACCATCATGAGATTTCTTTAAGAGCGTATTGTGAATTTAAGTCAAAGTATTTTCATATGGTTTGACTGTAATGCAGCCATTGTCCATAAATATGCATACAGAGTAGCTTCGTCACAGAAGCCTGTGTTTGAAATTTGACTCATGCCTCTGTTGTGCCCACCACCAGCAAACTGCGGTTCCACGAAATGACGAGTGGACCCGTTTCGTTCGCACGCTGGCAGAGATCAACGAGAACAGAGATGATGCAGAGGAACTGGCAGCTCAGCGCCTGGCTGCCTGATCCACTCGCCATGGACAAGACGTTAAAAGGGACCAGTGCTTGTTAATATCAGCCCCGTTTGGATGGAAGGAAAAGATGCAACAGGACTGGAGGAAAAGATGAAGCTTTGGTCAGAAAGAAGTATGGACATGTTTTGCTTTCTTACACTGTCTTGTTTTGGACAACTCTGCCTTCTCAGTTAGCTGGATCGTCTTCCTTGGAATAACAAGCGACAGGGCTATCAACCTCAGACACTAACATGAAGCCATATTCACAAACACAAACCGTTGTCCTTTCTTCAACCAGATGCCTTAAACTTTAATTTTAATTGTAAAAATCCGACCTGTCTTCAGTTAGAGCAAGATAACATAAGCCTTAATTTTGAGTTTAACCTAAAAAGGTGCCATACTCCACATCTTTATGATAAACACTCACAGCTGAGCCGTTTCCACCAAAGTTGTAATAAAGCAATCACGTCTTTAAACACCCAGGAATGTAAACATCTTATAACTGTAGCCCATGCTGTCATCTCAGTTCCTTTTAGTCTTCATAACCTGAAGATTCACTTGTTTGTAAAATACTGAAATGTCCAAAATCCAAATGTCTTTCTACTTGTTTATTGTACCAGTTTTCGCATAATCAGTGCTCCTGGTTAGACCCGAGAAAGTCACAGAGTTCTCAATGCCTAAGAAGATGATCGTGTATGCTGTAACTGCTCAGTGATTTCCAGATCTGTACTGTACGTTGACAGGATCTGAACAGAGAGAATCTCAAAGCATAGTGTCAAAACTGAGAATGTACTTTTCACACAGTAGAAATAAACTGTTTTGAATGATTTATTTCAATAAAATACAATAAATACATTTAAATTATTTCCCCAGTCCCTGGTCATGATTTCAAAATGAACACTTTTGAAAACATTTGTACATCCTTGTGTCTCTGAAATTTACCACATGCACACCAAAGCTATTGCACACCAGAAAACACAGTTACAATCCTTCGTAATGCCATAATGTCCCTCTGTAGAGAAGTACAATATGTACAGTAAAGTTGTGCAAGCTATGCAAGGAAAACGCAATAAAGCCAAACTCATGCAGCATTCAAAGTAAGACAACCACTCAAACGCATTTAATTGAAACGTGGTTCAAGAAAACCATTTTGGAGGAAACATGATGACTGGAGGAGCATGCAGCCCTCGCAGTCACGCTGTGCGACAGTTTACGAAGCCTGTGGTTCTGTTTTGGACTCAGCTGGTTTGATTGTCATGTCTCCAAAAGGCTTGAACTTGGGCAGGTGCAGACCAAACTTTCTTTCCACGCCAGCAAAGGTTGTAGCTGCCAGACGGTAGCCGCCTACGTGGTCTTCAGTCACAGCGGGAAGGTCCTTCATCGTGGGTTTGGGAGGTGGCACAGAACCAGCAGGACGGCTGGGGAGAGAGTCAGATTAGGGCGAGACGCACTTCTAGAAATTAACAAGAGGTGTATACTTGTGCAAACAGGGTTTAAGTACTCACTGTCCTCCAAAGTCAACGTATAACCATCTCTGCAACAGTTCGTAGGTCACCAGGGTTACACCAAACTGTGGTGAAGATCTAAAGACACGAGCTGACGGAAGATAATTCAAAAATTACAATGTGAGATTTAATATTTCTGCGGTGCTTTCTAGACAATTACAGCCACCACGACGAGCCTGATTTCCCAGTCATGAAACCACTTATTGGACTGTCAAATATATCTATGTATGTGTCCATTTACCTCCTGTGCCCTTCCAAAATGCCTTGAAACCTTCCTCCTTGAGGATCTTCCTGAAGCAGTCGATGACTCCGCTGTATGTCGTCTGGCCTGCTCGGGCCGCCACCTGGAGCCTGGTCTTGATGACATCAGCAGGGGTCACCAGTGAAGCCGCCGGTACACCTTAGGAGACGTTTCACAACAGACATAATGAAGCGCTTTCACTATGCACCGCTGCAGCATCATACAGGGCTTGAAATGGGTATAGCTGCACAGTGAGATATGACCAAAGCCGGGGCGCTGTGAGAATCAGTGGACGAGGAAGGCTTAAACGGAAAGGGCACAAAAATGCATTTCTTGAAGCTGAAAATGTGACACATCCCTCAATTAAAATGCAACATGTTGCTGTTTGGATGTCCACCGAGCTTTCCAGATGTTTGTTACCTGCAATAGCTCCAGCAGTGAGCAGCTGCAGTGCCCCCAGCCTTCCCTCCTCATCTGCCAATTTCTCCTTAGTGTGGGCATAAACAGGGAAGTAGATGGCGGAGAAGGGGATGTCACGCAGGAAGCAAGCTTTGGCTCCCTAACAGGAAAAAAACGCACACAGGACGATCAATTTGAATATATATATATATATATATATATATATATATATATATATACGACCAGGCAGTCAGTTGGAGGCAGAGGCAGCGGCTGAGGAGGTTTGTCTTGGAGATTAAGTGGCCTGAGAGTTGTCTCATTCAGCCTACAGGGGGCTTTACTGTTGTCAATGGAGCCAAAGAGCCCCCAGGCAGAGCTGCACCACTGGGCCTCCAGAGAGAAATCCATCACACACACACACACACACACAGTGTGAGCACTGCCATGGACCCCGGTGTGCCGGCGTCTTCTGCCAAGAGGAAGTCAGCTTTTTTTTTTTTTTTTTTCTAAACAAGCCACACACTGTCTGCTACTCATTAAAATATGGAGTATGAACACATGACTGGAGCTGTAAGTAAACCCACAAGAGTCTGGAAAGGAGCAGTAGCAAAGCATAATCCCTCACCAATTTGCTGTTGGTTGTAGGCCACAGCTCCGTTTGCATGTTTAACAATGTGTTAGAAAACTGCAAACAGTCAGCAAAAGGACTGTTTGATCTTCACATTTCAGATCCTTATCTCCATTGTGTCTATGTTCACTTACAAATGTTTGTTCAGATACAGTAGTGCTTCATCTGTGCATCATTAAGGAAAAAAATCAGATCACATTGTAATCCAGCGGTGGAAAGTAAAGTAAATTTACTAAGGTACTTCTAAAGTACTTGAGTATTTCCTTTTATGTTTGTATTGTATTTTACTGTTTCAATATATTCAAGAGGTAAATGTTGTACTTTTTACTCCACTTTACAGTGATTAGTTATGTTGCAGATTATGATTGTACACACAAAACTATCATCTAAAATTACGCATTGTTACAGACTAAACTACCCAATAATAATAATGATGATAATAATAATAATAGCTAAAATTAACTCCATCATAACCTAATACCACATTAAAATTGTGTAAAACTGAGACGGGCCACTCTGCAAAATAAGCACATTTACTTTTGCCACTCTTGTGTGCATTATGCTAATGATATTACTGTACTTGTTTAAGGTTTTACGTTGCATGGGGCACGTGGAGTACTGTTACATTGTTGTATTGCAACTATTACTTTAAAGTAGAGCTGAAATGTTTAGCTGATTCATTGACATAACATTTATCCTAAATTAAATCAGTCTTTTCTAACAAATTATTGGTTGTTTAAGTAATCTTTCCAAACAAAAACCAAAATCCCTTAGTTCCACCTTTAATTGTGAGGATTTCCTGCTGTTCTTTTGTTAAAGTAAAGTGAATCACTGGGTATATTATAGACTAAATTATTAATATGTAAATAATTTTAGATTTTAGACAATGTATTTTTTTTTTGTTTCAATTTCTTTAATCTTCTTCCATCGTTACTAAATACACTGAAGTGAACAGTATGTTTTTGTATCTCAGGAACATCAGAGCACCTTTCACTGCCCTTGTATAACAGTTAATGGAGGTTGATGCTGCAGACGTCATGGTGCTGCAGAGGTGCTGACCTACCTTGTAGAGGCCAAAGAAGCCCAGGTCTCTCACAACATTCAGGGCACTGACCCTCGGGCCCGTGGTGATCTCTCCAGCCACCTGCAGACGGATCTTAACGATCTCCAGAGGATTGGTGAAAATCACCTGGGAAGCTCCAGCCTGCAACAGGAAAAAGAAACCGCTGACGAGTGGTTTACACACACAGACGTGAGTTTCTACGAATGAGTGAGGTTACATATCTGAGGGGTGAACTTTGGGTGAAGATGTAATGATGTGTAAGCATTTCTCCCTTGTAGGAGTTTTCCAATTATCTCAGTAAATTTCAACACAAAAGATACTTTTTTACCCCCGTGTGATTTTATATAGTAAGAGAATGGCCTTGACAGGAGGAGGAAAAAGCAGGCATTGATAGAGGAACAACTGGGGTCAGCATAGAGCAGACGTAGGGTGAGTAGAAGCCCCGACTCATGGTTGGGAGGCTCTGACCCTGGCACCAGCCCTCTGCCCCCTCGCCTCCCCTGAGGCACCTCCTGTGGCAGGGTGAGCGGCCCAGCCTGGCCTCGCCCCGCACACTTCCCCAATTCGCCCCCATTCCCAGGAGAGAGCGCTGAATCACCCGGATGGCTCGGGGTCCGGGCAAGCAGTGCCCTAAAGGCAGAGCACCCTCTGACTCAGGCACATCTATCACCCTCCCCAAATCTAATCAGGCCCCAGGATGACTGCTGGTGACATTCAGGGCAGGGGTCTTATCTGTAAACATCCGAGCAAAGGTCTAAAAAAAGCTCTGGCACATTTAGCCATTTTCAAAGTGGAGGGGGAATATCCGCTCCTCTCAAGATTGATGCACTCGTCCCTTCTCTTTTATCTTCCTCAGTTCTCTCCTCTGATGGAAGCGATAATTTAACAATCCGTCAGCTTAACCAGACTTTGAACTTTGATAAAATAACACGAGGATGACGTCCGATTCATATAAATGAATATCAACCTCATGCGGGCCGGCGATGAGATGTATCCTCAGCAGTTAATGCTGTGTATTGGAAACATCCTCTTTGTCCTGTGTGGGGACCTGCACTGTGACCACGCCTCGGGTATGGACCGCGTTGTCAAACTCAATCACACTGAGCTGGACCCAGCTTCATCCAGGACCCTCCAGGGCCTCTTCCTACAATTACACCCTGACAGGGGTCACGACCCCGCAGACCCCGCTCCTCTGTGAGCAACCTGCGGGCTCTGCTGCCTGTTTCACTTCACCACAGCCGGCAGAGAAGCAGAGTGAAGGAATTACATCTGTAATCTTGGGCTGCAATCAAACGATGTTGTAATAGTGCAATTTGGGCCAAAAATATCTCCGACTTAGAGGATTCAGGGGCAAAAATTACCTTTCATACGCAGGGAACCCATGTAGGATGTAGAATGCCAAAAGATTAGTGGACATGAGGAGCTAAATAATTATAATTTCTCACACAAATTAAATAAATTGCAGGAAATTTACTTGAATGACGTATTTGTATATTGCTGTATTACTATACTTAGTTGTTTTTCTTGTTATTGACATACACATTTTAAAAAGTATCTGAATACTTGACCCACCACTGTATACAGTCCATGTTAACAAATAACTATCTGACCCTGCAGGTACTTAAACATTTATATCATTGTACTATACATACATACACAACAGCAGTGGGAGTGAGTGTGTGTTGATAAGAGTATTAGTTCACAATGAAAATGCTTCCATGTAGTTTGATATCTCAACCAAACTAAACTTTTTATAATCTGTGAATAATCATAAGTGAACAAGATGGTTTTTTCTATTAGAAATGCAGCAATGTACTTTGGCTGGTTAGCAAGTCTGTATTTTAGTAAACTGAACAGGGGATCTCATAAGCATTTAAACTGAACAATGTAACAGTAAAAGACAGAAAACAATCTTCCCACATTAATTTCTTTCTTTTACTTGGTTTTGACTTAATCTAGAGACTGAACTCAAAAGATCACTAAAATAATGCTTACACATCCACCAGCGAGGATCTCTGCAGGCAGAGGGATGGTATCATCTTGTGTGGTGAACTTGTCTCTGACAAAATCATTCACCTGGAAAAAAAAGAGAAAGAGAGGAGGGTGGGAGGGGGGCATCAAGAAAAAAAAGCAGATGAGACACAATCCCAATCTTGATAGCAGGGCATTAATGTTAACTTGTGGTTGCAGTCACATCTTGATTGCGAAGAGTGTATTTCTTCTAGGCTCCATGTATGTTTTTCATTCACAGTGAATCATTCAGAGCAACTTTTTGAGTACCTTAAGCTACACAGTGGAATGACTTGCCGTAAGTTTGATAGCTTTCTCCGGGGCAACGCCAATGAGCTGCGGGAGGAGACCTGCAAAATATTATTCATAGATACCATTAGAATACCTGAAAGAGAGACAAAGTCTGGCCTGAAATGAATGCACATTTTTATCTCCGCTGAATGAATACATCCACTGACAGCTTCGGCAATGTAAGCTGCAGGGTTCTTGTGTGCCTAAAACAAACCCATAAATATTTACAGATGTGGCTGATACATCTGATGCCCCAAAACACAAAGGTCCCATTGAAATTGAACAAAAGTCCAAAAATATGAAACTGCTGGTGCGTATGGGATCAGCATTGTTGAGGCCTGATCCCACTGTTGGTGGGGAACAGAGAGAGCTGTGTGGTCACGGACAAGATCGGGGGCGGAGTGGGGGGGGCCGGGTGCTACGGTGGCGATAACCGCCGTACTGTTTCACCGTCTGTCCTTCATCAAGCCAGATAAACTTCTGAAGGAGCTGCTGAGTGACTGCTGCTGGTATGCAGCCAGAAAACAGCCGAGCGTGTCTGTCTCTGAGTCAATCACCCTCTTATCATGTGCAAGAGAGGAGGAAAGGGAGGCAGGGGGAAGCAGATCAGAGCAACAAAGAGCTGCAGTGGTGGAGGTAGCAGTAGATGGCAGTCTTGACTTCCTTCATATGCACAGCCCGAGGGTAGAAGTGTTGTATATCACAAGCCTTCAGCACCATTATCACCATCCGCGCAGAGGCAGATCAGACACTGCTACTACATGAGCACTGCTGGTCATTTTCCTCGGGGAGCTCTCCCAGGTATTGAGATAATGAAAACGCGGCCCCTGGGTGTTGCTGCATTCACTGCTGAACAGGGAGGGCAAAGGTTTCTGGTGTCAATTAGCAGCCCATGCTGCTGATATTAGCACACTGACAAATCCTTGCACTCTCCCATTAGATGGTTTGTTTTCCACAAGACTCACATTCTGGCCTGCACACAGATTTCTGGTCCTTTTACGCACTATGAAATCTGTAAAGGATTACCTCTGTAGAATCCGAAGAAGCCCTCGTAACGGAGCACCTTCTTCGCGCAGTCAAAGCTGTTCTTGTACATCAGCTCTCCTACAAAGGAGCCTGTGGAGCGTTGGTTCTGCATGCGCGTCTTCACCAGGTCGATGGGGTACACAGCCGTGGCACCGGTGGCTGCAAAACACACACATTCATCACCTTTTGAAATCTTTGTTCTGTTTCTGTTCACGTTACCAATCATTTACATACAGATTTATTAGCTTGTATGGTTTTCTTAGGTACATACTGAAAACTGTGAGGATTACAGCTGCAACTAACAATTCTTTTCATTATCCATTAATGGTTTTGTCTATAAGATGTAAAAAAAAAAATAAATTATAATTTCACCAAGCTCAAGGTGGCATTTTTACATTTCTTGCTTTGCCCGACCAAGAATCCAAAACCTAAAGATGATCAATTTAATATTACAGATGGCAAAGAAAAGCAGCAAATCCTCACATTTGAGAAGCAGAAACTAGTAATGATTGGCCTTTTTGCTTGAAAAATGACTGGATCATTCAATCAATGGTCAAAATTTTCAAGCTCTTGGGCCGTCCTCTAGGTGCATATGAGCCATCTTGTCACCCTAATTTCTTATTTAGTGTCCTACGGAGAGACTAATAGACCTGTGGTTGTGTATTAAGTATTGCACAGAGTAGGAAGTCTGTTAACGCTACAGGAAGTTGCACTAAACTCCTGCTCTCAGCTTGTCTTGTCTGACATGAGTGGTTGCTGTAATGACACAAACAGCTCAGTCAGCACAGCGGCTGGGTAAGAAGCAGTTCATTATCACTGGAAAGACATGACAGTTTTACCCAATTCCTGGTGATATACATCTTTTTTTGATGAATGAGGATTGATAGGTCTTAGGGACAGCACACACACACACACAGGGACAGAGTGTGTTTCTATCTGAGGGCCAGTTATGTCAGAGGCTCCTTGTATCCTTGTATCCTTCCAGTGTAATTAGACGGAGATTCCAGAGTCTGCGGTTCCGGAAGATTTGTGTCATTCCAAAGCTTTGACTCCAACGACAGCCTGGAGCCATCGGTGGCACGGCAGCACAATGTCGGAGCCTCACATCACAACCCCTCTCCCTGCAGCACAATGGCCGGCCCCGGGGCCTCGGCGCGCCAGTCTGGCCGGCTAAGGTTACCCCTCAGGCGGGCCGGGGGCTCTGCCGCAGACATGTCACTCACCTCCAGCGATTGAGCCCAGAGAAAACCTGTAGGCAGACTCTGCAGCCTGGAGCCAGATGGGCCGAGTCGTTTCGTGAGCGTGCTGTATAGGAGAAAAAGACACCAGCGGTCAAATGAATCTGGAGAAAGACGGGGGGATCAGAACACTAAGCATGAATCGGCTGGCTATTAAACTAGAGCGAACCAGATACATTGTGGAAAGAAAAATGCTATGGAGTACTCAACGACGGAGGAAGGCGATGGAATGTGGTCATGTCATATAACGTCTGATTCATCATCAGCCAGTATTAAATGTCACTGGCAGACCAGCTCTGGAGACACTGACTGACTGTGTGAACCTGTGGCTGACTTTTCCACACATGCTACTTGTGGGAGGCTTCAAGTTAAAGGTCTTCTTTTATTTTTATAACAAAATATAATTTCTCTCTTATCTACTTGATCTCTGGATTGGTGTTTGATGTTGAAATCAGAGCCCCTTTATTTTCACTGTGGTGCAGGGAAACAGATTAGCTCCACCAGCCTTTTCCATGTACAGATAAGTATCTACATGAATATCACACAGTCCGAGTGAGACTCTGTTTAAGAATGTGTGTGTGCAGGTTGAGTAACTTCTCCCGGGCCAGATGAGAAAAGAGCAGAGCAGATCAGTCTTTTCCTCTTCCCAGATGCTTCCACCGAGGGTTGCATGCTAACAAGATCGAGGTCTTGATCAAAGGGTTTAAACAATTAGCCTACTTCCACTAAAGGGCAGGCCTGAGAATTGCAGCATCCCCCCCAAAGGAATCAAATTCCAGACCTCTGAGCATGAGTCCCAGGAGCATGAGTGGCCTGAAAGCTCTGACCACAGCCTGATATAGAGCCCTGTTATCCGGTGGAGGCAGGAACTATTTTGTTCTCCCACATCCACCTTGACTCCTACTCCCCTCCCGCCATTAGCAGACTTTGCTAAAGGCTCCTAAAACTCCTAAAGCCTCACACTGATAAAAGCCTCTTATTAGCTTCTCAGATGTGTGATTGCAGCTGATGTGTATGTGTAGCTATATTGAATAAAATGGGGAGAGCCTTTCATGGAAAGGAGCGACGCAACAATCCATTCCTCCTCTTCTATAACTACAGTATAATTGGTACTTTTATCTGGAGGTTTAAGTAATGCACTTCACAAGGGAAGAAAAACATGGGCACTCTGCTAATTCAGGGACTGAACATTCTCCATTTTTTGCTCCTTTCTGAGAAGGAAGCAGAGGGAAAGAGGAAAAGGCTTTGATAAAAGGGAGGAGGATGCGAGGTGTATTAGAGGAGTCAACCCGGCTACCTGTCTCTGGGCCTCTGCTTGGTGGTAGGGCATGGCTCCTTCCTCCAACGGGGCTATCCTCTCAATGTCTGCGTGGTTCAGCCGCCTTAACGCGCAGGGGAGGGAGGGAGTCAGGCCAGGAAAAAGCAGAAAGCCCTACATCTAATGTGGGCAGCAGCCAGTGATGTAAGATTTTCCACAGACCTTTTACTGGCATATAACTTGAAGTTACTGCAATTTTAATTCAAGTTTATATAAACAACAGACAAACAAAGCTGGATGAGTGCCAGTAGCCCAACAAGTAAATGTGTTTTGTTACACAAATATTCCCCACTGGCCTGACTCATCATAGTCTGTATCCATGTTTTATGTTTGTCTTGTAAATCAGCCAGTGGAGCCACTGTTGTTAAACTGAATGAGCAATAACTTTATCTTTACAGCCAATAAACAGACCTGTAACATATTTATTCCATTCATGGTGGAATAAAAAATAACACAGTTTTGTATAAATGTTTGGAATGCACTCAGTGGATTTGAAGACCAGCAGCAGAACCTACCTGGGTGATTACATGGACAAACATGGAAAAGTTAAGACAAGGGAGTTCTTGGTTAATTTCTGGCGACTTTCTGGTAATTTGTCTTCGTTTAGCCCTCTTTAAACCGCCATGCACATGCACAGTATCTTTTGTTTAGCACAAACCCAGCTATAATTGAGACTTTCTTTTTTATCTAACAAAGTATTAAGCTGCCTAGAGCCCAAAATACACAAATATGACACAGTTGCCAATAGAAATGTACTAATCTGTAGTCATAATTGCGCAAAATATTATTATAGAGCAGGTCTAGGTTGTAAAAAATATCATTTCACTATTCATACTCAAAAATATAGCAGAAAAATATCAATAATTCACCTAAAAAATACCTTCAAATGTTTTCTGGTGAACAGACATAGATGAGATGTTGTGCTCTGTAGCTTCTCTCTACATTATATACAATAAAATTATGTTACTGTAAATAAAACACGTTGAGTGTATTCACAGATGAAGGGGCTCCAGAGGGTTAAAACAGAGTACTTCAGAATCTTACCCGGAGTGAGAGTGGAGACCAACGAGCTGGTACAGGATGTCAATCTCCATTGGAGTGATTTGACCAAACTTATTTGCAGCATGGACAAACTCCTCTACAATGCAATAAAGAGACGAAGAAATGAAATCGTGCAAACAGGACCTCAAGTCAGTGGCAGCCTCAGTACATTAAAGTCAAACAGGAAGCAGGGTTTTCTACAGGCTAGTATTTAATAGTATTTGCAAATACTGTGCCTTGTATGTTTTGGTGTTTTGGTGAATTTTCTTGCTATTAACCAGGACGTCGAAGTAGATTACAGTGAGATATTTAAAACTATTAAATGAATTTGGTATGTGCTTCACCTCCTCATCATGGAGTACACTAACTGAGAATGCATTCTGTCTTCAGTACCCTGAGCCACTCTTTTATATGTGCTTTATATTCAGTTCTTTACTTTTACCTGCTGGGAAGCTCCATTACCATCAGGTGGTCTTTCTCAACAGAAACCTAATGGTAGTTCTTGTAGGAGGGAAAAAACAGTTTGTTATTCACTTCCCCCACAGAAACGACCTGCAACGCTCGGTTACAAGCCTGCTTCTCCGATCTCGAGTGCTTTGATGACAGACTTTTCTGTGACTGACAGCTGACACGTGAGTGTTTGCATTACACTTAAATCCCACTCATCTGATATGTTTGGTAATAGAAAAATGAATTATTTGCAAATACTATACAATTCTTTTCTAGAAGGAGAACAACCATGGAGAGGAGATAGAGGAACAGTCTACAGTTTGCATCTCAATGGGAAAGACAATTAGGAGCAGAGGTGACTGACAGATCAGTTACACAGGTCTACACGTATGAGGTGATCTGATTACCAGGTTAAAAATGTTCATTTACCTTGGTAATTTAGTGCTACAGTTAAGAGTTCCCTGTGTGCTCACTCACACCACTCTGTCAAGAAAGTCAAAACATGATGGCACAGCTACATTTCATTCCACATAGAAAATGCACACATGACGACTTTCAGTGATGTCAGTAGTGTCTCAGGTGTACCTTTGGTAACAAGTGTGTCTTTGTGGGTGCCTGCGAGGGTGCTGTAAATCTTGCGGATGAGCTCCATGTTGTTGAGGAGGGCGTTGAAGGCATTGAAGTAGGAGAAGCTCACCATGTGGGAGGTGCTGCCTCCTGCAGCCTAGAGAAAGATCCAAACATCTGTCATTGCTTGATCTTCTTATATCCTCTTAAATCCTCATTGTTCTGCTAATTGACAGCCGCACTTTAAAATATAAATTACAAGCATGGACGTCCAAGCTGAATGTGGGCTCCCTGGATGCTAATCTTTTACTTTCGTTTTTCAAGTTGTGATCACATTTGATTCATTGTTATTCTAAAAAAAATATCAATTACAGCCACTTAAAATGTCTAAAAACTGGTGATGAACTTTTTCTAGAACTCACTGAAACCAGGTTCTCCTCGACAAACGGAGTCAGCATGTGGTGTCTGATGGTGGCCATGATGTCGCTGAAGTCCAGTGCAGTGATGGTACCACTTTTGTTCTTGTCTTTTTGTGCAAACGCCTGGCGGGCATGCTCCAACTGCAGCTCCTGCAGCAACACACACACACACAGACAGGAGGTCAAGCTGTTAGCTGCCAAAGAGGAGCAAAGAAAGTGTTCCTGTGATGAGGGCCAGCGCATTACAAGGCAACAGAGGAACAGAACCGATGATGAAGAACTGGATGAAAGTGTAATAATATCAGTGTTGGACGGATGTGAAAGTCATCGGATGTGACGGTGTCAGACACTGGCTTTTGTAATCAGTGTCTCTCTGGAAACTAATGGAAACCATGTCCCGAGAAGTCTGATCCCCAGAGCCGAGCAGAGCGGTTGGTGAGACGGCCGGCAGGTGTGTCTGCAGGAAAATGATTCAATATGACAACCATGCAATCAGATGGGGATGCAGGGGGAGGCTGACCCCGGGTCAGTCTCTGCCGTCAAAGCTCATCGCAGATCACAGAGAAGCGTCCCTGCAATATTCAGCTGTTACTTCTTCTTTACACTCTGGTTCTGATAACCTAATCAGTGGATTGTTGCTGAAGTTTAATTCTCACAATGTTTGTCTGATTATATTGTTCACAAATGTTCTACTTTGTTTGCACGCACTGAAGTTTCAAGTCCAGCTTAATACTGCAACAACCACAAGGTGGCAGAGCCAAGACTGTATGAAAAAAAGAATCAATTCGACACACTGATCTGTGCTTTTTTTGTGTGTTTTGAGTAGTTTTTGGTTAAAAGAAAGGAAATGTGCTTGGACGTGACAGAAAAACAAGACAATAATAATGATAGATGTGAATAAAATCCTGCACACACAAAAGTCTTTGGTGTAGCGGTGGGAAGCCCTAGTCTAGTATGATAAACCACAAAGTGCTCTGAGGGATCCCACACTGCAGCGGAGCCTGTCTAACTCCCAGACCACCCAGATTCTGCCTGAGACCACAGCTCTCGACTCCAAACCAGGTTCCTCCCTGGTCGCACTGCTGCCGATGTCACAGCACAGAGGTAAAAGTGAGATACAGGCAATAACCAATAAAGCAAAACAACGTTAAGTGTCCAAATGGTGCACTGGGGTACCACAAACCACTAGATCATCTGAGGAGACGCAACTCCACACCACAGCTCCATGATCTTAAGATCATACGGTACGTGGCATGTGGTTCCTGTTACGACATTTCCGTTTCTCCCTCAGCAGGACAAAGACGTCTCGCTGTGAGATGCAGGTGATGATTATGAATGGTTTAAGATTTATTGATGTGAACTTTCCAAGATGTTGGAAAAAAAATCTGGGTCACCAAGCGACACGCTGACGTTGATGAACACTCTGATGGAAAGGGGCAGGAACACTCAATGCTAATGGGTGGTAGTGATGCCGTATAACAAGCAAGGAGGGAGGGGAAGCCGTTGTGCCGGAGGAAGTGCTACAGCCAGCGAGTTCATTACATCCCGTCTCTATTTAGGGTTTTTTTTTTTTTGTTATTGAGTTCTTGGTTCAGTTCCATGTTTGCTTCCAATACAAGTTGCAGAAATAGTCCAGCATTTTGGTAAATCCACTTACTTCTTGCCCAGAATTAGATAAGAATATTGATACCACTCCTTTATCTGACCATTATGTGGAGCTAGCAGCCGGCTAGCTTAGCATAACATACAGACTTTTACAAGGGGTTCTGCATATGTCTATTGTTCTGCACAGTGACAGTTTAACCAAATCTAAGAAATAGCCTTTGACATAAATATTCACAACTACATGAAACCACAAATTGTTGTTTTTATACTTTGTACGGATTAAACAAAACAGATACTGAATTATAACTAACCATACATATGTAACTATAACTAACAATTATTTTTGTCATCTGCCAATAGTTTTCTTGATTAATCAATTAATTGCTTGGTCTATTTTAATAATAAGAATATTTTAAAATGTCAGTCACTATTACCTGGAGCACGGGTATTCAATTAAAAATTCAAAGAGGTCCAGTTAGAGAAAATTTCCTCAAGCAAACAAGCATCATAATATCTAACCTGTGTTATCCTTCAGGACTACATGCACTCAATTGCCAGTTTGTTAGGTACACAGACTAATGCAGTCTAATACAACAGCCCTACAATCAGTCCTCATTTATGGTTATAATGTTCAGTTTTTGCTGAAACGAGGTGTAGATTCAACTGCATGGTTATTCTGGAGGATATAGTTGCTGATGCTATTGACCTGAGGTGCTTCTGTTATTCCATCTACCCTCATTGATATCAGGTGGGGTGGACAAAATAAAAGAAACCCCTGCCAGTATAACACAATGCAGGTCACCACAAACTGCATCCCCCGAAATGACCAGGCAGTTGAATCTAAACCTCTCTCAGTTTCTTCAATATTAATAAATGTTCTTTTCTTATTTCAGGTAAAATACGGGCTGTATTTAAACATAACACACAGGCTCTTAGATGATTTAGTGTCTGAGTCCTCAAATCAAATTTGAATCACTTTGACACTTAATAATAGCCACGATGTCTGAACATGACATCCTCATTTTGAACTGAAGAATGAACATGTAAGAGTCCATTCTTGGTTAAAACCTCTGTTTTCGCTGTCCATCTTTCCCTTTTTAGAGAACGCCATTTGAAATTACTTTTCTCTGACTCACTTGTTACTCAGACTGCCGTCTCTCATCTCTCCCTTGTCTGTATTTCACTCACTGACTGAGTTGCGATGCTTCAGAATACAGATTTGATTGGCTGAGTAGCATCATGTGAGATGATTTACAATGACTGCAATTGGTATGTGAGTTCTCAATAATTTATCAGTTATAGGTTCAAATCCAGATTAGATGGCATCTGGCTCAGACCTGCAGCCAAAAATTAATCAATTTATTATAATGTTAAAACAAGGAGGAGCAGAACATTTTCACACTAAGAAGCTTAATCAAGATGATGTTCAGAGTTTTTACCTAAGAATTACTAAATCGATCCATCTATTATCAAAATAGTTGGTAAATGTTTTTCTACTTACTAGTTAGTTAGTGAGCATTAAAGGTGCTGGTATGTGTATTGATACCTTCAGCAGTGCCCGGCTGGCTGTTTCCTCATTTCCACTCTTTATGCTGAGATATGCTGCTGTAGGAGGTTTCATATTCACAGACATGAGAGTGTAGTATCAAATGTCTCACCTGACTCTCTGCAGGAAAGGGAATAAGCATTTTTCCAAAAATATAAAACTATTCCTTTTACTGTAACTATAACACTTGACTGTGAAAAACATGTCTGACCAGTGATCAGTGTCAGAAATTCAGTATCCAATTAGTCTGACAAACAGTCTCCACTTCTGTTCCAGAGTTACGGTGTTGAATAACGTCCAGAACAGTTTTTTTGCGGAACATTATGACGTCTCAGTTAAGTTGACCTTTGACCTTTCGGATATAAAATGCCATCACTTCATCATTTCTATTAGACATTTGTGTGAAATTCTGTCATAATTAGTGTGTGAATTCTGAACATAGTGCAGCACAGTGGTACAGTGGTGCAGTGGTTCGCACTGTCACAACAAGAAGGTTCCAGGTTCGAATCCACTGGCTTGTGGTTTGAACCTTGAACCTTTCTGTGTGGAGTTTGCACGTTCTCTCCGTGCTTGCATGGGTTTTCTCTGAGCACTCCGGCTTCCACCCACAGTCCAAAGACATGCAGGTTAATTGGTGACTCTAGATTTCCCGTAGGTGTGAATGTGAATGGCTGCAATTGCCTGGTGACCAGTCCAGGGAGTACCCCGCCTCTCGCCCCACTGTCAGCTGGGATTGGTCCCCACGACCCTTAAGGATAAGCAGTATGGACATTGGATGGATTCTGAACATATTTTACAGTCACAGTGCTCTTTCGCCACCAAAATCTTTCAGTTCATCCTTTAGTCCAAATGAAAGTTTGTGCCAAATTTAAAGAAATCCCTTGAGGCGTTCCTGAGATATAATGGAATGACCGGATGCATGCTCATACATACGCATAGACAGACAACACGAGAAAAAAACCCATCTCTAGTCACATGGAGGCATAATAAAACAGATGAAGGTGTGGATAAAATCTATACCTGCAGAAACTGTGTGAACTCCGCGTAGCTGAGGTTCTTGTTTCTTTCATGGCCGAAGTGCAGCCTGATGAACTCACAGTCCCAGTTGAAGGGAATGTGGTGGTGAACTGTGGTCTGGCTGAAGATGTCGCGTACATTCTCTGGAAGAGTGAGACATGAATGAGCAATAACAAGACACAGAGGGAGAGACATGCCAGATGCAATTGTAACGTCCATCTCACGTCCTCATTCCACTTGTAGGGAACCTCGTTAAAGTCGAGGAAAGAGTCATTTGGACTGCGAGGCTGAATGTGCTGTTTGACAGTCCCCAGCCCTTTTACATTTTGAGGGTTTTGAAACCATCCAGGAAATTTTCTGCATAAGCACGGCGCTCAATTACAGTCGTCTTTATGGAGGCCCGTGGCACAGACAGAGCACAGCAACGGCTTCCCCGTAAGACTCTGCATCTCTTGGTTTATGACATGCTGGATTCATTTCTCTCCTTGTCAGACGGAGCTGGTTATAATGTGATGGTGCACACAGCTCGCTTGCTGTCCTGCCCTGAGATGAAACTTTAAGAATAATAGCTACTAGCATAAGTCACACATACAAAGTACATGGCCACCACTATGGACTACACATGCTTTAGTAAGAATAGCACTTGTGACCCCAATGTTTAACATTATACTCAAATGCAACTTGAACCCATCCCTCTTGTAGTTGTTTTGGTATTTTCCATCATCTTTATCATCCTTTTCCATTACTTATCAATTAAAACTAGGACAGAAAAGCATCTTTAATACCTGTCATTACCTACATGAACATCTTTAGTCAAATAGAGTTATTCTAATTTTATGGTGTTTAAGCTACAATATATGCATAACATGATGCTTAGTCTCCTGCAATTGAGCATGAAGTACACCCCCACACCAGCGTGCCGACATTAACCAGCAGGTACATACCAAATGAGATGTTCCCTGTGCCAGTCTTGTCAAACAACTGAAAGGCAACTATGAACAGGGCATCCGGGGCACATAGAACTGATTCAAAGGCCAGAAACTCCTGGAAAGAGATCAGTCTGTTTGGACAAGAAAGAAAGAGTGCTATCTGAACAAAGGACATGTGTTTCTTTGGCAAAATTACAGAAGCTACAACTGCATCACAGTCTGTCCTGAAAAACCCATTTAAACACATGTAAGGACAAAAGGACAGCAAGCAAATGCAGTAATGTGATACTACGTCTATTTTTCAGCTGAGCTTCAAAGTCCGTGCTTGACCTTCGAAACAGCATTTGACCAAACAATTTCACAAACAACAAGGTCCATTTAGCAACTCTTCTGGAGCTTTCAATCCTATCACATGAACTCCATCAACAAATGGAGTTTGCCCAGTTGTCACAGAAATTGTTGATGCTCAGATTTCCATTTTTTGTGAGCACCTAAGGAGCTTCTCTTCTTCTGTGGTCTTGATTAAAGTTCATTCTATTATATTCTATTATTGATTTTATAAACTATATACATGTATTTTTATTAATAACAAAATTAAATGAGCATTAAGCTCAGCTTTTAAGCCAACACAGACGAGAATCCTTAATCCTTATTTATGAGTGATATTGGAGGTCTAACTGCTGCTCTACTCTCCAATTAAAGGTGCAGCTCGAATCAGGTACCGCAGACATATTTTGACTTATCTTATCACTAGATATTAAATCAATCAGCTGCAGGTATAAAACTGACTGATAAAGATTCCTATTTACTCTGCAAGTGCCAGTGAGATAAATCATTAACAGACTCTTTGGCACCCGATAGACACGTTGGTGGCGCAATAGAGCAACAGGTGGGGCACTGGAAAGAAAAGAAAATATTATAGACGCTTTATGAGAATTTGGTGTTAAAGTGGTTACTGGCTGCTTGATCATGTGATTTCCAGATGGTTTGTTGACTTCAAAGTGCCTTAAAAACCTCATCAAACAGGAAAATACGGTTGGATTTGTCTCTAATATCTATAAAAACTAGCTTGTTGTTAACAAATGGAAGTCAAGAGGGAGCAAATGTATTTTCTATATTTTGGCCAAGACGTCACTTTACTGGTGCAATAAATGTACAGGAATTTGGGACGCAAGTTCAGGAACATATCACCAAAACACATACTAACAGAATTACAGTCAGTACATGTCACAGCTAACAAGGCGGTGCTGTGCACCTCCTGGCATGCTTGTAATCTTGTGTAATAGTATCATGTGTAGTAGTTCATGTACTGTAATACTGTGCTGAGAGCCTGTTATGTGTAAATTCCAGTTTCCAATTATGAAGTAACATGTACTTTTATGTACGTTAAAAAAGCAGCAGCTCCTTCAAACTACAAAGCTGTCGCCTCAACGAGAAACACAATAGAAAAATCATTACCAAAGGGGATTGAAACACAAACACAGAGGCCTCTTATTTTAGACCAGAAATATGTATTAGAGTTGAAACTGTGAATTTAAGAGTGCCCAAAAATCAAAAGGTCTACAAAACTTTTGGTGAGAAAATACACACACAAACTGGAATAACCATTGACCTACATGTGGTAGCTTTACTTATTTCACTATAGGCGCTCACCCATCTTTAGTAGTGTCAGCCACTCCAGCTATCAGCTCCACAGTTTTGGGATTGTGCTGAGGCTGTGCATGAAGACCCAGGTAACTCTGTACAAAGTCCCTGGGGGTCATGTAATGCTCTCCATCCTCCACCACGCTGGCATACTGCAGAGGAGACACAGGCAGAGCTGTCAACAACATGGAACTTAAATGTCTCATAACATGGATTTAGATTAGGAATCGGTAGCGTAGAATTTCCTTTGTGTGCATAGAAAGAAAATGATGTGTAGTACTGAATACAATGAGAGAAAAAAAACAGCCAATAATAGATAATAGATAACAAGTCTGTTTCTGCTGCGGGTCTCTCAATTGGTTTCTCTTTTCTTTGCAACAATAAGGTGTCTGTGTATAGCTTTCAATACCAGCACATGTGGTTCTCAATTTACTGGCCCTGCACAGTGCTTTAAATGTATACAATGCTTTGCTGCATCCCATCATCACAAACAGTTTTGAAAAGCATCAGTTTCTTTCAAATCTTTGTCACCCTTTTACTTCGTGTGAGGCAGAGATAAGTCTCTCCTCGTGCTACGTACAAACACATTCATCTCATCTACATATGGAGGAGATACACAATTACATTTAAAAGGAAAAATATCAGATGCACGACATACAATACACCCAGTACACTTTAATAAACACGCACTGCACTACATGTAATAACTATGTTCATGATTAGTGTTTTGTTGATAAGGGAACAGTGGTTGTATTACGATGTTTTAACCTTTATTTATTCAGAGAAGTGGTGCTCAGAGCCAGGCAGTCTTTGTCAGGAACACCCTGTTCACAGTTACACACTGGAAGAAGGCCGGTTCAGTCTGCTGCTCACTGAGCAGCTCCACTGGAGCAGTTTGGGGTTCAGGGCCGTGCTGGAACCGGGTCTGATCCCGATATGGATAAAATCTACTTTCATGTCACATGTAATTTCATACTGCAATACTGATATATCATTTTGATATACTACATTTTCTGGATATTCAATTGAGTAACCATGGTTACCATGAGTAACCATTAGTAACTGTTTATGAATACAGTAAGCAGATGAGAATTTTTATTTCAGGCTTATAGAGTAAATGATGTGCCTGAAAACTCAAAGTACTTCATCACATTAATGGAAAAAAAAAACTGATTTTACTTTTACCATAAATCAGGTGTCAGACAACCAGAGACTATAGCTCCTGTTTGATACTTTGGTACAAAACAGTGCAACAAGAGACAGTTAACTAATCTTAGTTACTTTAAAGTATATACTGTAATAATGCCCAAACCTAATTTGAATTATCAAATAAATAGTGCACAGTGGCAATAATCAGTAACCATCACCACCATCAGCAGCCGAAGCAGCACTGTGCTGAACCTGAGATCTCAGTCAGGCTTTAAGACGTACGGTCATTTTTAGAGCCTGGGTTGGGTTTCATGTTGGAACAGAGATAGCTCTGGAAACACAAGCGCCACATGAACTGGCAACAGAAAGGCCACTCTCGTGGGTCTAAGCCAAGCCCGGATAGAGAGAGCATGAGATAAACAGAGAAGGAGCGAGGGAGGGGACCTTCACGCCAAGTGTTTTCAGGCCCACAATTCAATGCACTCTGCTGAATTAATGTTTTAAGTGAAAATATTAATTCCAAGCAATTTATTGCCACATTACTCCGTCACATGATTGTGTATCCATTCACCCTCACAGTAGGCCTCAAGTAGTTCTTAATTAAATTATAGAGGCAGTCAGACCGAGCTTCCAGTAATTAACTCTCCCACCTTAATATGCGTTACAAATTGCGCAGTCCTCTTATAGCAGAGTCAAGAGGCGACTTGTGTCTCAAACAGAACAGGAACAAGTTTATACTCTAAACAAGACCTGAAGGGGTAAACAAGCCTACACGCCAATACCGAGGATTTGTTTCTCTGAAGGGTAGAGGACAGAGCTGAAGAACAAAACCCAGGCTACACATATGAAGTCAAAGCGAAGGGGAGACTGTCTGTCGAAGCAGATCCAAAATTAGTTGAAGCATTTGTGTGACCTTTGTTGAACCAGGCATCCTAATGGGACACCACAGAGAAAGTAGACCCCTGACACACAGTTTATGCCTGTATTTGTGTAGCATTAATGCTGCATGTTTTTTGTTTCTGTGAGTCTCACCTTCAGAAAAATAGTCTTCAAGTCATGGGGGTCGCCTCTTTTTGTTGCCTGCACCTATAACACACAAGTTGGAATATGCTGTAAAAAATTAGCCAGATTATCACGATGCTGCCTGTAATTAAGGCTTCACTTGGCTACTTTGCCAAATGTTCAAATTGGGTGTAAGTCAACCAATAAAAGTTCAGACTGTCACTGTTTAGCTCTGATTTTAGCGCATTTTTTTTCGCTCAGCAGGATCCATCGCATACGACTGTAACAACACCACCATGCATGTGAGAATAACTCTGCTGATCCTTTAATATTACAAATGAAACCCACTTCAACATAAATATCTGACAAACACACACACACACATGCAACAGAGGAAAGAAATCACAGTTGTATCTGCCAGGCCGGCAGAGATGCGCCAATGAACAGATGCAGAAATAACACAAAGCTGCATTTAAGACAAGAGCTTTAAACCCACGCGTCCGCACAGACATGCTGTCCTCCGTATCCGACAAGCTCGCGGCCGCTTTACTGCGTTTTCAAATTATTATCTGATAAGAAATATTGACGGAGTCACCTTGACCGCCATGCTGGGTGTGACGTCAGCCGCAGAGGACGAGCGCGCGCGCCGGGCATCGGGATGACAGCGGGCACGACGGGACAGCCCGGGTATGGGGCTTTATATTTAGGCTGGGGTCCTCCCTCACTGTCCGGAGATGCTGCGGACGGACAGACGGACGGACGGAAAGGTGCATTTCCTGTCTGCGGGGGTCACAAGAGGACGTGGTCCGCCCCCAAATATAACATGAATATAATGTAAAATATTATACACACAGAGTACTGCTTCACTGTAGTACTAATATATACACAGAGTACTGCTTCACTGTAGTACTAATATTATACACACAGAGTACTGCTTCACTGTAGTACTAATATTATACACACAGAGTACTGCTTCACTGTAGTACTAATATTATACACATAGAGTACTGCTTCACTGTAGTACTAATATATACACAGAGTACTGCTTCACTGTAGTACTAATATATACACAGAGTACTGCTTCACTGTAGTACTAATATATACACACAGAGTACTGCTTCACTGTAGTACTAATATTATACACACAGAGTACTGCTTCACTGTAGTACTAATATATACACAGAGTACTGCTTCACTGTAGTACTAATATTATACACGCAGAGTACTGCTTCACTGTAGTACTAATATTATACACGCAGAGTACTGCTTCACTGTAGTACTAATATACACACAGAGTACTGCTTCACTGTAGTACTAATATACACAGAGTACTGCTTCACTGTAGTACTAATATATACACAGAGTACTGCTTCACTGTAGTACTAATATTATACACGCAGAGTACTGCTTCACTGTAGTACTAATATACACACAGAGTACTGCTTCACTGTAGTACTAATATATACACAGAGTACTGCTTCACTGTAGTACTAATATATACACAGAGTACTGCTTCACTGTAGTACTAATATATACACAGAGTACTGCTTCACTGTAGTACTAATATTATACACGCAGAGTACTGCTTCACTGTAGTACTAATATACACACAGAGTACTGCTTCACTGTAGTACTAATATTATACACACAGAGTACTGCTTCACTGTAGTACTAACACACACAGAGTACTGCTTCACTGTAGTACTAATACACACAGAGTACTGCTTCACTGTAGTACTAATATATACACAGAGTACTGCTTCACTGTAGTACTAATATAATACACACCGAGTACTGCTTCACTGTAGTACTAATATAATACACACCGAGTACTGCTTCACTGTAGTACTAATATTATATGCACAGAGTACTGCTTCACTGTAGTACTAATATTATATACACAGAGTACTGCTTCACTGTAGCACTAATATCATATACACAGAGTACTGCTTCACTGTAGTACTAATATAATACACACCGAGTACTGCTTCACTGTAGTACTAATATAATACACACCGAGTACTGCTTCACTGTAGTACTAATATTATATGCACAGAGTACTGCTTCACTGTAGTACTAATATTATATATACAGAGTACTGGTTTCCTGTAGTACCTTAAGACAAAGCAGAAAATATGTTGAAAGTCGATCTAGTTTAGAGTCCAGACAGTAATATTTGAGACTCAAAATATTTTAACCATACTTAAATAAGTAAGTAAAGGATTCAAATAGCTGTCACATGCACAGAGGATTCACAGGAGACTATGCAGCCTATAGTCCAACTTTAAAGTTTTTAATTCTTTCTCACTGACAGCCGCTCACTGTTCACTCTCCTAAAGCTGCATCAGAGCTGTTTTAAGTTACTGTTCATGCTAACTGAACATCTCCTCCTAACAGGCCTCCTGCTTCACATTAAAAGTGTTCATTTGGTGAAACATGGGGAAGCTTTTATTGTGAAGCAGTCACTGGAAATATATCTTCCACTCACATCTTGGGTGTCCCCAAATTAACCAGGACTGAAATTTTTAAAATTGTTTTATCATGTGACTAAGATTTAAGCATGTAGAGGAGCCTATATTGTGTTTGCATTGTATTCTGCATTTTGTTTTCTTCACTGGAAGAGCTCCCTAGAGCCACCATAGAGCCACCATAGAGCCCCCCCCCCTTGTCCACCAATGAATTCAAGTATCTATATGTGAGGCAAAAATTCATATGTAAAACATAGTTTAGCTGAATTATTTATGTATTAATGTTTGTGCACTTTAATAATACTGATCGGACCACAGGAAAAACCTCCAGAACTGAATCATAATTCATGAGGTACTTTAAGTAAAGTGTACAGTAAAAGTATACAGTTTCACAATCGAAATACTAAATGTGCACCACAAAATGTACCTCGGTGGTGTTCAGGCAGTGTGTCTCTTTCCAGCTCTGACTACAGTGTTTTGGCTGTTAATCAGGAAATTAATTGGAGGGTGAAAGGACTCAAGTTTTAAAGTCCAAGGCAGTAAAGTCTTGCTGTTTGAAATGACTATGACCATTTACAAGCTTAGTAACCACCCAAATTCTCTAACCACCAACCATATGATCAATACACAAACCACCTGAGCTATTGCTGCTCACCTGCATGTACACCTGTGTCACAGTTAGAGGACCGACTGCACCAAAACTGTTTAACACGACAACATTGTATTTCTGTCCTCTACTGGGGGCTTTTCTCATTCCCTGCATTTGTGGAAAAAGAAGTCCAAACGACTGTAGTTTGAAGTTCAGAGATCAAGCAGCACCTATTGCCTCCATGCAGACACAATTTGTTGCCTAAGGATTGTAAAAGGTATGGTATTGTTCAGGAAAGGGATAATCTAGTGCTGACAGTGTAGTAGAGGTAAAATTACAGCGGCTTAAACATGACTGGGTAGGTCATTCATTGGTGCACCTGGAGGACAGAATAGCTGAGGATGGGATGATAGCACAGCATTACCCAGGCTTCAGAGGGATGTTCACAATTGCACATTCCCCCGGAGAGTCAATTTCTGTTTATTGTATCGAGATATCACTGTAGTTGGGCCTAACCTGAATGACATGTTTCTTCTTGCTAAGTTGTCCAAATGAGGAGGAATTTTATCTAAAATGTGGAGTTTATCCCACATTTTTATGGCTATCATTTGATGGTTGTGTGGTGCAATATGAGTTAACCTCCTAAAATGTTAATTTCACTTGGTGGTTAATATTCTAATGGTATTTCCAAAAAAATAAGCAGCTAAACAATAAATCACTACCCTTACTCAGGAAAAAAACTGAACACAAGACAATAGAATAAAAAATAACATTTAAGAAATTAAAATTTAGGTGCCATACATACAGTATATACAGTATAGCCCAAGTAATAATGGATTTTCAGCTGATATTTGAGAATTTAGATATCATATAATATATATCAGGTGATATTCTGTTTTTAACATAAACAACATAAACACACATTTGTTTTATTTGAATCCCTTTAATTTATTTTTTAAAGAATTGTAACCACAATGTGTACTGAACAAGACATTTTATAACTATATATAACTATATACTTGTTTGATGTATGTGCACAACTTGAAAATTGTTTTAAAAATGTAATCTTTATCTTGTTTTCTCAGTATATTTTTTGTCTGAACCATGTTTGCAAATCAATACAAGAATCTAAAGATACTGTAAAGCCCATTTAATTCATCTAAAAATGTTGATTTTTCAGTGTGTATCAAAAAACTAATGCTCATGACCATGGATTGGTCAATTATTAAATGCTATCAGTGTTGATAATTGATCACCGATGTAAATCATGGGCCTATATGAAACAAAAATACTGATGACTTTCTGTTAGAATATCTGTTATATCTCATTGTTTATCATTTTAAATGGAATATTTTGGAGTGTTAGACTCTTGATTGGACAAAACAACCCTATTGAAGAGCTCAACTGATACTTGATTGTTTGAGGCTGACACCAATAATGATATTTGAGTTTTTTATTTGTTTATTTTAAATCTATCTACCAATAGTTATGTTTCACATACACATACATTTTTTTTGATAAGGATCCCTTCAATGAATGGTGACCATCTAATGGAGGCTACTAGTAGATCATTTTACAATTAAAAAAAAACATGTCAGTTTTCTCTGTGTTGTTTCTAAATAACCTCAAATGCGTTTTTTGGCAGGGCTGTACTGGAGTTTCTTGTAAATTAAAAGGCCAAGATGTAGGGGAGAAAAATTATATCATAATAGTTATTTCTCTCATTTTCTTTATATTTCATTAGCTCCTAAACTAGCTTTGTGAATAGGTGACTAAGTTACTTTATAAAACGAAATAACATCAATCCATAATTCAACAATCCATAACGAAAATAATCAATAATTAAAGCCCTAATTATACTAATGTTTTATGTATTCAGTAGTTCATTGATGAAAAATATCATTTTTATTCACAGTTCCGGGTGAATATGTAGTAAAATGACTGTATACGGAAGCCGTTAAGGAAACTACATCCTGTTTCCACACGGACCCGGAAGTCGTCTTGATTCCGCGGGTCTTTTGGGACAACACAGCTCCACACAACACAGTGTGCAGAAATGGCGGGTAAGTGGATAAACGTCTTCATTCTTATATTCTGTTGTCTTCGTTTTAATGTATATCCACTGGGGAAAGGATATTGTCTCCGCTTTAAGCCTGTTTGAGTCATAAACTGGCGTGTGAGCTGTTCAAAACATAGCGCGCTAAGCTAACGTTACATTGCAAAGACAGCAGTAAGGGGCCTGCCTGCTAACGGTAGTAGCATATGCTAACAGGCTGTCACATCATTCACCCATGTTTGTGTTTATGGAGGCAGGCTGGCCTACCTATGTCCGCTTTGATAATTGTTCCCACATAACGTGAAGTAGCTTATTGAGCTAACAGATGTTACCTCAGTTGACAAAAGCTAAAATAGCCAGAACACAGGATCCGGTTATTGTGGAGTCTATTTCAGACCGTAGCAGTGTTTCTGTTACTCCATGAAACTACAGGTTAGGGTTTTAGAGGATGTGACTGGTCAGCATGGGGTGATTGTGTTTTCTCCTGCATGTTTCTGATGTCTGTAAGTTAAAGGAATCTAAATGCAGTTTTATGCTCTGATCCCGTTTGGTTCAGAATGATTTACAGTCAGCAAGTGTTTGTGATGTCTCAAGTACCAATGTTATTGTACAGCAAGAAATGAATAAATTAAAGTCTCAAGAAGTAGAAAATTTGTCTTTAAGGTTAAAACCTGATAAAGGGAAGTTGGTTTGTGTGTTTCCACAGCAGTAAGTACCATGGAGAAGAAACTGGCTGAATACAAGTGTGACACCAATGAGGCCATATGTTTGAAGCTGGGTATGTTTATTTTTGCCTTGTAAATTGATATGATATAAGCTGTGTGTGCAGTGGAATTATTTTCAAATTTCTCTCTCTAATTCCTTAAATCGTGTGAACTCCTCGCAGTTCGCTTCCCAGAGGATGTTGATGATGATGGGACTACATTTCACCCAGAGTACAGCCACCAAATCTTTGGAGATGAGTGAGTATCTTTTTTGCTGTCATTATTTATTCCCACTTGTTAAAATGCCACAGTAACTATCACATCGTTTTCCCTGTGCAAAGAAGAACATTATTAGTTGCTTTGCATGCATCTTTGTGGCACTGCTGCCTCACTGTATGGATTGCAAAGCACAACCATCATAGAGTGAAATACAGTTTTAGTGCTGCTGTTAGTTTTTAATGGAATAATTCCCTAAATCTTGATGTAAAGATGCAGACTAGACAGATGTGTGCTGTGTTTTATACTGAAGTGCAGTTGTTTGATTTGATTATTCAAAAAACCTCTTGTATGTTCACTTGAACAAGGTGTATTGAGTCCCAATGAATCAATCCGGGACTGTCGCGATGCAAAAAGCAAAAAAAGAAGAAAAAGGAAAAGCTCAATGACAGTCATGGCTAGGAGAGGAGCAGAAGAACATGGAAGCGATTTCATTATTAAATGGAAAGCAAAGCTATAATTTTTGTTTTGTTTTTATTTTGCTGATCTGGAAAATGTAACTCCCTTTAAAACCCACAAATTAGCACTTTAATGTTTCAGCTTTAGAAATATTGGTAGGTGTATTTTATGGCTTTGAGTAGTCCTGCAATCAAAATAACATGAGCAAAAAATGTTGTTTTAGCTACAAAAAGCTGCAAAGAGTCACACTTTTACCCTAATGTGACACATTGCTATTGAACCTGAGCAAGACTACATTATTGGCAATAACACTTGTGTCTGTGTGTAGGCTTACAGTGGCATGTCGTTATGCCCTAAATTGCATTTCCAAATTAGTCAAAACTAGGATTGGTTATTTTTGCACTCACTGCAATCAACTCAAAGGGAACTCTGTAATTGGGGCATTAATTATTTCAGCAAGCATAATTGCTAGTAAAGCTCAATCACACAGTTGCATAATGATGAAATCTATTTTGCCATAAACTGCCAGTAATGTAGCGCTGAACGAAACAATGGAACACATTGAAATAAGTGGTCAGAACTACAATAAGCATTTATCGTTCACTCCAGGTGTAAATTTAATAAATAAGAATAATGAGACGTTGAAATTATCCCAGACTGCACACAACATAAAACGGTAGTTTTATGATTTTCTCTTTGCAAGTCACTGCCCTTCTTTAAATATATGTAACATTAACATTTTTAATTATTCCAACCCCTTTGTTTGCAGTGAGGTTGCTTTTGGATACAAAGGTCTTCAAATACAGCTCTTCTACGCTGCTGGAAACCTGAGCACCCTCTTCAAAGTGAAATATTCGTCAAAAGTCACTGAGGTGTTTGACTGTGTGGAGGTAGGACATGCATTTCTTTATTCTTTTTCAATTTAAAAGTTCGAGCACCCATAAATGTGACTCTAAATGTGTCAGCCATTTTTTTGTATTATTACAATGATGATGGGTAACGACGGTGTGCTGATTATCTACTAGGGATGGGTCATGATTTTCGATTATTCAAAATTAAATTGTTAAATTATAAAAAATCTAAAAAATATCAGAAGTATATTTTCCATCATTTTTGCTGGTGCCTGGTAGTATGCATGTCAGGAGCAGTAGCTTGATACTGGGCGCTGAGATGAAGACAGGTTCCTTTACATGTGGGCACAAACGGTCTCTGATTCTTCGTTTTTTAGGCAGAGTCCCATTTCATCCAGCCGATCATCCTGCTACTGGATATTAGCTGGAAGCAAACTTAGGTAGCAGCTGGGTTAGCTCTGATCAGGCTCTCTCTTTTCCTCCCGAAGTGAGCGCAACTCCTGCTGTGGCGTTTGGTTTGGGTGGACAGAAGATGTCGTTGGTAGCAACGTCTGCTTTAATCCAAATGCTTATATCAAACATGTAATTCTGCCACAAGTAATTCAGTTTCAGCATAAAGGTAAAAAATCTGGCTGATAATTATAAAAAACAACAACAATGTAGCCAAGTTTGAATGAGCCACGACCGCTGGCCTTGGCGGCATTGTTTGTGTGTGCGCGTGCACATGCTTGTGGGGGGCTGAACTATTCGAATAACCTTCAAATAGTTCTCAGTGACGTGCACATCACTGTTATCTACCAGTTTAAACAAAATATGGCCTTGACAGGCACAAGAATAAAGGTGTGATCCAAACACCATGCATTCTCCTGAAATAGGTTTTTTATCTGAAGCTGCTCCTCTGTACTTCAAAGGTATTATGGAATGGTTTTGTAGTCAGTAATGCATTTTGCGCTGTTGAATCATGAAGCTGGTACCAACTTAATACACTGGTCGTTTTGCATATTTAAACATAGACATTCATAAGTACCTCTGTGTGTGGTGTCCCAAACTGGAAAACAAATGATTTTTAGTTAAAGCTGCAGTAGATGAATGAAGACCAAAGTCAAGCATCTAGCAGCTGAAGTCCAGCATATTTTGCTGTGGAGTTGGCTGAGCAAACCAAATCTTAACGGTGGGTGAATATTTGACTTCCGTTCATCAGGTTGCTAATAACAGGAATCCAAGGGGATGTTGTGGTTGCTCTGTGTCTGCTGAATGCTGGAAGGCACCTGTCTGCTGCAGGCGCGTCCAAATATGAGAAATGTTTGAGACTGTGCTCCAGCGTTGCAGCGTGTAGACACGTTGCAGACACGTAATCCAGTGCACACCAGGAGTGTTCAAATCGACTTTTTAGTTTAATTCATGTCAAATGTTGGAGCGAACAATGTGTTTCGCATTGTGGCTTCCTCAGGTTCGCTCTTCACTTGATTGGCATCAGGTGGGCTCTTACTAAGTCTTTCTGTGTCAACAGGTGGTAACAGGTGGTAATAATTACAGATCACATGACAACAGAAGTCATGGCTTTATCACAACATAACTTTTCACATTGATTCTAGCATTTAGTAGACAAGCACACAAGGGTCGTGATCCTGGTCAAACCTTCACCTCATACACTTGGGGTCCCCTCTCTCCCCATATAAGGAAGCTTTGCACGGCTGTGCACAGGGCACCCATCGATTCTTAAATCTGTGATGAAATTAAGTAACAATCAGAGGAAAAATACAGAGTGAGTAATTAATTAAAAACAAATTGAAAAGATATGGCACACCTGTTATTTGATGCCAGTAAGCTGTCCTCTGCTTGAGAAAGACAACGATGAGGGAGGACCAACAGGGTGCCACGGCTGACAGACACTGTATTAGGCAGTTGTTGGCTGTACGCCTCCAGGTGGAAGATGGTTCTATGGTCTGAGATCAAAGGTGAGCTATTTGGCCAGCATACTAAATGTTATATTTGGCGAAAGCCAAACTCTTCACATCAGCAGAAACACAGCAGCCCCACCATGAAGCCTGGTGGTGGTAGCCTCCGCAACAAGTGTTGGAGGGTTTATAAAGCTAATGTCAAAATGGAAACGGGGAATCACAGAAACGTCCACAAGGATACCTATACCCTGAGTTTTGATACCAGTTTCTGAACGATACATTTTTGATAACGATTTTCTGAAATCCATTTTAATCAATTTTCCAATTTATGAAGACCATTACTATATCTCCATACCAGCGTGCTGCATGCTTATTGGCTTGCGGATGCTGGTGAGATTTACTATGAAGGTGTTGAAATTTGGTGTATTATTCTGAGTGTGGTAATGTTAGTTTTGATACCCACTGTCACGTATAATTTGTGTTTTTGAAAAACTAACAGCAGGCAATAGGACGGGAATTCATTTTATTTGTCAGAATGTCTTGAAATGACTCAACAGCACATCAAGTTTAATAAATCAAGCAGTAACTTTGACAGACAAATACTAAGTAGCTTTACTGACTGGTTGTATGAGGGAAGGATTGTGTGATCAGTTAGTCTCTAAGGGGAGTAGAGGAGTAGATAGACCCTATGTAGATAGATATGGTGGCGACATTATTCCTGTAAGAGATCTGCTGTTTTGTTGGACTAAATCTCACCCCCACCACAGTCCCCTGTGCCAGTACACTAATCCTGCTCCTCCCTGTCGGAAGAGGAGGGTTTTAAATGGTTTCGTACGTGGGGTCTAACATGAGGCATTGATTCTTAGAGGTTTGTGTGATTGAATCAGCAGGAGGAGTAATGTGACACGGTTGGAAATCTTGTACACATATTTCCAGGAGTCATCAACAATCAAAATAGTCGGAGTTGAGTATTTGCGAACTGATTTTCAACATGTTTATATTTGAATGTGAGACAGTGCTTTTAATGTAATGATTAATGCGTTCATTAATTTTATTACTCAGCTAATGACTTGACAGTTTTTAATCCTGTTCTGTGAGTAGCACTGGTTAGTGTGTAAAACTTTCTCCCTCTTTTAATTGCTACACATAAGAATTTACATATCAACAGCAAGTATTTGGACAAAAACAGACAGTAAAGCGAAATGCTTGTCCTGGTGGGGCCTTCTCTGAGACTTCACAAAAGGCCACTGGCAGCTTTGATTATTTCCTGAAGCTATCAATGCAGCAAACACGGAAAACGAACACAAGACTTAGTCGGGGCCCCCATTGAGGTCAGATGATTCAACTCTGGGACATCTGTCCTGTCTGGAAACAGCAGGGGCTCCCCTACTGGACAATGTGGCCTTCAACCGGTAGCAGTGGGGGCAGTGCTAAAACTTGTAAACTCTCCAGGATTTGGCGTTTCTGCGGATGCACTCAAATTATAAATATCCCAATAGGACGGTGATGGATCTTTCCAATAGGGGCTACGAGTGCCACATCACTTTTATCTCTGGTAGCTCCAAAAAGAAGTGCCATGGCAACCAATTCACTGTTTTTAAACCTAAAGAGAGCCATTATACGTTTTGGGGACAGAGTTTGAAGCCGATATTCAAACTGAAATGTGACGGCCGGCTTAGTGTCTGTGTGTGCCACTACTCAGTGTTCAGCGTTATCCCCTGAGTGTTCACCTTGTTAAGGGTTTGAGTGCAGCTGGTGTAGAGGTAGAGTGTGAGGGGAGCAGCAGAGTTCAGGCTGCCTCTGAAGAGTGTTTGTCTCTGAGTGCGTGTGGACGGTCGGGGTGCAGTGCAGCTGGTGAGAGAAGAGAGCGAGAGACGAGGGGAGGCAGAGATGGAGTTTACGCAGCTGCCACGTTGATACAAGACTCTCATCAAAAATCACCTTCTCCCCTTTAAATCAGCCAAAAACGCCATACTGCTGGACTTCTCACAGAAAACACAGATTTTTAGTGCCAGACCTTTTGTGCACACGGGCTGGAAAGTGGAGCAAACTGCGTAATGCTTGTAGTAGTTATATGTAATTATTTCTATTAAGATTCATAATCAATGTGGAGGTGTAAATATGCTTTAAATTAAAAAAAACAAGTCAAAACTGATTAAATAATTATAAACACAAAGAATAACTGCAGGATTTGAATACAGCATGGTCTTTAGAGTAAAGAGATTAAATAATACCAACACAACAAATTAGATACTTTGTGCTCCTTTTGTGCTTATTGTTAGAAATCAAAGACATTAACAAAATGCTCTAAAGGTACATTGTTAAGTTATATTCATGCCAAACTAAGGTATCTATTCTGGAAGGCTGTGCAATTTGGTGTCTAGTATGTAGGAGAGTGCCCAGGACAAAGGAACTTGTTTGTCCATGGCCTTTTAAGTACGGTCCTTGTTCCTTAGAAATGTGGCTGAACAATTACAATGGTTAAGAGGCATTCAGCTGCAGGTGCATTACTTCCAGTTAGATATTAGCTGATGTCTGAAAGGGGGGGAATTAGCAGTATGTTGTATTAGTCTTTTGTAGTGCATTTTGCTCAGACCTTCTTCATTTCCCAGTTTTCAATGCTGAGCAGCAAGGGTCTCTTTGCTGAAATAATGCCCATCACACATGTAAATGGTGTGAAAGGGCTGCTTGGCAAAGTGTTCTCATGTCAATCCTTGTGGAAATGGATACAATGCAAACATTACAGCTGAACTAACCAAAGGTTGCACTGAGTAAAAAGTCCAAGGGTAGGGCCCCTTTGTCTCCGAGGCTCTTTGGAAATGCAGGGGCAAATTCATTTGATTCGGTTCACTTGGCAGGATTAGAGGAGAGGTTCCTATTATGGATGCCCAAAGGTTTGTTAAGTTGAGATCAATTCATAAGATTTTATTTCCCAGTGAGAAACAGCAATGCGTTTATTGTGGCAACTTCATCACATATTCATGGTTTTACATAAGTAGTAAATGTACTGATTTAAGTGGTCTTTTCACTGGGGAGGGAGGGGGGCTCTGCTGTGGTCTCTGCTCAGCTGACAGTTTTAATTGCCTAATGGTTTTCTTTTGATGGGCACATGTATGCTTCCAGTTGTATTATATAGGAGTTTTTTTAGCCCTTTTTGTACCTTGTAGTCTTGCCTAATATAAAAACATACAATCTAATAGAAAACAATTAAATATTTAAAAGTTTGAATATGATATAAGAAAAGATCTCACTTTCATGGAAGTGCAGTGGAAGTGGCTCATAGTGATCACATCTGTCTAGATGAAATTGATCACTGTTAGAGGATGATTATTGGAACCAAGTCTATTCTTTGCCCTGTCTCATGCAGATTAACGTCTAATTGACTTGTGTATGTTTATCACATGAATATAAGGTAACAAAACAGATTTGATTTGTTGTTTATTACGTTCTCATTGAGTAACTGGACATTATCAATCCTCTCGATGAGTGTGGCCTCAACCACTGTGTGCTCCTGTGGCAGACTTTTCAGGGGTGTCTGTGGCGCTCCAAGCCTGTGCTTTCGAGCAGGTTTGCGGTGCACCGATAGAATTAAACAAAATTACCTGAACCCAGCACCCCTCCACATAACAAATCCCAATTTAACCTGTCTGTCTGTCTGCATTTGGTTTCTGTCTCCATCAGTAGCAGCCATGACTGTTTATCGACTTCACATAGAAGCCTGAGGGACAAGTGTCACTGCAGCATCTAGTTGGCTATTTTTATTATGGTTATGGTTTTTTTCATGTGGCCCAAAGTGAACACTGTAATCGGACTATCGGTTAATTCACTGTTAATAGTGAATAATTTAAACAGCATTTGTAAAGGAGTGATTCTGGCCCAACCTTTTTGATCCATACAAGCGGCTGATCACTGTAGATCTTCCAAACATGTTTTAGACTCTCCTTTATTATCCTGATCTGTTTGCTGCATTACTAAAGTCATACACATTGTGTTGTTATCCAGTCTGATGATATTGAGGGGAAGATCCGGGAAATCGTTCCTGCTGGGTTCACCTGCAACACTGATGACTTCATCTCACTGCTGGAGAAGGAGGCCAATTTCAAGCCCTTCGGCACCCTGCTTCACACATACACAGTCCACAGCGAGGAGGCAGGAGAGCTCACGTATCAGATTCACAAGGTACAAACATCGCTGACTGCCTTAATCCGAGAAGCCTTTCAGATTTTAATATCACTTTTTAAACTTTTTTTTAGAAGTTGTTGTTGCTCTTGCGTTTTAACAGTAGGGATGAGATTTAACTCAATATCAGACGTGTATTTTTGCCATATTCGCCGCAGGCTGATATTACCTGCACAGGATTCCAAGAATACCACGAGCGCCTGCAGACCTTCCTCATGTGGTTCATAGAGACTGCCAGCTTCATCGATGCAGAGGACGATCGTTGGGACTTCTTTCTTGTGTGAGTGCCCTCCTTAATTGACATCACCCCCCCCCACCTCTATGCCCACCCCTACCCTAAAGCCTTTATTGTGTCATTGAAAAACAAAGCCCCTCTTTGTAGCGCTTGTGACCAATTACCAGGCCAGTTTGATTATATTTCCCCCATAGGAGAATTGTTGATCAGGCAAGAGCTTCCTTTGTGCCAAAAGCCCTTTTCAGATTTTTCAGGGGCAAGAGCTGAATTGAATGCTGTTGTCTTTTGAAACACTGAACAATGTCTCAACAGTAAAAAGAGCCTCTGCCAGTGTTTTCTTTACCCTGGTAACTATTAATACTGACAATGGGGAAAATGGACTGAAGTGATTTTGAGGAGCTCAGTCCCTCCTCCAAGCCCTTCTCCTCCTCTAAGTTGCAGTACTCCAATTAAGTGCATAATGTATTCAGGTTGTAGCAGGTGTACCAATCGGGGCCTGGCGGCTCTAACATGCTGATGTCGGGGGGCGAGGGGTGGGCACGAGCACAGAGAGGCCAAAATGGACACTGCATGGGAGTGTGCCTGTAATTGACCTGTTTGCCTTTGTGTTTTATCTGCAGATTTGAAAAGTACAATAAAGATGGGGAGACTCTCTACGCAACTGTTGGCTACATGACAGTTTATAATTACTACGTGTACCCAGACAAAACCCGACCACGTGTAAGGTAATTGCTGGGGCAGCACGTGCCTTCCCATTCTTTTGTATGAAAAAGGAGTGGAAAATTACACATTTCTTTATCCTCTTCCCAAAGAGTCCAAATTACTGGCTTATATAGCCAACCATTCAACCCGATTTTGTTTCATTACCAAACCAGGGTGATTTGTATCTGAAAACAACTTTACAGATAAGCCTTTGATGTGATTTGATTTGTTGCATTGATGGATCAGGATAACAATCCATTATTTCCTGTTTTGAGTCAAAGTAAGTCTGTTCGTGCTGAGAATTGCCACTCCGATGCCACACACATTCGTTTTATGACCAATTTTGATCAAACCTGTTTCCTCATTGGCTTCATGTTTACATGCATCTTCACTCTAACCAAACAGCCAAATGTTGATCCTGCCTCCGTTCCAAGGAGAGGGTCATGGGGCTCAGCTTCTGGAGGCAGTGCACAGATTTTACTGCTGTCTGCCCAAAGTGCAAGACATCACAGGTGAGCATCAGAGTTTTAAAAGCATTTACAATGTTGAAGAAGGCGCAAGTTGACATTTAGTCTGAGAGCCTCATGTCACCAGTTTAAATGATTTTTCTCTGCAGTTGGCGGATCCAGGGGCTGGGTTAATTTGGAGGGCTGGCATGTATACCAGAATGTGCCGAGGCTCTATTGAAACTAGTTGGATTGAAATAGTTGCTTTGCATGAAGACAGAGGATGAATACTAAAGAGGCATCCCAGTTTTTTTTTTCTCCTTTTGAGAGAGGAATCCTTTTCAAGAAAGAACTTAAAATTTAGCAGCTGAATAGACAGAGCGTTCCTGCTAATAGTTCTCTGGCCTTGAGTAATATTTCATCATTCTTGTTTAAAAGGAATTTGAAAAAGTTTTAGAAAAGAATTGAAATATGTCAGCTTTTCTCATTTCTTTTGTGGACCCAAAAGTCTTTTCCCTGCACCCCCAGAACACACACAATTATGCACCCTCACCACAGTATTAACAGTAACATGTTTTGAACGAAGCCATGTGTGTTGTACATCATTTGAAAATCACGAGATCAACACTGTGAACTTGTTTTGATTGTTTTATTGTGTTTGTTATCAGCTGAGGACCCCTCTGAGAACTACGTGAAGCTGAGAGACTATGTGCTGGTCAAGCTCTGTCAAGGTCTGCCGTCCTTCGCTGCAGACAAGCTGCACCTCGGCTTCTCGGCTGACATGGTCAAAGAGGCACAAGACAAGTCCAAAATTAACAAGGTGCTGTACGAGGCTGCAACCAAGGATTTTTCTCAGAAATAGTTCTTCCTATATAATGTCAGAGAAAGGTGGAAAAATACCTTCACATTTTTATAGAACCCCAAGAAGGTGATGTCCTCATAGTCCATGTTTTTGTCTGAAGTCCTAAACCCCCAAATATTCATTGCACAGTGATTATAAGACAGAGAAAAGCAGTCAATGAGTTGATGATGTGCTGTCGCTGTACTAAAACGCAGCCTTTTGAGAACAGATCATGATCACAGTGCTGCAAAAAATACAAATGATCCAAACCTAATTATTACTTATTTTTTAAAAAGACTTAGTTTTTCCTCTTTTGTGGGCCTCTTTACTTCTCACTGATATTATTTTACACCTTTTTCTTGTTAGGCCATTTCAAAAAGAACAACTCATAGATCTTAAAATGGATACTAACAGGCACCAAAGCAAGTTTAGTTTTGACAAAAAGTTAGTTGAATCCTTGGAATTTTAAGGTCATAATTTTTGACCACATGTGTATCTTTCTCCGGTTATTTCCAGTACTCCAAACCTTGCATAACATTCAGTTTATTATTGTTTAGAAATTTTCTGCTTTGCCCTGAATACAGTTTGTTTCTCTGTTGATTCATGTTGCTGGTTATCATAGCGTGGAATCCGTGATGTAAATGTACTACTTGGTGGCTTTTCTTGAAAACTCTGCTCTTCTTGGAACAGATGACTCAGGCCTGATTTATCATAGGCCCTGAATAGCTTATGACGTCCTGCAGCCATTTAGCTAGAAGATGTTTTCACTATTTTTTCTTTGCACATTTAAAAATAATTCAATGAAGCTCATATAAGTGTTTTTCCTCCCCTTATCTCCAGAAACATGCAAGGCGAGTGTATGAAATCCTGCGCCTGAGAGCAACAGACATGAGTGATGAAGAAAAAGCAAGAGAGTACCGTTTGGAGGTGAAGAAGAGGCTATTTGGACCATACAGGGTGAGGTTTTAATCGCACACAGCCTCAGAGTTGTGCAGCGTCAAAGGTCAAAAAGTTCTAATTTGTTCAGAAATAAATCCGAATGTGAACGTATTTCTGTTGCTATCAAACAAGGGTCCCGTGTGCGGTCTTCTACATTTTGTCAGCATGATATTACAGCTGTTCAGTGCAGGAAGCAAAGTGGTCCATGTATGGCATGCACTTGATCGGCTTACAGCTCCGTATTGTCACTGTTTATTGTGTTACCTTTTAAAACAGCAGAAAAATTGATCTTCAATCCTGTGAAAATTGATAGATTACCAGTGCCGTATTGTTGCAGCCACAATAGGGCGCACCAGGCGTCTGTGGTTTTGCTGCTGCTAGAGCTTTTTTCTATTCAGGCACATGTCATTAGTCAGGATTTGCATTTCTTTGGGAGAAATAATTTTCATGAAAAGTGCGTTTGAGGGACTTTGTCAAAGAGCTGCTACTATTCAGAGTTATGCAGCTTTACTATTGTGCTTTTTGAACTTCAACAGGAAAACACTGCAATTTTGTCACTTTTTTTATTTTCTCGTTTTTCCAGAGAAGTTTAATTTTAGTTTCTGAGGTTTAGTGTAACAGACATAAGCCTGGTGAGCAGAATATCATAGGCTTCTCCGATTCTGTTTCACCCGACTTGACAGAGGGAAACACTGAGTGGCTCTGCGTGCACCAACATGACACCCCACATCCTGTTGGCTTGTGACATTTTATGTTTGAGCAGCTCACTGAGACTTTGCATACCAGCTATTAGAGAAGTTGCTGTCAGCAGTGTAACCACATGTCTCGTGGAAAAGACCTATGTGGTGGAAGCGGGAAGTAGGAGTTCCTTGGGAGAGTGGCATGGAAAGATCTGGTGGCCAGATGCAGAGCGGTTTTCCTTCCCTGAGGAGATTTAGCGTGTAGTTACTTGAATGGCAGAAGCTCTGTGAATGTGAGGGGGATTATACATTTCTGCTCTTACCCCCAATTCCCCAGTGACCATGTCTGCATACATGTGCGTGCAGGATTTTTCAAGCTGCAGAGCTCAAACCCCAACTCCAACTGGACTAAGTGAATGTGCACTTTGTCTGCCCATGTCCTGAACCTTTCACCACTCTGATTTCACTGTATAATAAGACATAATTTATAAAGAGCATTCAACCTGTAAGTGATGGCTTTATTGATTGTTAATGAAAAGGTATTAATGCTTAAAATGCAGTAATAAGCCATCAATAACCTCTTTGTTTTGCCATTACATCACCTGGCCTATATCCTTATCGTGCATAACGTAGTTTGTCTTACACTAGGTACTCCTTTTTTGAGTACCAGATCAAAGGACGTCCACTAAAACTGCTTGTTTTTGCCACTGACAGCCTGTCAGTGGGTGACTCCCACAGAGATAGACCTCTAAGATAGTTTTTGTTTAACCAGAACCAGCGTCGCTGTCTTCAGACCCCCCCCCCGACTCCGCAGACAAAAACGTTTTACCTCACAGACCACAGGAGTCACTGGTCCGCTGGTTACTGTGTGTTGCACAAATGTAGTCTAACGCGTTAAAAACACCAAAAGCACACAACACAAACAAACTAACCAATGGAGGCAGCAGTAGACCAGCAACTCCTGTGTTATGTGAGGTGAAATTACTGTTTTACCGCGGCACAATTACCCCGAAGGATTACATTACAGCTAATGTAGCTCATTCACAGCAGGGCTGCCAGCAGAAGAGACCTAGTGGACCAATTCCAAAACTTTCTGTACCTACCCGTCACTCAATCGCGAAATATGTTTAAAAAAAAAAGGGGGCCCAGGATAACGTTCCAGTCAAATAAGAACCAAAAGCAGAAGTTAGGGATCAGATGAGATACAAAAACCATTAGGAATGATGATTATTCAAGTCATAAGCACTAAAAATATGGCACAATATACTAAATCTCAGTTCTGACATCTTATCTCTACAGTTACTTATGAGCCTTTTCTAATGTATTCCTTTTCCTGTGTGTGTTTTTGTGCTGTTAACGTCGTGCAGAAGAATCAGAGGGAGCTGGCGAAGATGAGGAAGTGCCTGCGGCCGGAGGAACTGGTGTCCCACATGGGTCAGATGGACACGCAGACGCAGCACGAGGAGCTGGAGAAGAGTTATCAGCTTGTCGTGGAAGACTACAGGAGAATCATCGAGAGACTTGCAGCACAGGCCTGATCAGACTCTGAGATGCCGCCCACCCTCTCAACATACAGGTGGTCTGCCGTGTCTGTATTAAGTCCACATCACCACAGACTTTAGCTGCAAGCAACAAGAAACTCTCCCGACGTAACAAGATCACTGTTTTAATTGAAGTGTGTTACAGATTTATTGTGGCTGAGTCAGGTGTATCAGTGATAGGTCGCAGTGGAGATGGCCTGTCTGTTCTCCAGCTGATGTTGATACAGTAGAGGAGGACGGCGCAGCTGGAGTGTGAGACTTCCTCTTTGTTCCAAGTGTTTATCACATCGCGTGAGATTAACCGGTTCGTAATATTTCACAGGTGATAGGAGGTCCGCTGCCCTGCACAGAAACCCTGCTTCTTCTCCATCATAGACATTTTTTTAAAGCTCTTTTGTCAAACCAGTTCCAAATGTGTGTTTTGAAGCACATCATACTGAAAATAAAAAAAGATCATTTTGTATATTGCTCAAATGGTGTGATTCTTATTGTTGAGAATAGAATAAATCATCAATGCAGAATCTCTTCTTGTCATTTAGGTTTTTTTAAAACATTTTGACACTGAAACTTAAAAATCCAAACATATTTAATTTGGACACAAAGTGTATGTGTGCTTGAAATCCTTGAAAAATGCTTGAATTGAATGTGCTTGAAATTCTAATTGCTTTAATATAATAGATTACTATTTGACTGAATATTTAGCTTTTCAGATAAAGAAATAAAATACAGCAAAATAATTCTGAGATCTTTAAAGATAGAAAAAATGGACGGACAAACAGACTAAAATATTAACATCAATAAACAACTATGTAAACATAAAAGGCTTGATAAATACTCCATGTTTAAGGATTCACCCTCTGGGGACCATGAAGGTTTGTGCAAAATTTCACGACGATCCATCGAACAGTTGGGGACATTTTTCATGCTGGACCAAAAAATTAGACCAAAATCGAGGCAGCAGAACCAACGATGTTGTCATTTTTATCCCACACATTCTTCTTTGTCAAAACCTGGTGCCTACATTACCCACAATGCAACTCAGCCTGCCTGCAGTTCTTTGGAGATTTGGTGGTTATGTGTATGCTAGTAGCAGCGAATGTGATGCCAAACAGAAATGGGGAATTGGCTGCATAAGTCTGGTAAGCTCTTTTCTTTTACTTTCTATTATATTTTCAAACATGTAACCTGCACACAGCTTCTTCTGGAGTCACAGAAATCTTTTTTTCACTTTTTCCCCAAGATGTGTGAACATACTTTGATGTCTTCCTTTTTAATGTTTTTGTTTGTTTGTAAAATGACTAAAACCTATTACTGTTATCCCAAACTTAACCCAGCACAACTGTGTCCCCTTATAGACACATTTGAGGGGATACTGGTAGAGGTCATTACAGCCACCCTCCAATTTTCTTTTATTTCACTTACATCCAAAATGGAAGAACCAGTGCACAAATCATGTTGGAGTTCTAGCATTTATTTTCTTGGTTATGTCTATTTTAAACAGCGGAAGGGATGTAAAATTTGTATTTATGCATAATTTTATAATGGATGAATTTCTTGCATCCATTGTTGCCCACCTTTATCTCACCATCGAGACCTGTTTGTCATATCAGTCTCAGGCTTTATTTAGTGTGAATGTTAAATATTTATAAGATGATATTAATGACAGACCCCACTGGGCTCCTTAGCTGAGCATATTTCCAAATATCCGCTTTATCAGATAAATAAACTGTTCTTTCAGTTCCTCAAGCAATTTAATGTGCTTGAATTGTTGTTCTTGGTTTAATAATTCTCTCTTGTTTCCTTTACTCTGCTCTGAAGCTGAGGAGTAGGTGGTATTTTCTGTTGCGTTTGTAGGTATTTTTATCCTCTCTGAATATACTCTTAAACTGACAAATGACGTGAAATTGCAAAGAAAACATCATTTTTAAATCCTGAAGCTTCTCTGGGCTGCACAAAAACATTTGAACCATCACCTAAATGAGGCCAGGTACATGAGGGAGATGCTGTATTATATAGATATCCATATAGCATAATCAGTACTATAGATCCTAGCTGGTTGCTAAGAGCATTTTCTACCATATGTTGTGTATTTTAGCCTTTTTAGGGATGTAATTTCGCCCAGGCACCCTCTCGTGGCTAATGCAACTTCTGATTGCCGCTGATGTTGAGTGTTACACTAATGAGTATTATGGTTTTCAATTGAAAACCTTTGTGCCACTGTATTGCCCCCGCTTATGCAGATCACTGTGATGAATACCCATCACACTTTATGATACTTTAGCACATTATCACTAAATGAAGGCTGCCAGGTCAATTTTCAATTTTTTTCCCCCTCCACATGAAACAAGACAAAACCTTGGAACCCTTCACATCTCTAATTCAGATTGATTGAATCCACTCGTGGCCACAAGGGGCCTCATCTCACTGCAGTTGTGAGAGCACATTTCACACTGCACTGCACAAGCTCAGCCGGCTGACCTGCTAGAGGGAAGTGGCGTTATTGTTTAGAAGGCACATGAGTCTATGTGCTGTCTCATTAATTCCACCTAGCAGCACGACTGTAATCGACACATCGGCAGGTTTTTATGCAGCAGCCTGATGCACATACTCCACTCTTCACAGATCAGGTGCAGTAGGAGAACAGACTAGTGTGGATGTGGATCTCCTGGATGATCTGCAGACCTCTGTGCGGTTGCTGGAAGCTTGTGGACCTTTCTGCTCCTTCAGACCACAAAGATGAGTTTACACAAGCTTAATTATACCCCCAACAGTTCACACACTAAGTCTGTCCTCGTGTCCCTTTGCACCTGTCTGCAAATACTCCAAAGCATAAACAAGATTTTTTTTTTGTTTGTTTGGGGCTTTTTGTAGAGAAAAACTGGGAAATATGATCACTCACTTTCTTGCACAGAGTTAGACCAGTAGCCTCCCTCGACCACATTTTATAGCTCAAATAATTAGTTTGAGAAAATAATTAGGACATTTATTGATAAAGAGCATTGCTATTGCTGTTTTACAAAAACTACTAACATGCTAAATAATCAGCAACACTTTACTCTCCTTGGCCTTTCCTTTATTTTCAGTCCAAACTGAATATTATGAAAAGGCTCATATTACATGTTACTGTTGCATCATGTGTCTTGATCATGATTTTCTGTGTTAAAAATGGTTTCTTCTAGTATTTTAGATGCTATAGAAGTATATAAGCTTTTAAAGATGATAGGTTTACATGTTAAAAAGCGAAGCTACATCTAGACTGAGAAGTGCGAGATTCAACATTTCAATTTCAGCTTATTCCGTCTTTGCAGTCGATCAGCCATTCAGATGTGGTGAATTGAAATCTAAAGAAGGCAGTGCACTTTCTTCCGGAGTAGAGGCTATTACAGTGGATCCAGCAGTGGGCCCTCAGTCGCTGTGCTTTTGTAAGGGGGACACAGGCTGTCTATTATGTTGTTTCAGTGTGGAGATGTGGGAGGTTGATTTATGTCTGAAACTGTCATGAGTTTCTCCCCTCTCTCACTTTTTATATTTCACGAGAGAAAAAAGGCAGGAACATCCATTAATGCTTGCATTTCCTCGCTTTTCCCTATCACGTTTGAGCGTGTTTAATCACGCAGATCATTGCATGTAACTTACGTTGAAGCAGGTAGAAAGGCTTAATGCCATTATTGGGTGAAATGACAACAACAGTATCGAGCTCGACTTGAATATTTGGTTTCACCTGTTGGCATTTCTGCTACTGTTACCTTATGGCGCCTCCACATCTCTCCTCTGAGGCAGACAGTCAGGGAGTTTTGGACCAGAGCCCAGCTGTACTGAGGGACCTGCTGAATATGATACCTGTGTGGAGGAGCTCCAGCGTCTTAGCCCCCAGGTTCCCAGGAGGGAGCCAGGCAGGAAAGTTGGAGTCCCCCCTCCCATCCGCCTCCCCCAACCCTCCCACCATCGCTGCTTTTCTTATCGTGTTCCCATTTCTTTTGTGCTCCTTGGTTACCCACATACCCCGAGGCCACTGAGCCCCCTCTCCACCGTCAGTGAACCTGGCCAGTCCCTTTTCTCTGCTAAATGAGTCCTCTTTAAGATAATGTTTGATGCGCTGACAGGCAGAACCAAAACAGTGTAAAAGAAACCGAGTTTGACATCTTTTAATTGTGCGTCAGAAAGCAGAGATTGTGGTTTCTTGGACTGCTTTCAGATCAAGCTGCTGATATGGTAATTTGCTCAAGTGAAGGATGTGATGAAAGTGGTGGTGTTGATAGTTTAGTAGTAGAAGAAGTCCCTGGAGTCCAGTCTGCTGGTTCCCCTCTCCTCAAACACGGCTCCTCCATCGGCGAAAATTTAAACAGTTTTTGATTCAGTAAGTCGCCTCTAGTGTCAGTGTATGTAAAAATAGCAGCAACAATTGGAAGTGTTTTACATTCAACAAAATGCTTTCACACAGGAAATCTTTAATCTGCAATAAACAGACACGAGAGTTCATCATGATTTAGAGTAAATGGCAGATGTGCATGAAATGAGTAAGTCCTGGGAGTGAACGTGCCAGTGCTTTTTTTTTTTTGTTTTTTTGCAATATTCATGGTAATTGATTTCCATCTGTGTACAACCAGAGCTCGTGGTTGTGATTGCATCTGTCGGTTAAATGATTTGGGATCATGGTGCACTGCAAATCGAGCGTGTATTAAGCCCGATTTCTATTCAGATGACATGAAAATAGATCAGTTAGTGTACATAAAGCACTGGATTTTGTTATTTTGATTGACAGCCAGTGAACAGCCGCATGACAGGACTTGTTATTTTTGTCACCAGTGATGCATGTTTGTTGAATTAATCCTTTCCTTCATTACAGCCTCATAAAGATGATGAAGATTAAAGGGAAGAGAGAAAAAAAAACAACTTTCATTCATTTTGTCCCTTTTTACGTTCCACCTCTTTCTTCCTGTTGTGCTTCTTTAATTGACTCGAACGACCTTCTGCTGTTTGAGTCATCGTACCACATACAATCATCAATGACTGGAACATGCTGTGGCATTTGGTTTTCATTTCAGTTACTTGAAATATGAAACATCTAGCAGGAAGTTGGGCTGTTTGTTGAAAATCCATGAAGGACTAATTCAATGTGTGCTTTAAATAAGAATTAGTTGTGAGTTATTATTAGGTGGAATAGGGGGAAACATTGCCGTGTCAACGTGCTGCAGTGGGCTTTTTGTTTTGATCTGCACATGAATGGCCTCCTTGACTAGCTGTTATTTCTCAACATTGACTTTTCTTGTACTGCCTGTGTATTAATCTCTTAAATGAGCCATGCTGTGGAGTTGAACATGTGCCTTTCTAGATGTAGTTTTCTAATTAAAACTGTCCCATTAGGCTGTAATTGGTGCTATCTGAGGCCGTATGGGAGGGGAGCGAGAAGTCAAACCGAGATGGTATCGGGCCGAGGAGACAGGAAGCCTCTGTGTAATCTTGTCAGGTTGGAGATCGGGGCCACGATCACGCCGACTGGACTGAGCTCCACTTGTCTGCTGCTGCTGCTGCTGCTGCTGCACCGTGGCCTCAGAGTGAGTGTACTGAACTGCTGTGAACTCCTCTTATCTTTGTTGTTTCCACAGGAGCCTGGATTTCACCTGGGTGTTTATGTGCTGGAATAGTTTCAACTTTGTATATAAGGAGAGCATATTGTTCTGGTTGTGATCAATACACAGGGGGAAAAAGGGGGAGTGGCGGCTTGGTAGAATAACATCATTAGAAGCCAAACATGTGAAAACAGGTTGTTTCTCTGCTACGTGTCTGTGAACAAAAGTCAGTCAGATTATCTGAAGCTTATAACTGATGTTCTCAGTTTCAGCTGCTGACCCAGAATCACAAGAAGTGATGAAAATATTATTTGGCTGCAGGGCAAACAGAACGGGAACATTATCCATTTTACCCGGCGACTGAAGTAATAGATGTAGACAACATCTGGGAAGGAGGAGTGATTTTGTTTTCAGTTCTGCTGACGACAAAATCAAAATCAGTAGCAAAGGCCATTCAGATGAATTAAACAAATCCACATAAGGTGTATTTTTACCGCACCAGCACAGTAATGGATATGTTGGCGGGTGTGTATGTGACTTACAACAGAATGAGAAATGAGCATACACCTTAAACGCTACACAAGAGTCAGCGGACAGTGAGAGGGCTGATATTAAATTGCACGTATGTCACTCACAATACGATAACAAAACACTCCCAGGACCCCAGTCTGAAATGCTGCAAAGCTCTCACAGTGTTTTTTCCAGCTGAACCCAAGCTTACTAAGTAAATAGGAATGCTGCACACAGACACACACTGACATTTGCCAGATGCTCAGTGCTAATTAGGGCCAAGTATTCCCCCTCATATGGAGTGTGTGAGAAACCATAAGTGCACCGCTGGCCGACCTGTAAGACCTGACTGGGGTGTAGCTCTGTGTTTGTTCTCTGGAAGCCTCAACAGAACAAACTTGGGATTGTTATTCAAAGCAGGAATTTGTTCGTTCAGTCTTAAGTACAAGGAGAACCACGTTTTCTTTGATCTAAGTTACCATTTGTGACTATGATCTCTGTTAATTTGGAATCCAAATGAACAATTTACAGTTTGTTTTACTTATAAGCACCAAATCCAGTAAAACCCCGGATCTCCCACGTGCCTCATTTAGAGGCTTGAAGAAATATCTCTCTGCCTCTTGACTCTGTCATTAAAGATACTTACATTCTTGCAGTGCGATGCTGCCTGTGTGGGTGAGCCACAGCGAATCGCAGGTGCTGAAAAGCAAAACACTTTTGACTTGTTGCTATTTTCAGCAGCACGTCGGCACATTATCCTTTTCATTGTATGACATTCATCATTTACCGTCTAGCCGCCATGTTCTCAAATCTGAACTACCTACAACCTTCCAAATATATCCATATCCAAAGACCTGTCCCTCTCTCCTGCATAATAACCCACTCTACAAACCCTCCTCCACCCCCACAGTGGTGGTGGTGGGGCACTAAGCAGGAAGTGAAAGGAGACCTGAACGCTCCAGCCACCCACAGACCCTCCCCTCCTCACCCCCTCCTCGCCCTGCTCTCCCAGGCTGCAGCGGGGCTCTGTGTCCTGGCTCCTGTCCAGCTCTTGGTGCTGTGATGGGGAGGGTCACGGTTTGCGTCTGACCCCGGGCCTGCATGTTGGATGTTGTTATTATTAGTGCTCCGTGGCCCCCGGGCGGGCCGTCCCCAAAGCAGGAGGAACTGCGGGGCTCTGGAGAGGCTCTGGTCCTGGAGAACAGCTGTGCGGGTTAGAGGCTGCTGGGGCCCCCATAGTCCCCTGAGAGCACCGCTGCACTGGCCCGCCAGGAGGTACAACTGTTTTTTATACAGACTCAGTGCACCACCTCATACACTGCTGCACGGCAGGACCAAGGCATGTTACTGGATACACTGTCTAATGTACAGGTTGGGGACCACTGTGAGCAATTTTTGAAAATCAATTAACAGGCAACTTTATGGCAATATTGGATTTTTATATCATTTTAGAGTCAGGAAGATAAAGTCCTTTGATTTGATTAGCAGAATTAGCCAAAAATAAACATTCCAGTCTGTTTTTTAATTTATTTTCCAGATTATATCTCAATATATATTTATACTGTGATATAAAATTATCTGTACCATGTTAGAGGTGTTTATCCACATGATCCAACCCCTAGAGCTAATCCAACACCTCTCTGAGCATTTTAAGCCTCCCAAAGGTTCATTACCTTTAATGGAGCCATATATTATAGTATAACAGGTGCTCCTGTCAGTGTGTGTACTCCTGGGATTTATAAATGTATTTATGAATGCATCTCTGTGTTCTATATTTGCTGCTTAACTCATGTGTTGCAGACTTTAGCCATCAGTTGTGAATGAATTGCAGCCATAGGAGGGCAAAGGGTATTTAAGCCTATCTTACCTCTTTCTACCATCTTAATTCTGCCTATTCTTGGCAGTTCTGGAGGGGGGCCTTCTAACTGTGTAAATAGCTCTGGAAATTGCGCGTGGCCTTTGACTGTCTCTGTAATTGCGAGACTCTTGCAGTATTTTGCTTGGCAGTCTGAGAGGTTAACCCCTGAGGGCTGGAGGCCTGGAGCTCCCCGTCTGACTGGCAGAGGGCTCCTCAAAGCCCCCACTTGTTCACCTCCCAGCCTGGGCAGCTCTAAGCCGCCGCTGATCCTCTTCTAGAAGAGAGAGAGTGGGAGGCTGTTGCATTCAGCCGTGGCTGAGGCTCTGCAGGGTAAAGCCTGAAGTGTTGCAGGGCCACACAGATACACCCAGCTCTCCCTGGTTGCACCTGGGCGGTCAGTAGTGCTCGTAGCTTTGTCACTTCTGCAAGACAGCACCGGCAATAAACTTGGGTTTTAGCTGTAATCAGATTATATGGCTGCTGCTGCAGTAGGTGGTTGATCAAAATCTCCAAAAAGCTTATTTTCCCCCCAAATTCCCATGAAAATGTAGATGTGGCTTTTCCCTGCGGTTAATGATGTGCAGATGGATGCACTAAGTTTGCTTATATTAAATGAGCGTTTGATGCAATTGTGCACTTAAATGTTAATTGTGCAATTTATCCAATATATCACTGTTAATTTCCAAAAATGCTCATTATAGAGCCACAAAATACATTTGGCAGCACTGAAAATAATGAAGAGAGAGCCGGACAAAGAAAATAAAGGTTGAGTGTTCAAACATGGCCAAAAATAATGTCATGTTGAATTGATTCAATCTTAATTCTGCACATTAATCCTGTGTTTGTAAGGGTTTCACATTCATGACACTGTTGGTTTTGAACGTCTTCATCTCAGAAGAATTCTGGGTCAAGTTGGGGACTTGTACAGAAGGTGCTTTCTAACCTGTCTGCCGTGATGGATGATGTTGCCGTATGAAATGGTCTGTAAAGATGCAGCCTCTGTTGGAATCACAGTAGAAACTGTAGAGAAAATACAACACGTACAGTTTCCTCCTTGGATTCCCACATTGTTCTTGCCGGCTCTGCTCCCCCTGGGCCTCGAGAACGGCTTTTCTACACCCCAGACAAAAGTACACAGGCAGAAAAGAAATATCAAGGCACAAAAGCTCTTTATGTAATGCTGTCAACGTGCATTGATTCTTTTTTCCCCGGTTATTTGACAGACAACATAAAATCGTTGCTTCATGTCATGTCAAGCTGGGCCTCGGAGATCGCATCGGCTCTGCCAGTATCACTCAATTCTTTGGCAGAAATGTTTCTTGGACCAGGCATTGTGGAGAGATGTTGAATGTGTGCAATTCACTTGTGAGCCTTTACACAGCGACACATATACAAACCGCTCTACAAATCTGACTTAGTTTGGTGGCTAAACTTTGTATCCCCGACCACGAGGCATTGTGGAGTACAGCATCAAAGGTCTGGGTCGGCTTCAACAGTGGGACAGGAGATGAATGGATGGATTCAAGGACTGGAGCAGGACTGGACTGCTGGTTTGTCTCTGGGTTTTTGTGGAGAATCAGCAGCTGTGTAATCAGACCTGGCTCTGACCCTACCTGTCCGGACGTTCCTCCGCACCCTCTATCATGTCCATGTGTCACACACTCGCTGATGAACCGCTGGTCGCGTGCAACCTCTGAGCTGGCTTGACCTGCAGTCTGATTTAGTGAGGATATTCCACAACTGCTGCCACTGTAGGAACTACCAGGGGATACAGTACATTATTCTTTTCCCTTAATCATTAATCAGGCCTTAATTTAAAGCCAGACTGATTTACTGTCCACCTGCAGCCACTCGAGCTGGTTGCTGTATTTTGCGGGTTTAGAATTAGCCTCATCTGAACAACATAAAAATGCTCTTTATGCATGAATGCACCAGTGATCATAATCCATTAGGACTTTACACAGGCAGGGAGCAGTACCACCTAAAGCAGCATCATAGAGAAAGGGGTTTAAAGTTTTCAGGCTGGCTAGGAAACTGTGCGACAGATAGATGTTGTAATGTCGTAATCTTGTGTCTTCTTATGCCAGTTATTTTACCCCCAAAAGTCATTGCCATAAAGTTTACAGATCACATAAAAACACAGAGAGAAAATGTAGTACATTCCACCATATAGTGTTTTCCTTTATTATTAGATATAACACTGATTTTCTTTGCTTATATGTCTGTCCGTACTACTATTAATAATCTAATCTATCCACTAGAGTTAAATAAATGCTTTAGGTGGCTTAACCTCTCCACAGAGCTGAGATGGTAGTTACTGCTGCCATGCTAAGCTAGTTGGGAGTGCAGCTGTTTTTTTTTTCTTCTTCATGACTGTATTTAAGTCATGAAGTGAAATGTGAAATGGCAAAATGTTGGTTTATTTAAGTTTTTCAATTACAGATAACAGCTGAGGAGAAATCTTCCAGGTGAACACAGAGTGGTGGTAGTTACATAAGGACTGAGTGAGGAACAAATCAGGAGTGATCTGATGATTAATGAATCATTAATTAGTATTTCCTGATTAACGCTGAATCCAGGACTATGTACAAGATATTAATGAGTTACGAGAGAGCAGACTGGGAGGTACTATATTATGTAATGGTTACTTCATAAATATCTGTGAATAGACACACTTTCTTCATGACTAGTTCCTGATCAACTATCAATCAGTCACTGAGCGGCAAAAAAATACCAATGACTCATTAATTACTCCTTAGTTAAACATTAATTACCTCTAAGTTAAGTGTACCTTCATACTGAGTCGTTACTCTGAGCATCTCTTGTCTTAGATTTCTAGTTGATCTGGTTCTGCGATTAGTCACTACTGCTGCGTATGAGCTCGGTTTTGTAACAGCAAATTTTACATGCTGTTTTCATGAAAATTATCCACTTCTATGGCATAATATTTTTTTCTATACTCAAACAGATGCCAGAAAGTCAGATAACAAACATGTAGTTACTGCATTTTGGCTGTGTTGTGCTGTGTCGTTTAGATGATGACGAGGACCGAAATGCTACGTGAAGAAAGCCTGGGTGCTGTGAAAAAAGCTGTTTATCAGGATAAACTTCAGGTTTGTAATTCATTCTTCTGCCTTTTGGTGCACAACAACTGTAATTTTATTTGATATTTGATTTGAAATTTTGCACATAAACATGTTATTTGAAACGATAAAGACGTAATGTTATAACTGAGTACTTTATTTAGTTTTTTGCACATTTGTTGCATGAAGGTGTCTAATGCATTTGATATTTGAATCACAGCCATGTCTCATAATCACATGTCAGGTTGTCCAAACATTAGTTAGGTAGTTAATTTCTGGGTCATGTTTTTATTTCCACGTGGCATTAAGCTGAAATAAAGACTGACTGTAGTAATATAGCATTAGTAAAAAGTATGAATGCCATTTTTTTTTTTTTTAAATCACTTGTAACAAAGTGTTTTATTTTGCAGTATTACTATTTTATCCTTTATTCTTCCACCCCTGCTGTCTAATAAAGAGCCACATTATCTGCTGACAGTTGAGTTGAATGTGACACAATAGAAGAAGCAGCCGGTGTCAGACGTGGATGCTCTGTGGTCCCTGTTGAGAACACTAAGCTCTGTATTTGCACTCCTCTCGCTGAGGGTAACAGCCTCTCCAGCCCAGGTTATGAGTGGGGCTCCCTGCAGCTGCTGTCTCTGAGGCTGATTAGTGCGGTGATGAGCGAATGAGGGCCAGGGGAGCCGCGCACACACACACACACACACACACACACACACACATACACACACACACACACACACTCTGAAAGGGTTAAGCAGCCGGTTAGGGAGGAGACCTGCTCTGTGTCCAGGATGTTGAGTGCTGCAGTGCGATGGTGTGCTGTTACACTGCATGAGGCCTCGGCTCCACTTGGGTTCTGATTGGGCCTGTAAGATCACAGCAACCCCCCTCCCCTCCTCCTCCTCCTCTCCCTCACTCTGCCAACCCCCTCCTCCCTGAGGGTTTCTCTATCCACATCCTCCCTGCTGATTATCACCACTGCCAGAGCTGACTCTTGCACTCCAGCTGCTGTCCACACTCTGGCTCTGGGGCTAATTTAACCAGGCCGCATGAAGGGAGAAAACTTTCTCACACGGCCTGAAGAAGCGGAGCTGCTGCGCGGCGAAGCTCCTCCCAGGCTTTAGCTTGTTGCCCTCTGCAAAAACCTACATCAGGCTGCTGCTGCTGCTGCTCACTACAAAGAGTGCAGCTCTGCTATCACTACATGCCTTTCTATCAGGCTCTCCCTAGTGGTGCCTTTAAACAATATCCAGAGCTACAAACGATCAGAACAAGGTCACAGTCCTCTTTACTTGGAAGTAGTTCATCAGTGCCAAACAGACAGCGGAGCTTTCCCTGTAGACCAACATGTGTTGCTCTCTGCAGGTGTTTCCTTTGAGGAAAGTCAGGCCAGAGTGCTGCCTTCACCGTCCAAAAGGTGACTCTCAGCAGTCATCCTCAATGCTCCTAATACAAAACATAGGCCTACATACAATGTCTTACTAGCTACCGTATATCAAAGCTTTGTGTGCTTCCATCACAACGCAGCCACGAATAACAGAGGTGAATTGGGTTTGAGTCGGGGGAGATCTGCGTCTTGACGTCTTCTTTTTCCAGGACAGAGAGATGACCGAGGCTGGAGAGCGAGCTTGAGTGTCTCCATGAGTCGCTATTTCTGCATTAGTGTATTTCAAGTTATTGTTATTTGATATAAGCAAAGGCTGAATAATTCACACAAACATCATCATAAGACGGAGCTGCGAAAAACATCTATTTGACTTTGTGAGGCTGTGAGGGAGAAAAACATAGTAATTGACCAGTCGAACAAGTGACTTTGGAGCAGGACAAAAGAGGTGGATGTTGAAGAAGACAGGAATCCCAATGAAGTGTCGCCTGAAGATTTTCTGACAAAATTTTGAATTTGAAATGCAGCAAGCAGAAAATTATCAGACACATGCTTGTCAAACCCATGATTAATATCTAAGTTACTATATCTAATTTTCACCCCCCCCCAAAAAAAATACACTTCATGCTCATCATAGTGAACGTTATGCTTCATATTTGTATTTAATTCTGTGTGGCAGTTAACAATTCAAACAATATGCACACCATAAACATGTGGTCAATCCTCCGCCCTGGCAAATATCCATAAGCCACTTGGCCTCATGCCAGCAGCTCTCGGAGCAAAGCCTTGTCTTACTTGAGAGTGTGTGCCAAAGCTGCATTATGTGAGTGTTGATGGGGAGAGTCCTCTGTCAGGCTGCGGGGCTCCGGTGTCTCTCTGCCGGGCCGTCCTGGGTCACACGATTGGACAGAGAGGGCAAGATGCTGCTCCACAATCCCAGTCCCCCCTCCTGCAACCCCGCCATGTTAAATGGAAGCATTGTGACTGCAGACCTGCTCTCATCTTCATGTACACTTTCTTTTTTTCTCCTTCTCCCAGTATATAATGACCCCAGACTAAGTGACGACAGGCATTGTATCCGACTGGGCCGACCACATAGAAATTAAAGATGAGGATCTGATTCGGAGGCAGCTGCAGGTCTTTCTCTGCTGTGTGGTGTCACTGAGTCCAGAGACATTAAAGGTGTGTGTACACGTCTGTGCATCTGCTGTATGTTTATTATTCAAATGTTTATCAAATCACTTTTTACATTCAGATTCGGCGTGTGGTCTCTCATGCTGTTGCAAACATCGAGCCAGGTGGTAACAATTGATTAAATCAAATTTCTGCCCAGAGCAAGAATTCAATTATGGCATTAAAGCTGTAATCTGATGCATTTGAGCCTTCACATGTAGAGCTGCATGAATTGACGTAATGATATATCTATAATACGAGTCCCTGTAATTTCACTTATTTGTGTCATTTTAGACATATTAGGAGGAGGTGCAGAGATGTAAGGTGTTCAGGGTGCATGAGTGTAGATGTATGCATGTCGCACACGTGTACAGTAAACACACTGCAGAGACAACAGGGAGAAACAACCTGGATGATTTATTGAGATCAAAATCATTAAACGATTCAGCAAAGGCAAATGACACTTTTTGTGTTTGTTCTCCTCCACAGAAATGTGCCTCCATCAGGCTTTACTGGGAACAATGTGGCCACACTACACCTGACAGGTATTTCATGTCTTGTTGCCATTTTATCTGGGAATTCCCCTCTTTTTCAATTATGAAGTGCAATTGAGAAATCAAACCCTGTTCGCTGGCAGAGGAGTTATGAGAACAACCCCCCCCCCCCCCTCATTTTTTTTTTTTTCATTTAACTAAAACGCTTTGAGAACTGACACAGCAAACAACCTTTTGTATCCAAGGCACATCCTGAAACGTTTCCATACAGATGTAGGTGATGTCTGCTTCTCAAAAAGGTGTAATGAAGAACCCCAGAGGCAGGTTATACAGTGTATTAACATGTAATATGTCTTCAATAACTATTGCTATAAGGTCTTGATATCTTTAATGTGACTGTAGCTCTATAGATGTTTTTGAACTTATAATTTACACATTTTGCAGCTGCTGAATTCGACACTTTGTACCAGCTTTCGTGGTTATTCTGCAAAGTAAAACTGACCTAAGAGATAGCATCTTAGGTTTCAGAAGGTAATTAAAAAGCATTTAGCTCAAATTGTGTCTAATTTTGTGTTGTCTGCTATTTTTCCGTGTTTATTTTGAGCAAGGTTTCTCGGAAACTCCCAGTTTTTAATTGCACTGAATGCTTATTTTAGACTTTTTTTCTTTTCTTTTTTAACCAGTCTGCCTTTGGGCTGGTCTGCAAAATGCTGTAGATGCTATCAACAATGATGTCAGTGTGGCTATTTCTGTCTTACACACAAACACGTACACACTGATCCGGTGCATGTATAAATAATTCACATAGGTCAAGCTTTGATCGTCTGATACAGCCTCTTGGATTGCCAGAGGTGGAAGGAAAACCAGTAGATTGAAAATGAGGAATGCATCAAGGGGTGTGCTGTTTACTTGTAGCGCGGGCAGCTGGTTAGCCACCCCTCTGCTGTTTTACACCCCCCTCCCTCGCTTTTCAATTCCAGCCAGACCCCAGGCTCGGCTACTAACTGGGGGCTGGAATATTGTGCACTGGGGATCAATGCGGCCCTGAGTGAAATGTCAACTGTGGCCCTGCGATGTGTCAGGCTGTGAGGGAGTTGTAATGGCTATTGATCCACTGTGCGCTTAATGCAGAGCTGCCCTGCCACGATGCGAGCCAGCTGCAGCAGAGAGATATATGTATGAGATGAGCTAAAACTGAGAAAATAGAAAAGAAAGAGCCCACAGTTTTGTCCCCCTCCTTACATCCCTCCCTCTCTGGCTGCAGATTGATCTTCCTCTTCCTGCTGATTCTAACTGGGGTCTGTCATTATCTTACTCTGTCATTAGGGGCTCCATTGACAGCCTTGGCCTGTCTGTGTCACTCTATTGAGACAGCAACACTTTTCCCATGCAGTGTTCCCTACATTTATTAAAATCTCTGACAGCCTTGTCTTAGCCTTCTCCATAGATGGCTGAGCTTCAGGCAGCGGTGCAGCAGTGTAATTGGAAGACGAGGCTCTCTGTTCCTGGCTAGTAATATCTGTGAGGTACAGCTGTAGGTCAGACTGGTTTATATAAGACTGCTGGCTATGAAGAACAAAATCAGACCATCTCTGTCTGAGGGTCTGTGTCTGTGCTAGTAGGGGCAACCGTATGGACCCCACAATTATGCCTCTATCTGTGAATCACATGTGTATGATCAGGAGTTTTCACGCTGTTGGGGAGAAATAAATTTTTCCAAACTGTGAGGTAAGGGACAGTAAGAAAAATATGGAAGGAGGGGAGACAGAAGAAGGGAAGAGTAATGTGTTTTTCCTTTTCGGTGCAGGGAAAGTACTCTAACATTTTAGAGAGGTGCCTGTAACTTTTACTCCTTTCAGGGTTAGATAATATTTTCATTTAAAAATCGTGGAAAGAGCTCAAATGTTTTCATCAAAAATATGGATTTTGTGTGCACTGTGGGTCATAAAGGTCCAGTGCTTATTCTCCTCATCAAAATTCAATTCTAACAGGATGATTATGTCAGATGTTGGTTTTTGTTATGAGGGATTGAACACTACCTTGATTTTATTTTGCATTTTAGCAGACCGCAGACCTACAGTGAATGTGTCAACAGATCTTAAATGTGTCACCTGATATTGATGAGTTTTAAAATACTGTAGGATTTACATTAAGTCAAGGGGCAAGAAAATATTGTTAATTACTGAGGATTGTTGTCTTCTATCTATCTATCTATCTATCTATCTATCTAATTCTAATTCTAATATTTCGTCTTTCAAAAAATCCTCTCCAATATCTTGAAATAATCAAACACTTCTTTGTGTCACCATTTCTAACTAACAGTGTAAACATAATTTAAGATGCCGTCCTATTTAAACCTCGATCAGCTTTTTTTCAAACCAAAAGCTTTTAAATCAACCGTTATTTCTGTCAATGAAAGTCATATTAGACGATGTTGGAGCCTGATGTGTGTGACAATACATTGAAAATAAAAACGTGAATCTGGGATGAGAGAAAGTTCAGAGGCCCTTCCCCTACCATCCCCAAACAGACAGATTTCCCTGCCCACATAACATTAATGTATAAGCCTCCCTTCTCCATTAATATTTTCACTCAGCCTTTATCACTGTTTGTGAAAACTAAATTTCCGCTCAAATATCTCAACAGCTGCTACATCTCAAAGAATTAATTTAAGGAGCCAATTTGGTTCAATGTGGCCAAATACTAAAAATGTTATTCCAAATTTCAATATGAAATCAAATAAAAGCAGCAAATGAAAGAGCCTGAAAGAAGCAACCCAGACAGTTTCATTCTCTCAGTCTTTATATAACCTACATTTCTGATCATATGATTATTGTTTTGTTGTATTTTGTGCTCCCGGACTATTACTGCAGAGACTTGACAACTTGAAAACATTTCTGGAGGCTGTCAGGAAGTGCACAGTGGGGCGCACCGCATTGAGATTGGTGGTTTGTGGGTACGTGTGTGCGTGCGTATGTGTGCGCCACACAAAAGCGGTGCTGAGTATTGGCTGGCGGTGGGACCAAGCTGCTTCTCCGTGTCACAGGAGGCACAATCAGGTAGGACCAGGGGGTCTCTGGCTGCCTTGGCCCCCGTAACACACGAGGCTGCTCAATGGGACGGAAGTTATTGGGGGGCCGGGGTGAAGCTGATGACACGGTGTGTGACAGAGGCTCATCATTTGAGTGTGATACAAGTATTTGAGCTGCAAGGCTGTAATATTGCTCGGCTTGTCTGGAAAGATTTATTCCAGATTGCAGGGCCTGAGGGGTCAGTGGCCGTACATGTGGGAGGTTTCTCTCTGGAGGAAGAGGTTGTGGACTTTATGAAATGACACGCAAGAATCAGTCAGAAAAGAGAGAAGAGATCAGTCCATGTAACTACATATCATATCTATCTATAGACCAGTGCTTAACATGTTAATTTTCCCAAACACTGGGAAACAAAGCATAGAGCTCCCTTACAAGACATGGTGAAGAGTTAATTTTGCTGTCATGCAGATGTACATATATTGGATGCTTCCCAGAACACAATGATTTTCTTTCTGCACAGAACTTGGATTTACAGCCTCGCTCCTGCATGACAGAGGGAAGAGGTTTTTTTTTTTTCTCAGCGAGGAAGACGAAATGTTTAATCCAAAACCCACTGTGAAAGGAAAAAAGTAATGCATATCTCACTATCTCGCCTGTCTCCCAGCGAGATGAAATTGAAATTTTAATGCATTTCAGAGTTTTTTTTCCCCCGAACGGAGAAGCTGATAGACACAGTGGATGTCATATTTACAGTATGAACACCCGTGGTTTAATGCACTCCACAATACTGCCATCTCCAACTTCTCCTGAACAAAAACATGTTCTGCTCTTGAACATAAAGGAACAGCAAAGAACAAAATTATTCCTCAAGCTTTCTATCAAGCTTCTGCATTCATGGCAAAGTCTAAAGGGCATGTCAGTCCTCCTGCCTCTGAGAGAGGTAATTATCCTTTTCCTGTCAGAGAACAACAAATGATAGCCAACTATGGGGGTGCATTTTCAGGAGCTGAAATTTGTCAATTGGAAAGAGAAGGAGGTTTAATTTTCTGGCAGCTGCATAGCTACTTTTATCATGTTTTTTTCAGTGGTCATTTGCTGCATCTTTTCTTTTTTTCTATTCACATGAGCTTGCACAGGGTAGTGCTGTTTTTATGTCTGTGAGCTTCTGAGGGTGTATTTATGTGCCCTGCATTAACATACCTATTTATAGCCCTACACTTTCTTACAGTCATCTTTTTTTCTGTTGTGACCATTTCACAGATTATATATTGTCCAAGTAATTTCCCTTTCAGCATCTGTGTTTTTTACCTTTCAGAGAAAGCAGTGAATGGAGGGAAAATTATCACAATTACTCATATAATTGAGCCGTCTTTGTAGCAAGTGCAGCTTCAGTAGCCCTTTTTTCCATCAGCCAAAATGGTTTCATTATATGGGTTTTTCATATTCCCTGACACAGGGCTCTGCTGAGGGCCTGGCGCGTGGATGAGATGCAGGATGAACAGAGCGAATCATTAAGGTCACAGTAGGAATAATTATCCCGGCTATGGAAAGAGCATCTACAGCCTTTATTCTCCCCCGGCACAAATGCAATGTCCACGGCTTAGAACTTTGTTACAAATGGAGCTTCCACCTTCTACTTATACAAAGAAGAGAGGGGGAGAGCAAGACTTGTATCAACATGACAATTTTCCATCATTAAGACTAATGACAGGCACAGACTGTGGGGATCAAGGGGAGCACAAAAAAGAGAGGCACATTCAGGTGTTGGCTGAGTGCTGACCTCCTTCCTGTCTTTGTTGAAGACTTAACTCTTCAAAAAAAAAAACTAAAAAGGGGTTTCAGACTAAAGGCGCAGTGGCAGCTGAACGTCAAGCAGCCCGGCTCTCCATGGGCAAATGACTTAATTGGCAAATTTGCATGTTTTCCATTTGCGGGGAAATTAATTCTTTAAGACCTACATGTAAAGATAATCAATTGTTGTTTTAGTGGCCTTAGCTTGGTGAAATAATTCTGCAATTTATAGATATGTTACATTGGTTTTATTCCTGCAATCCGACTGCGACTTTATTAAATTTCAATTATACTTAAAAGTGATTTTCGGGTTAGTTGACGATTTGATACCCAGATCTTCACTTAACAGGTGGGATACTGTAACATGTAACAAGTATGAAGCGTCAGTGTCACACTAGTTTCTTTTACAGTTTTGCTGAATTAAGTAAAAGCCATATTTTTCCAAGTCCTTTCTCCCCAGCCTTCACTCAGGTAATTGGTCATTTTGCAGACAATTTTGGGCAGGTTGGATGCTTGCTGCCATGGCCTGACCCCTGCTGCTGCTGTAATGGGGACAGCATTTCTGCCAGTTCACTGGGGGTGGGGGGTCCACACTGTGACCCCAGGCCTCTGAGGAGAGAGCTGCTCTGAACACTAAGGGAGGGAAAGGTGTTGAAATATGACTTCTCAGCCCTGCAATGACCACCTTTAAGTCCGATTGCACATGTGTTAATTATAGAGTCCATCTTATCATTCGTAGAAGAGCTTTTCAGCTATTAGAGATTTCATTTGCTGGGGAATAAAAGTGTAACAAGGGTTCAAAATGTTCCATTTTATCTGCATTTGTTTGTTTCTGTATGTGATACCTTACAAAATGCAGATTTATGTTGGAGAAAAATAAATGCCAGATAAAAGATTAATATAAACTTGTAAAGAAGTAAGAAATGTTTTGAATTTAATGCCACATTCACAGGCTCTTTCTTGCTATTATCACCAGGTTTCAAGACTCGGTGTAGGTCGTCCCAGTAGCGTTTGGTCAACACATCCCAAACTGATGTGAAGCAGCTTCCTCGCAGTCATCAATGCCTGAAAACAAACACAATAATCATTATTATCCTGCACGCATTTTTTAAAAAAAATCAGCATCTTCTCATTGTTTCATTATTAAATTGCTAGAGAAAACATTTTAAATATTTTGGCTGTCAATATGGGAAATTATTCTGACTTTAGTGGGCATTAAAAGCATAATAAAGGCAAAAGCATGGCCCAAACACTTAAATCTGAAACAGCATTTGAACCTGCTCTGACTCCCGAACTGACAAATCTTTTAATTAAATGAATCACACCTTAATAATGTTTCCTAATGCTTATAAACACTCAGTCCATCATTATCAAAATGAGAAACACAAAACGGTTTTTTTATTTAGAGGTTAAATTATTTGAATAAAGCTTTAATTCATGTGGACAAAAATTATTGATTGGACCCTTAAGAAAAAACACATTATTTCTTACTGTAATTTAATTTTAGGAACAGGAAAGTGTGACCTTACTTGCAGGTAATAAAATTAAGTATTAAAAGCTGATTCTCACATAGACGTAAACTTTTCAATAATGTTTAAACACCTTAGGTTATTAAGAGATTTTAAATTTGGCTTTGACTGTCCAGAGTAGATTTTATTCCTGTACAATTTCAACATAATTTCATTTTCTCCCTGCATACCTCCTGACCCTCATGATAATGCAATCAATTAACCAATATAACAATCTTCTTTCTCTGATATTATGATTCATTTTTTGTTTACATGTAACTCAGTAAACCGAATCAATTCACATTTTGATGCCACATTGAACATGAAAATAGACTTGGAATCGAGTTAATTGTAGTGCATCTAGTTTTGCGTTCATTGACGCTGCAAATTACAGGATGGCAGCAAAGCCACAGTGGAGGCAGAACAAAAGGCAATTTCACTTGTTTGATCCTCTGCCTTTAAAACGTGAAATAAACCTTCATATAGTGTGACATTTATGCTGGAAGTCACTCACCAATTTACATTTGCATTCCTAGCAGAGATGATGTGTTAATGATGTCCATAATGGGCAGTTTTACGAATGATGAGCTGCTGTATTAATGTAAAAAAGAAATAAGTTTAAAAAAAGCCTCATAGAGTGTCAGAACAATTCATTTATCATTAATGTAAACATTTTAGATTGATATTTGTGCATCATGCTATTTGGAGCATGTATCTAAGTGAGAGCATATAAAAGTTGTGGGTATTTTAATTTTAAAAAAAAAAGCTTCTCTTCTTCTCATTTTCAGACATAAAGTCATCAGAAATGATCAAACCTAAAGCTGGAGAGATCACATGAATACATCCAATGAGAACATATACACCTGCGTGTTGAACAGCAGCACTTCTTTGCAAAGGAAGAGAAATGAAAAAAAGAAGAAAAAAAAAAAAACTCACAGTTGCCTGCACCTCCAATGACAATAATTAATCAGAGCTCACATGCAGAGGCTGCAGGGTGCACGTGGAGCTGTGCCGGGCTCCCCACAGCACGGACGCACGGTTTACCAATGCACCGATGCACCGCGGCCGGGGTAATATTTGGTGGCTGTGAAAATGTGGGTTGGCATGGCAGTAGAGGAGGGCTTTCTATCACCGGACTGAAATGAAGTCTGTGACATCTTGGCCCGTTTAGCCCTCCAGCCCTCCCCCTCCTCCTCTCTCTCCGTCTCTCCACCTCTGCACTAACCCTCAGGTGAAGAGCAGCAGGTGTTAAAACACCCTCAGCCACAGAGCTACTCACTCCTAATGAGTCCTGCCCCCGCGCTCCATCCATGCATGGAGGACTTTATTTTAGTGCGGCTAGTTAGAGCCCTGCTGCCATGCTGCAGGAAGGACCGCTCTGGCCTGCGCTGCCCTCCTGCCGGCGAGCGCAGGAGTCAAATTATAAATTAAAGAGGTGATATCACCACACGCCTGCTCATCATAATGTCCCCGAGGATGACTTGAGAAAACCCTCCAAATAAATAGTTAATCGTTTAGGTTGCAGGCAAATCAACACTTTCCAAATGATTGATTTCAATAACCTCAATGAAATGTCTCAATAAAATGAATATGATTTATTTTCAGTAAGTCTGTTCAGCACTAAATTACATTTACTCCAACAAAAAGCCTATGATTATTATTGCTATTATTAGTAGTATACTCGCGGTATTATTTTACATTTTTTCTGCAAATTCTGCCTCTATTCTGTTAATGGTTTTGCTCACAGCCGCGTGCCAGTTTGCAGATACTATAATCGTGGGAAAATAATGACAGTTATCAGTCGCACCCACCAAGTACCCATAAAAATCTGTCCTCTGTTCTGGAAGATGATAATTATTGGTTGTACTACCATTATCATTGTCGTTGTTGATAGAGGAAATCTTGAAGCATTTTTCGAAAGTAATTCCAGAGAAATCACTTCAAATTGGCCTATTTTAAGGGACAAGGAACCCGCTTTCGTTATAGCCAAATATTTCACAGAAATCTTTAAATTCAGGCATCTGCAGCAGCCTGGCACAGTGTGGCACACGTGCCGTGATGTCAGCGCCTGCATTTTGATAACACATTTTGCAACTTGCTAGTTCTTGTTTTGAGATCAATTATGTAATTACACTGATAATCACAGTGACGGAATTTAACTGCCTTTAATTTGTTATTCAGGTGGAGATGGAGGGACTGCGGATGGAGCAGCCAGGCTGCGTTTCTGCTCCGCACAGACACCAGGACAAGAGCTGCAGCCTGCAAATGAATCCTAATAAAATGAGGAGCTGCTGGGTGCTTTCTTCCTCGCTCACCAAGGGCATCCTGCGGAGGCTCTCTGACCCCGGATGGCGCGGATTTATCTGCTTCTTTTTCATCACATGATTGTTAAAGTAAGTGGACAGACATCGCTTTTAGCTGCCGATTGAAATTTAGATCTTTTTTTTTTTTTTAATAAAGCCTGGTTAAAGTCTGCTTCCAGCTGCTGCAGTGATCCACTTTGAGCTTTGGGATGCGGACGCCTCAACCTGCAGCTCAAGAAAAAATGTCTCCTGTGTTTAGTCAGTCGTCAGTTCAATTAAATCAAATGTCCGTGGATAATTATTCTTGTTAGGCTGCGGGAGGCTGGCCGCACCCCCATCCTCACTGGGATCCGCGCTAATCAAAGGTGCCAGTGTTTAACAAAAAACTGTGACCATTAATTGGTTGCTATGGAAGGTGCGTAAAGTCGTTTGGAAAGCATTTAAATGTGATAAGAAAACAGGCCCGTGTAGATTCATGGTTGTGTTACAGAACAGGCGATGACAGGGTGGGAAAAATCTACTCGAGCGAGAAAATATAACCAGTTTTCACACAGTTATATGTTATATATTGAAAACTTCACAATTAGACAGTTGTCTTTTTAAAGAAGTTTAAAATAGACTGAAGGCGTCGCTTTGATTTAATTACGCACAGGTCTGTTGATTCAAAACCTGTTTTACTTTATTAGTTATTTTGTAAGCAGGCTGTGATGGTGTTGTATGTTCCCAGGTGTTATAGAAGATCATTAGGCCTATACCTGAACCAACACGCCTTATTTGACATCAGAGCAGAGCTGTTTCACCGTCCCACTGCTGCCAGGTGTAACTGAGACCTCCAGCCACTGTAAGTGTTAAATACATGACTAATTACAGACCTACTTATGAAAATTGAACACTAGTGTTATGCAAATACACCTTCCCCCCGATAGAGCATTAGGAGCTTTAATCAAAAAAGCTTTAATAATCAGACTGGCCGGCAGAGAGAGCAGCTTTAACGAGGCTGAAAATATTATTTAACTTTATCATAAATGGCGCTTAGACGGATATCGATGACAACCGGCACATTTAATCCAATGTGACAAACCTGATTTTACTGTTTTATCAAGCTCTGAGTCATTATAAATAACAGTAGTTTAGAATATATAACAATTTTAAGATAGTGCTGAGACAAAAGTGGATCTTAAGCGTATGTTACCTCTCATTATATCCAATATCATCAATATTAGTGCTGTAATTTGATAAAATGTAAAAGCCACAACAACGATAATAATAATAATAATAATAATAATAATAATAATAATAATAATAATAATAATAATAATGAGTGAATCTTGACATGTCGAGGGGAAATATTGTGTTTTGTGTTTTTTTCTTGACTTTATCAGGTTCTTCGGACCCAGCCCCAGCGCCGCCAATCGGCTTCCCTCTTGGAGAGAGTGGACCAATCAGCGACAGTCTTTGATGAATATTCATGAGTCCGAGATTCAAACCTTTGAGCGAGTTTGTCTTGGTCCACAGCATCATACCTAGGACTTTTCACAGGCACAAACTACATTTTCTTATGAATGGAAAGAGAAAAAATCAGTTCGGCTTAAATTGGGACCCATCCTTCACTGAGATCATAGAAGGAAAACAACAAAAGCAAGACAAGGGGAACCGCAAGAAGAGATGACAATGACTACAATTCCAGAAAGTCTTAATAGCCCTGCCTCAGGAAAAGCCGTTTTCATGGAGTTTGGACCCCCGAGTCAACAATTGTCGCCTTCCTCCGTGTCTCACGGACACTATCCCATGCACTGTTTACATTCTGCAGGTCATACCCAGCACGACAGCTACAGTCCAGCCTCGTCCTTCCCCAGATCTTTGGGCTATCCATACGTAAACTCCGTCGGCAGCCATTCCACCAGTCCATATCTCAGTACAGTACAGACCTACCAAAACAGCTCGGCACTCACACAGACACGGTTAGAGGACACAGGTAAGTGTGCAGCAGCATCTTTGGATCTTAAATATCCACTTTCTTTGTTGGCACGGCTTTCTACTGTATACAGTCGTCGCTGCATCAAAAAGGCGACCCAGATGTTGAAATTAGGCTTGGTAATTATTTATTGCGTAACGCTATAAACAATGTATGCAATTAAGGGTAATTATACCTAAAGTACAGGCTGTAAAACTTGCGCTGGAGTATTCGTAGCTGCGCAGCGCTGTTGGCTACATCTGCCTCCTCACGGTTTTTCATTCCTTTGCTCTTTTCTGTCTCTCCCAGCGCCAGAAGCAGAGAAAAACACGGTGGTCGAAGGTGGAGAGGTTCGATTCAACGGGAAGGGGAAAAAGATCAGAAAACCAAGGACTATCTATTCGAGTTTACAACTTCAGGCTCTCAACAGAAGATTTCAACAGACTCAATATTTGGCGTTACCGGAGAGAGCTGAGCTGGCAGCGTCGCTGGGTCTCACCCAGACACAGGCAAGTCCGCCAGACAGACCCACGGAGAGCTTCACTCTGCAGCAGCTCCAGTGGCCATTTTTTATACCTTTCAAATAACACCTCTTTTTCCACCACACATATTATTATTTTTTATTATTTTATATTATTTTTATTAGTAGTATTATTATTATTATTACATTACGTATTTCAAAAATATTAGAATATTCAGTTTGACACCAGGAATTAATTCCTCTCAATATCATCCTGTCATTCGTGTGTTAATGCAATCACATCTTAGTAACGTAATACTATAATTATATTATATTATATTATATCGTATTATATTATATTATTTATTTTGCTCATTGACTGTATAATGAGATCTGGTGCGTGCGTAAAACGTGCCTAATTCTTTCATAACTGTCTACTTTTCAATTTCAGTGACAATTTGCTTATCAAAATTGTTTTCTTTGTGTCCTCAGGTGAAGATTTGGTTTCAAAATAAAAGGTCTAAATTCAAGAAACTGATGAAGCAAGGCAACGGCACCATTGACAGCAACGCTTTAGCCGCTGGCCGCGGACTGTCTAGCAGCTCTCCCTCGGTTGCGCCTGTCTGGAGCTCACCGACCACCGTGAAGACTTCGGTGGGGACAACCGGATCTTACATTCCCAGCTTCACCTCATGGTACCCAACCACACACCAAGAGTCTATGCAACAGTCACAGCTCATGTGAACAGAGACCTCAGCCCTCGACTCTGCCATGGCTCGTGTATCGGGATGTTGGAGGGGCCTGCAGCCGCTCAGCGCGGCCCAGCACTGATAAAACACAACGACAGCCCCGGAGTCTGCTGCTGCGCGCCGCCAGCTGCCACAGTGGCCTCCTCACACCGGATGACGGCAACAAGGGATGGAAAGACTGAAGGCACGCAGTGCGCCAAAGGGCAACAAGTTCGTGACAGTCAGCGGAAACCGTAGACAAATGGATCCTTTTATTGGCTGCTGTTTATCACTTTTGTGTCAGTTTCTATTTTTTTTAAATCATATTTGTGTGAGTGATTCTGTTTATAAGAAAACACGTGTTTGTTTACACCAGATGTCGGGCCCAAGGTGACGGTGACCTAAAACCAATCAATTCATTTACAGCTGAAGGCTGATTAGGCCATAAGGGTGTTTCTTTAACCAAATAATCACGATTAATGAATTCCTGCAGACCATTATGCTTACAGGACATTCAACCACAGAGCATTAAGTGCAAAGCCTCACACGGCTACCTTGTTGTTTATATGTGTTGTTATTTAATTTAAATTATTCAGAGTTTTTTTTTTTTTTTCTGTTGAGGCCAGTCTGTGTTCATTTTGTAAGTGTGTGTGAAATAACAACACAGTGTGTGTTGTTAGTGCTGCACTAACGCAAGCAAAGCTTTTCTATGCCGTGCCCCGGTGTTATGTGAACAATGTAAAAGGCCTGACAGTTTGCTGCTTTAGAAAAAAATATCCTGAAGGTGAGCAGCTCATTTGTCACTGTATTTTGTACATAATTTTCAGATTTGTTTTTGTGCTGTACTGGATACGCTGTGAAACAGGGTTTTAGGCTTTCTGTATTCGTCGAGATGTGTTTAGTCAACATAGAAAATATTTAGTTTTGTATTGATCACTTTAATTTATTTATCTGTTTCTGAAGTTTATGTACATAATGTGCAAAGTTTCAAAAGCAGTAAAATAATGATTTAAATTATGTCAAGAAAGGTGTCTGATTCAACAACCCCCTCCTTTCCTCCCCCTCTCCTCCTCCTCCTCCTCTTCCTCCTCCTCCACCTCCTCTGGTGTGAAAAGAAAGGCTTCAGCACGGTTTAATGTGAGCTGACACAAAGCAGTATCATGTTGGTTATTGTAGCAGACACCGTGTGAGTGCGTTTGTGTGAGCTGCAAAAGGCTCGTCGTTTAGATTTATGGTTGTGTTTAGTGTTCAGCCTACATGGGTCTGCTGCTGCTGCTGCTGCTCACTGGTTGCAGATGTTGTCAAACCTCTGGAGTGACCTAAGAATTGGAAATCTGATGCTGCATCTAAAAATATTTGTGCATCTACATGAAAATATCTTCACATGTGCTGCAGATATAATTTACCCAAAAAAAAAAAAAAAAAAAAAAGGAACATGCGCTAAAACGTGCAGAAACCACTGGGTGTCCTTTGTCGGACATAAGCTGCATCATTTATGTTACTGTGACTTAACCCTCGCGGTGCGGGAGACCTGGATTCATTCAACAACATCGCTTATGTCTTTTCAGCTTTTCTTGAAGATAATCTTCTCTCTATTTGTCGTCCGACAATCCCCGTTTTCTGCCATGAATGGGAGAGATCAATTGTGTGTGTTAAGTGAATAATTGTGCGCGAGGCAGGTGCTGCAAAAAGGCTGGATGAGCAAGCGGGACACAGGGCGGATCAGATGGAGATCAGTGCAAGTGAAAAGTTCAAAGGCCTTCTTGTTTGGGCTGGACACTTTATTCGTTTGTTCCAGTTACGCAATCCTGCAGTATAAGCCCTTTATTTTGACTGATGGTGAAATGTGTTAAAATGCTACTAGTTCGGTTAGATATACATTTTTCTCTGATATTTCTAATTTAGAAAACGCCTTTATAAAGAAGCTAAACTTCCCCTGACACAGGTGGAAGTCCACTCAAACACTGTTAACACTGGGCTGGTCATAGATAATAATAATAATGATAATAATAATAATAATAAAAGCAGTAAATAAGAAAAATATTCACGAAAACAATACAAACAATTCATGCTTGTACTTTACAGAGAGGGAATAGAGAATGAAAGAAATAAACTGATTGTAAATATAGTGTTAAATATATATAAAACTGAAAATGAATTGAATATATAAAAAAGTTTTGCTATTATTATTATTATTATTATTTGATGCCATATATGTGCGGTCTGCACAGCATCCTTTTAAGATGAGTCCTGAGTCACAGCATACCAGAGCACTTCATTCATTTTTATTTGTTTGTTTTATCTATATGTTAAAGAAAAAAAACAGACCATCATAATGCTTTCTTCATCTTTCATCATCTTCTTATTATTATTATCTCATTATCACTATTAGGCTTGCTATTATTATATTATAAATGCTGGCGCAGTTTTGCTCCTCTACAGTAACACCACCACACTTTAAACTACTCAGCTTCACAAGGACTAAAAAGAAATGAGCTCCGGCCTGTCATCGAGCCTGTCGTCATTGTTACTTGAATACAAAACTAAGAACATATACAATCCTTTGTGAACAGGCCTGCAGAAGTAGAATAGGCATATGTATATTTCGATACCATTAAGAAGTAATAGGAATTGTGCTGCTGCTGCTGCTGTAGCGAACATAGATCTGCCTACCTAGCCCTTGAAAGGCGCAGCTGCACACCCAAGAGGGTCAGTGTTATTTCGCTGTATTCTCCCCTTGATTATACAAGCTGAGCCCATCAAACCCAGCATAATTACAGTAATTTCGCCCTTATTTATTCTAACGCAGTTTCCTATCTCTGAGGTAATTATGAGCATTTTTTTTCGCACGGAGGATCTTTCTGCGTTCACAAAAGAGATATAGTGCTCTGAAAGAAATTTGCTGCAGCAAAAGAAGAAGAAGAAAAAAAAAATAGAGAAATAGGTGAGCAGCCGTTTCGTCACCGTTTCCTTAGACTTAGCCTATGTATAAGGCTGGTAAATTGCTTGCAGGTGTACATCACTGAGTTGTCAATGCGAAGAGGCTTCAAAATTAGCAAAGCAACAATATAAGAGTAATGAGAGCTGTGGCTGGATTAAAGAACACCTTGTGTGGCTCCCCTTCCTTACATTTCCTCTCGGGGTGAGCAGCTTTCTGAGCTATAGGACTTTTCCCACAAAAGCAGCTCCTCGGTTGCACATTAAATACACTGCAGGCTTTTTTCTTCTTCTTCTTCTTCTTCTTCTTCTTCTTTTGCCCAAGTTACAGGATAAAATAAGATTTTACTTTTAGGGAACCAGTCTTTGAAATAGTTCCATATCATCAAAGAATCAGCCACATTTACCAGTTTGATTGAGAATAGAAATAAGCAAATGGTGTAGGCATGAAAAAAAAAAAAAAAAGATAAATTATCCCTGCAACGAGATTTCAAGCCCGTTTCCTGTTTTTGATGATCTCAAATGCATTCAGCCGCCAGGCAACTTTCAATGAATATTTAAGAAAATACACACCTTTCAGCCAGAAATTGATGTAGCAAAGCTCCCTCTCAGAAATCAGCATGGAGGCAGCAGCAGCAGCATCATCCTAGAGCAGAGACACAAGATGAGCGCTTAAATCCCTCATAAAACATGTCCCATGTGTTGGTCGAAGCTTTAGCAGCAGAGATCAGAATATGACTGAAAATGCCTGCTTTATTTCCCCTCTTTATAGCTGATGGGGGAAAAAATGTAGATTATTAGCATAAATGTTTACTCCTCATTACGCTGATGACATTGTGCACTCGAGATCTTGGTAATCTTTGGGGGAAATTATGAGTAATTTTTTAAAATTTAAAGCAGCAGTTACCATGCAATTCAGGCTAATTCTGCGTAGGCTCCACACGGATATAATTATCGTTGAGTCAAGATGTTAGGCTAAAAACTATGCATTGATATTCCCGTTTATTATGTACATACAACTTTGACAATGTTGACGCTTCAAATAGCGGGAAATTGTCTTGTATAAAAATAACACCCCATATTAGGACATCTAAAATTGCGAAGAATTATATAGTAATTGCAGGCTTTGAGATTTGAAAGCCAGAGTGCTCAAACCAGAGCAAATGTGGATGAAATTACAGATCAGTGTATAAATTATAAGGGGTATGGCATTTACAAGTTGCCTAGAGAAATGCACAAGGATAAACCACAGCAGCTCTAATCCATGACTGAAGTCACACAGAGCAACAGAAAACATCTACAAACCATTATTTTATTTTATTTTTATTTTATTTGACGAAATTCATAAATTAATATGCAATAGTTTACTGAGAGTTGTCATAATACGCATGGGTTTATAAATAAGGCCACACACAAGTGAGGTGAGTAGACAGCCAGGTGATATTGTGGTATCACAGTGCATGGTGCAGGGACTTCTACTATTCAAAAGTAGACTACAAAGGTCCACACAGAGGTATATGGGCCTGTGCACATGCAGATTATGAGGTTGCTGCTGCAGGCCTGGGATCTGATCCTGTCAGCTCCACCATGGAGATATAACATCCGCTGACAAGCTACAGTCCTAATTATGTACAAGGAAACGATCCCACTTTAGGGCCTGTGGTCGTTTGAAGGGAAGCGTGTGGGATAGACAGCCATGATCATGAGTGAGAACTAAGTGGTGGGACTGTGTATCAATAATAAACCCCACACTCTATCTATCTATCTATCTATCTATCTATCTATCTATCTATCTATCTATCTATCTATCTATCTATCTATCTATCCACATAAATAATGTAGGTCACTGTGCTCGTCTTCAGAGATCAGAGACTGCACTTGTGAGACGTGAGAAATGTTTCCATGATGTTGTAGCTCCAGGCTGTCTTTGGACCCAGTTCCTCTCCCCTTTTCTCTTGTTAGGCTGAGTTCATAAAACGTCTGGGAAGCAGCTCCCTGACTCCACAGAGTCTGAGGAGCTTGTGCTCATTCATACCCACCCTCGTATTCCCCTCTCACATGCCAAGGCGTGTTGTTGTGCCGCCTCCGCCTCCGCTGAGCCTTCGCCCCGGGGCCTCTGCTGCTGCCTCTGCCTGCCTGAATGAGCCGCGCTTCGGCTAATCATCTGCTGACGGAACCGAGTAAAATACATTCAACCTGATTCAGCTGCGGAATTAGCTGGCTAGTTCACACTTGTGATACCACCCTCACGCTGCCTCGTAATTAAAAACACATTATCACCAAATAAATTGCTTTTAATCAGTGTAACGCTAGTTAGCCTAAAAAGAAAGCATTAGCCTAGCCTAGCTTGAAGTCCAATCGTTTTAGCTAACTTACAGCTAGCTAATGGTGCTACTAACACGGTTGCTACGCAACACAGCTAGAGGTTAGCATATCAAGCTAGGCTATTAAAGTATTTCGCTAAGGGTAGCAAACAGGGCCAAAATACAGGTAGTAATATTTGTTATTAAAATATCACTGTGACGTGTGTGTGGCAGACTGGATCCATTATAAGAGATGGTGGAGTTTCCCTAAACAGGTTAAATGTGTAATATTAAATTAAGTGTGACGTTTTTCCATTTCCTGAAATCAGCACTCAACATTGAGTGTATAAAAAATAAATTATAAATTCAAATTGCTGTAAAACAAAATCTTCTATAATAAAATAAAAACAGTCTGGGCGTTCAGGCTGCTATTAGGCCCATTGTTAAATGAATAAAATTCAACTCAAATACTCCCCAGTCGTCCATAAATGCTTGTTGGAGAACAAAAAGAGAAATGCAGGTGCACAGCAAACATTTTTGGAAAGAAAAATCGGGATTCATGCGCACAGAAAACATTTTTATTTTAAATAACGTCTGGCCATATATGAAACACTGCTAAAATAAATAAGACAAAATTACAATTAAGTGTGATACAAGTAAATCAGAGGGTAGGACAATCAGTAGCTTACGGTGGTTAATTAATGGATTTGCACCAATAGCCTAAAAAAGAGTCAAAGCGACATGGGCTATCAAAAAGCTGTGGTAAAATATTTACAAACGTGGATTCAGACACTTACCCCTGGTAAAGGCTATTTTAAATCAATAAATGACATGGATGGATAAAGGTAAGCTGTTTTATCGCACAACAAAATGAGGTCATATTGAAAAAGGCACGATACAGTTAACTTGTGCTACATTTGTGACAGGTTGTCCTGCGATGAATTTTAGTTTTATTTGCAGGAATGGCAAAAAAAGTGACGTCCGCGTAAAAGTAGGCTTGCGCCCAGGCTGTGATTGCTTTGGGTAATAGTGGTTCATTCATCCCTCGACATAAACAAAATAAATAAATACAAAAATAACTGTAGAAATCTTTGCCAAGCGCGAAAACTGGCAAGGTCCATGAACCTGTCTGGCTCCATTAACTTCTCCTAGATGCTTGTGCGTAAAGGTCGCATGGCGCACACACGAGGTCTGTAAAATGAAGGTATTGGCATTTTTCTTTTTTTTTTTTCACCTGTGTTGTCCGATTTAAACCCGATGTTTATTGTTGTTGTTGTTGTTGTTTCAGAATATCGTCCCAGCGCTTATGGCGGAGTTGTGGTGGTGCTGGACGAGGGGAGGCTGCAGATGCGTCGTAGAGTTCGTGGTTGAGTACCAGGAGTAGTTTGCCAAAAACGACGAGGGCGCAGCCGTGTTGGGAGGGCTGCTGCTCTGAGGTAAACTGGAGTTGACACTGTTCATTCTTTGAGTCTGTGGAAAGTCCCAGGCAGGGGTTAGCGGAGACGTGCAGGGGGGAGATTCACTGGAAACAACATGCTCTGGGGGGAGTTCTCCACTTTTCCACAACTTCTTGAACTTGGAGCGGCGGTTTTGGAACCAGATTTTGACCTGTGGAAGAAACGGATACAAGCATAAAATTGATTAACCAATATTTCCCGGCTTAAATCCTCATGTGGCATTTTTCATTTATTTTCATATTAGACAGAAAGTGGATATTTGACAGCACATGAGCCCATGTCTTAGATGCACCCACCTGTGTTTGCGTAAGGCCCAGCGAGGCTGCCAGCTCGGCCCGTTCTGGCAGAGCCAAATACTGCGTCTTTTGAAACCTCCGCTGAAGTGCAGCCAGTTGGAAGCTGGAATAAATGGTTCGAGGTTTCCTGACCTTCTTTGGTTTTCCATTAACCATCCGGATTTCTGTCTCGCTCTCTTCTTTCTCTGGAGGAACATTAAAAAACCAAGCTGATGTTATGCATGATGGGTATTTTTAATTGTGTGAAACTGTTGCGCATTTTGCACGGGCGTTTGTGTTTGGCAGATGTATGGCTACTAGCCATTGGGTTTTTATCAGATTTTTGTACTGTAATGACACGGAAACAAATCAGAAATGATGGAGGTTTGCTTTAAGAGTTTTACTTAACAATAAACGTGTGTCCAATCATTTCTGACCACATAATAGAACTGGTCTTGTAAATTATGTGTTTATGTGCGATTCAACTGGTTACTCGTGTATGTCCGTGTCACGCCATGAGCAAATATGGAAGTCTGGTCTAAAACAAAAGCATAAAATGAATCGAAACGTATTTAAAAATCAATGTAAAGCCTCCTTACCTGTATCGGCTGGAGTAGGAGAGGAGTTGGAGCCGTAGGAGCTGTATGCACCATAAGATGAGTTGAAACCAAGGTCGTAAGACTTTGCGTTATATGGCACAGTGCTCGTGGCGCTGCCGTGGTACTGGTAGGAACCGAGTTGGCCAAATGGAGACCCTGCGCAGTGTCCAGGCTGCTGGCTGTTGTAATAGCTGCTGTCCGTCGCCGTGGACACTGGCAGAGTCGGGGACTCCTGCGATTTGTGCAAGCTGTGGTAATTGCTTGAGGTAATCTGGTTCGAATGCATATCAGTATTTAAGTTCTCAAAAACCCCGGTCATCTTCGAGTTGGAGCGGAGCAATCCCCTCTAACCTATGCGCAAAAATGGCAAAATTGCGAAACTGCAAGCTGAAAGCACGACTCAAATCTTGGACTGATGACACTTTTTCGTGAATCGAAACGCATCCCCGTGTAAACTCTGGTAAAAATCGGCGGAAGGTGTGTCCCTCTCACAGTGGCCTGTGATTATCTGCTACGGTCGGTGGTGGGAGCGCATTTATGAGAGAGTGAGAGGGAGAGCTACTGTGTCTGAGGCAGCCAATGAGTAAGGGCTGCACGACTGACTACTCCCCACCGCGTCCACCCTCCATTATTTGCTCAGGTCTGTCTGTCCCGTCTGTCTGCGGAGAGTTTTCCATCAAAGCATCTCAAAGGAACCAGAGAAAGGCACCGTGACCAAACCTGCAGGCCCAACAGGTCTGGTCTTCATCCTGCAACACTTCATAATTCATCTCTGCGCCAAATATCTTACAAGATAGACTGTCAACATATGGTTGACATAACATACAGCCTTTGCTACTACACACCAGAAAGAGGCACCATTAAATTGGTGCCGCAAATTAGTTTTCAGTGGCACTGCGGTTAGCCCTCCTCATTTGAATTTTACGCTTGTCAAGATAGCAGATTTATATGTTTCAACACCTTGTGCTAATTTTGGTGGAAGCACAGGTCCTTTTGATGTTACTCCTGATTACATGTTAGTCTAAAAAAAAAGAAGTGACACTTACAAAAACGAGTCAAAACCACACAGAGAAAGGGAGGCGCCCAGGGGGGCCGGGATCTAAAGGTGTTAAAACAAAATCAAACAGCATGGATGATGGTGGAGGCGGTCTTGGGGGACTACAGGATACAGCTGCAGCGCCCCCATGTGTTGGAAATCTGACCCATAACCCTTTTGCTGTTTGCATTTCCTTTTGTCTGCGTTGGGTGCACAGCAGAAAGACAAGCAGCCTTTTAAACAAACCACAACCCTTCGCTACTGTGTGAAGAGCTGCACAGAACTAATCCCCCCCCTGTTATAACCCCACGTGGTGTGTGTTTGGTGAGTTCAGAGTTCAGCCCTCCTGCAGCAGAGAAGTTCACGTGATGACAGTAGTTGAGGCGCCTGTGTTCATCGCCACAAGATGGCAGCATAGTTGCTTTTTAGTAACACAACTGAGATTAGACTTCATTTCCTCCAATGCCACTGCATGTATTGATCAGACAAACCTACTATGGATTCTATACATCCCAGACCTGGCTTCATGAAATAATACTTTTACAATCTAATTCTAATCAAAACAATATCATCATGCTGTCTTTATGAAGCATTTGTCTGTTATGCTGAACTCTGGTGAATTTGAGGTTTTGAATTTGTTGGTATCATCAAACATTGTACATTATAACTTTCACAAAGCTCCAGGCTAATATTTGCACGACTGGAGTATATTACATATATATCCTTTATTCATACTCTGAAAGACCTGCCACGAATTTTGGAAAACCAACACCCATTTTTATATAGTAATACTTAAATCTTGAAGATGATTGGGCCCAAGCTGACAGGACGTGAGCTGTCGAAGGGATGTGGAATCTTGTATGTACACAAACATGCCATCTTACTTAATAAAGTGAAACTTTAAGCTCCTCGAGAGCCACAGAAAACTTAATACATTTGTCTCAGTTGCCCACCTTATTATGGGTAAACTAATCTTAATGTGTATAATTGCTGGAATGCCCCTTTTAATTTCTTCCGTCTATGAAAGTTGCATGCATTCACTGTTATATTTCATATTCATTTTTTTTTTCTTTCATCACACATTTTTCCCCCTTTTATTCTGACCATTTGTCAGTGAAGGCGTGATGAGTTTTCACCGGCTGCTCTGTAGCAGGACCCAGAGATCCAGTCCTGGGAGGCCTCTGTCTGCCTATTGTTCTTCTGAAAGGCAAGCAATCCTCTCCCACCACGGGCCAGTGGGGCTGCATGTCACTGCTCATTAGTGGAGCACAGTCTCTGTATTCAGCAGCCCGGCATCACAGGCAGAATGAGCAGAAATTCTCTAGTCAGAATCAGTTAGAAGCTGAAAAAGACAGTTTTTCTGATTAATTATTCTCATAGTTAGCAATGCAAGTCATGTGAGCAATTATGTTCTCTGTTCGGGATTCTTTTCATCAAGGTTCAGTTCATGAGGTTGTCAGATGGCTCAGTGAATTTTGAACGTGCGAAAGTTTGTTTTGTTATACTACATTGCAGCTGCTTCTCAGTTGCTGCACAGACAAGTTTTCTTTGAATCTCTGGAAGAGAAATCCTTTTACCAAAACATAAAAATGCATGTAATTATACAATAACTTTGGTCCACCAAAGTGTAAAATATTCAAATACTTCATAAGGAAATTACAAACAGCTTCAAAATTGATTGAAAACAAAAGGAAGTTCCTCTGGAGAATGTACAAGTCATCAGATATTTAGATGGTGCTCAGGGAGGATTTCACAACAAAGTTCCAGTATCTCAGTGTTCACAGTCAACATCAGGATGTGCCAGAACATTCATACCAGCACAGGCACTTCATGTTAACGCCTGGGTTACAAACAATGAGACGAGCTTTTCTTTCAGCCTTGTAATGAAATCGATGGTTGTTATTGCTACCCAAGTTCTTGATGGTCATGCCAGTTGGTTGATTATAATTCTGCTGTGTTCTCCTCAGCTGCAGAGCAGCTGGTATAGTGTGGATCTTCAGTGTGGATCTTCCAAGTGTTAAATGACACGAAAAATGATGCCAAATGACAGACCGCAGGTGTAAGAGGCTTTTATCGTTCATGCCCTCCTCACATATCTACAGGAGCTTCTTCTAACGTGACCTTTTGCACAACAGCTTTACATATCTTTTCCTCCAGTTCATATTGTCTCATTTTTGTTTGTTCCTGCTGTAAAAAAGGACAAAACTATGCCGTACATAAAAGAAGCTCCTCCCCTTATCCTTTTCTCTGCCATCAATAATTTAGCCTGATGCTTATTGAAATGGTGATCTATTATTTAACATTTCTTGGATGCCGGAGACAGTTTTGCCAGTTTGGTTTTAATTACTTAGAGTTGAACATGTTTGTACCGTGCAATGTTTAATCCCTTGTCTATTGAACTTATTCATGTTTAAATTTAAAGTGAAGGGTCGAGTATGAAGGCCCGAGGATGTGACAAAGACAATACATGTAGATTCCAGTACCTCTACTGTTACAAGTATGAAGAGAAAACTCAATATATTGAATGAAAAGTTTGCAAACAAGCGAAAAGAAGACAGAACATCTCATACGTGTATTAGAGACATTCTTGCTATATACAGACAGCAGATAGTGCAGTTCATATGATTATAATGTAGCCTGTTTCAGTCACTGTTGGATTACTGCCTATACATAATTTCAGCCTCTCTGTTGGCAACACTGGCTGATATTGACATTTTCTCTGCAGGAATCAGAGTCCACAAAACAGGAAGACATTGTGAAAGATAACAACCCTGACATTTTGGGGAGTTATTGATCTTAAGCATCTGTTATCTTGTTTTTTTTTGTGTGTGTGTGTTGCAGAAGCTCCATAGGTAAAGCTGAGATCTTTTCAATGACACACCATGAGCTGAGGCTTTAGAAATATTAACAGAAGTCAGAGCAGAAATCAACGCAGCACTCCAAGCACACGCTGTGTCTGCTGTTCGTTTATAATGGCAACAGCACTGCTCAGTACAAAAAATACTGCACACAGGAAGAGGAAAAGTCTTCCTACCCAGAGCGGATGTTACACTGAATATTAACCTACTCATTCAGATGCAAACTGCTATTGATTTCAGAACGTAGCTCTTAAATACACCTGAAATGATGTTCACTAAAGGGTGGTCTGCAGATCCCATTATGTGCAGAACAATGATAATGATAATGATGTTTTAATGGTCTTTGCAGGAAATTGACAGAAGTTGGCAAGAGGTTGAGGGTGCACACAACTACAGCAGAGACACAACACTTAACATCCTGCAAAGATTGACAACAAAGACTGTCCAGCTTTTGGTTTTCAATACGAATTCATTATGTCTGCTCTTATTTCGTATCGCTGTTCTTCATTAGTGAGAGATTGCCAAGGCTCTGACTGAGTAAAAGTTATCAATATGATGTCAATGAATTATCTGTGGAGTACTGTTATTGTACTGTACTGTAAGGTTAAGCCTTTTAAAAGTATATTTAGATTATTTAGATATTATACGTAATTTTACTACACATTTCCTGTGAGTATAAATTGATTTAGCATGTAACTGAATTCACAGTATTGAATGCACAAATTTTAAATGTGTTTTTGATTGTGCATTCTCTTGTAATGCCAGTATTAAGTTAATTTAAATCATTTAAATCAAGATGTATGTTAGTAAACCTATTAAAAGTGCAATATTCATGTTTTACATTTACACATGTGCTGCATGCAGTTTTTAATATACCAGATACAACTTAAGTAATTTCAATTTAGCATAATTCAAGGTATATTTATTTTGAATACATATAAAGTATACAACATAACACATGATAATAATGTCTGTATATCTGTTTTTTCATGTGCGGTATGGTAAATGGGTGTAAGATGGTTTTCATTATGTACTGTACTCAGGGTCTTCAGGGGTGATGTGTTTAATGCAGATAGGTTTCTAGCTCAGTAGAGTGATTTTTGCTGCTGGTGGATGCTCTTTGTTGATCTCCTGCTGGGTCTGTTGGAGCATTCATCACCTTGGCAACTCACCCTTTTAGTCAAATCACATTATTGCAAGATTATCAGCTTTAGCTTAACAGTTTAAATATCTCTATGAAATACAAACCAAAGAAACTGTAGGGGTTTATCTAAATGTTTTTAAGCATCAGCCCAAGTCAGCAAATAAAAGTTCCTCAGTATCTGTATACATTCGCCCCATGTGCTTCTAGCTAACATGAGCCTGATTAACCAAGTGTTTCTTGACCCTCCGTCTCAAAGGTTGCGCCTGTACTGCATGGCTCCGGACATGAGCAGAGCTGAAGCTGGAAATCCTCAGCATGGTGCTCACGATTGAGCATGTGTTTCCTAAGAATTAGTCATGGTGGCTTTTCCCCTGAAGAGAAGTTATTTTTAACAACAAAGGATTTAATGACGAGCACAGGCGGGTCATTTTCTCCATTATAAAATAACTTAATATTTGCTGAAACTGCCACTAAATCCTGACAGTAGTACACGAGACCGGTAATCTGCAAAAAAAATCAGCTTCCTTTGGCTCCTCCTGGTTCTCCTGATGCCATTTGCAAGAGTTCACCATGCCTGAACAGAAACAGCCAATCAGAGCAAGAAAAGTCTCTTTAAGTGCATTTCCACCAAATGCAAGGTAAATATTTCCCTTGAGAGAATTACATACAGAGTCAATGCAAAAACGCGGCAGGTGATGCGAAGTCACGTACCGTATGAGTCGAAAATATTCAACCTGACCGAAAAAATCCCCAGGCAGAGAGCTCTGGTTTCCCACAGATATGGCTTCACTGAATGTATCCTTAAGGGCAATGTCAGCATTGATAGGTGTTTGAATCAAACATGGAGTAGCCTTTGATATCACTTGACACGTAACAGAGAGCGAACAGAAGAGGAGAAGTCAGCCATAAAGTTGAGTCGGTGTATGACAGCCTTCACTGTGGGAAGGAGCTTTGGAGGAACTCAGGCGCAGAACTCAGGCACAGTGGACAAGGGGGAGGGCTGAGTCCACTCTTTTCTCAATGCTTCTGACTTTTAATGTTTGATGCTCCACAACAAGACAATCTGTGCTGTCATGTTTGATTTGGCTTCAGTCGATGAATAAAGTATATTTTACACTACAATGTTGAGCATACTCAGGCAGAACATTATTGCTCTGTCCATTGCTGATGTATGAATCTACATTTTTATGTAGTTCTTTTAAGAATTGAATCATTACATGATTCTCAGCCAGTTGAAAAATTGGCTTATGAAAAAAATGTTAAAACCTCCACTGAAATACTTCAAAAACTGCTTGGTGCCTGATGCAAAAAGAACTCTTCATACGTCTGAGTTCGTTACGAAAGTAAACATGGGTTTCGTGAAATAAAATCCAATAAAAGTTCCCTGCCTGCTGTATAGATGTGATTGTCGTGACATAATGATGATGAATCCTAGAGGGAATTCTTTCGCACCAAAGAAAAAATGGCTCTGAACTTTGTAGGGATAACAAAGGAATCCCCAGTATTCCCTGTGTCATCTGCACGGCCTGCCTGAGAAAGAATTCAGAGAGGTCTGCGAGGTCCCGCTCCCTTCATTGTTGATTCAGCAGCACACCCCCCACCCAGGAGCCATAAATGGAAGCAGTCCTTTGTGTGCGGGGTGTAGAGCAGATTTACTGTGGATAGTCTCCTTACAAAGGACCATGCCCATGTCACAACAGGACCATGATCGGCTGCTCCCACTTTCACACAGTATGATTTAACGCCGTGCTTCACACAGCCACTGATGCAGACACAACCTCAGCATCCATGTGCCCCAACAGCAGAACCATGAGAGAACCCTGTCCCCTTTTCTGGATGCGGTCACCGCTAAGATGACTTAACTAATTTACTCACTTATCAGACAGATGAATTACTGGTAACATTCATCTTTCTTGGGGTTGTCCAGACTGAATCACAGACATTAATTCTTATCCTGCTGTATCCAGAAATCCAATATTTGGCTCTCACTGGTAATGCTTTTAGACCATATCATCACAGATTTTTGTGTAGACTTAGATAATCAATAAGACTTCAACTTGTGTCTATCAGAAATCCTTTATTTAAAGCAGCAGCCATCTGTTTAAACTTTGCATCGTGGTCATTAGTATCATTTCATGCCTTGGCACACCAGCCCCCCCGAAAAAAGGAAAAAAAAAGAGCCAGCTGTGCATTTTGGGCATGTTTCCTTTCCTCTCCGAAAGCATTTGGGTTTGGTTTCCTCTCCCAGTCTCTGTTATGTTGACTTCATTACTGTGAAACTTAAGGAGCCCCTCCGTCTGTTTCAGAAAACAAAATAATTTCAGCATGAAGGTGGCAAATAAGTGAAATCCAACTATCAACACTGGCATCACTCTCAGCATCTCTCCCACAGAGGGTGTGAGGTGTCCAGATTGCAGCGCAGATGTAAAATCCTCACTGGATTTCTAAATCAGCATGTAATATAATCAATTTTACACACTTCTGTGTGCTGTGTAAATGTCATTATCAATACGATTGGGCCTAAATTTGGGTATTACACGAGTCCTCAATTTAAAGTAACAACATCTGTTTGCATTTCGTTCTAGTCATCACTGTGTGTTTTATGCCTTGGCACATCGCCAAACTGCCTATGCCAGCTGTACAGTTTGGGCATGGTCATCTCTGGTAACGTTGGGCCTTGGTTTCCGGCACCAGTCTTTGTTTTTTTGCCTTCTGTGAAACTCGAAGAGATGGTCCTTCTGTCTCAACAGATTTGAGTTTCAGAGCGTCTAAAATCCAAGAATTTTAGCATGACGGTGGCAAATCAGTGAAATCCAACTATCTATCTATCTATCTATCTATCTATCTAGGTAAATAGCATGAGCAATATTTACCTTTGACTAGCTGACACCTATTAATAATAATCAAAGCTGCAGATAGTGTTTAAAAGGCCTCTGATTCTTTACCCACAAATGAAACCTGATATCTTCACCAGTGATTTGACCAGGGGGCCACACAGATCTTTCTCAAGTCAATGCTCATTTAGTTCGTACAAAAGTTCAGCTAATCTGTGAAGAAAGGCCTCGTCACCTGCAGGGGTCCACCTGTTCGACCTGCACCATCTCTCCGGTTTCTCTGTTCCCACTGACCTGGGACAATACGAGGCCCCGTAGCTTCACCTCCTCTCACAGCTCGTGTTACACAGCCACCCAGGGCAAAAGTGGACATGAAAGTGCTGTTTGTATGGCTGGGTGAAACCAGGTAAAGGCATTTACACACCCTCTCGCTCACAGGGACACACACACACACACATCAGACTAAACAACCAATTGAGGCAACTGATTCTTTGTTCTTTAGATTCATCAAATGTCACCATGTACATTATGTTTTAATGTGAGGAAAAGTCTTTCAGTAAAAGATCATGGCGCCTGTAGGGCTTTACAGTTTTGCAAACATGCACTGATGATGCACTGAAGCATGCTACTTCCATTGGTTTTTCACTACACTGTCTCTCATATGTTCCTATAAAATAAACAGAAATGCACTGCAAATGAGCGTATGCTACATATGCCATAGCATGCATGATACAATGTGTATCTCTCCTTATATAAGCTTCTAATTTGTTTTGGCTGTCTCATTAAGATTAGCTTGAACTATCAGGAATAATGATGCAATCAGTGTTAATATGTGTCTATTTCATATTCAATTAGACTGAGAAGAATTTCCTTAATCGGTCATAACATTTTTAACATTATTTTACAATTGCTACTACTGGATTAATATGGAGCATTACAAATGGCTGATCCTGCATGTACAGTACAGTCACTATATCTATACAGAAGACCTGATTGTACTTCAGGCTTCACAGCACGTTTATTAGATACAGTACAGGGTGGTTTGAATGAGGACACTGAGTATTGAAAATTGGGAGTGGAGTACTACAAAGTGAAATGTGATGGGGATTTAGGATAGAGAGCAACACACACAGCACTTACAGGAGAATTGCATCCAGAAAAGGATGTGAACAACTGCGCTTCATGTAAAATCCTACTTTAGTGAAAGCACAGAATTATCATAAGTGATATGTACTTAAAGCATCAAAAGTACTTGTTCTGCAAATCATATACGATTATATTTTCACAGCCACAGGTAGCAACCAGTGGACCAAGTTTGGACTAATTTATACAGTGATCTAATCCATTGGTTCCCAACCAAAGGGTCAGGCACCTCGAAAGGGTCAAAAAGAAAATCTGAAGGGTTGTGACATGATTAATCTGGCAGAAAAGAGGAAAAAACAAAGTTCTGCTGCACACATTTCTATTAATGAATCAGACTTTTCTCTAATTTTCTAATTTCTCTATTTTTTTTGTAAAATATTGGATAACTTTGTGTTCAAACAGTAATTTAAATGAAACCATCTGAATAGTGTAAAGGGGAAAAATTCCATGAACAGATCATAGACGCCTGAGACATATGGCTAAACTAGCCCACTCGCTGGTTTAATTTTCAATTAACTATGTTTAATAAACTGATCATATTTATTATTTTTGATGTAACACCCCAATTTGAAATAAAAGTATTGGAGTTAAAAAGAGTTAAAAACATTTGTGAGGCGGCACACAGTTCTAGTAAAAGTACTTAATTACTTTCCACCACCACACCAGAGTGTGCCGGCAGTCAACAACGAAACGCAGTGTTTGACGGGAGAAGCTGATTTCATCAGTGAAGAGGCTTGTGGTGAGTTAAGATCTGATGCATCTGTTACCAAACCCACAGCAACAGAGATGCCATTCACATATTTTACACTAGAACCTCCCAAGTCATTTGCTGCAATTAGGAATGTGGTTAAGACCCTAATGCACTCCCATCCAATCCTGCCAACACACACACACACACACACACACACACACACACATGGCTTTCTAACCTCAACAATGCCCACATTGTGTCGTGTTCTGCTGTGTGATTTTGGCCCAGACTGGTTCAAACTTCACACCATCATCAAACACCAGCAGATACACTAAAAAAAAGGGAGCAGGTGATAACATGAAGCTGTTTTTTGTTTCTTGCAGGTCTGGCCGATAACAAAGCTGCTGTCTCATATCACTGCTGCTGGTGGGTGGAAACCTCAAACCTCCTGAATGCCACCTTTTCAGGAAGGACAGTTTGTGTAGGCCAGTTGAAAGAATTTCTCAAACTTTCCTTGACAAAACATCACCAAAGCTACAAAGACGAACTTTTGTCTCTTGAACGCAGAACCACAAAGTCTTCTCTGTACAGTGATGACTTATTAATGAACATGTTCCTTAGCAGGTGTTATTGATGAGAGTATACGTTAATATTTTATTACATTTTTCCTACATGGATGATCAACCCCCAAACCAGAATATATCGTCACACATAAAAAATCACACGTGAAAATCTATTTTCTTTCCATTAAATCCTGATAGTGACTGAAATTCCAGCCCTTCCAAAGATAGTTCAGCCTTTTAGTGACCTCCAGCAGCTTGCCTCCTCGTCCTTCTGAATGTGGAAGTTTATTTGTCCAGCTGACTGTAACACTTGCTGTTTATCTGCTTCTGCCCAACTAGAAGAAAAACAACCTAATTGGTGTGTCCTTGGCTCTTTCAAGGAACTTAAATGTTCCAATGATACATTCTGTGATATTCATTTCATCAAATGTTTTTCCAGTGTTTCTCAATCGTTGACAAAATGACAGCATCTTAAGTCCAAAAATTATCAACTCTAACATTTGGAAGCATTTTTTTAGTTTTATCTTCTCAGAAAGCTGTTTGAATGTATTCTATGCTTGCAGCTCACCTGTAAGCCCTAAATAACCCTATAAATAAATGTATGTATAAATGTAAATGTATTTGACATGTGAGTGTCGTGCAGCAAAGCAATGATTTAGATGAGTCTGTATGATATACAGTCGTCTGTGTTGTGTTTCAGAGTGTGACACATCATTTTGACTACTTTAAACATGGACGATGTGTAATGGAAATTACATATTTTATAACAAATGCTTTTTTTCCCCCAGTAAAATACATATCAAACTAACATATCACTCTGTGACTGTCTGCATATTAGAGGTCCATGCTAAAGCTGTAAATCTACCTATGAATCTGAAGTCAAGATATGTAACACTGTTATCTGATAGCATCCTTCTAAACGATGACATATCTGACTGTATTTTGTTTTATTTATTGCAGGAGAACAACATCATGGTTTCCAAGAGGTGAGTTTGAACTATCTGCAGCTTATTCCATAATCCAGATTTAAACAAAAAGTGGACCACAATGCAAAATGAAAGCGCTGATGGATGGTTCTTTTATAATTATGTAGCCAACATGTGAATATACCTCAGATATGAGTGCTCAAAATACATGATTGTCCCTTTACTCCACCAGGCGGTCCCTCCTCTCACCGTCCGTCCTGACCGGAGGGGGCGCCGTGGAGCTGGAGCGCAGAGCCCCTCAGCCAGCAGCAGCCTGCAGTCAAACGGCACCGGGCAGAGCGCAGAGCAGCAGCGGGGTCAGTGGCTCTGAACTCTGGACTGCACCGGACACATCTGGACTGCGCTGCGATGCTGCTGCAGGGACGACCCTCCGCTCTCCGTGCTGCACTTTTATTTCACTCTCTTCTCCTGGGGCCATCTGTGGTGCTCGCCTTCAACCTCGACACCAGTCATGTCATCAGGAAAGACGGAGAGCCGGGCAGTCTGTTCGGCTTCTCTCTTGCCATGCACCGGCAACTCAACCCGGATAAAACAATGTGAGTGATGTCTTTCTCTGTGCGTCTCTGGCTGCTGCGTTTGCTCTCATCTGTGTGTGATTGTTGTTTAAAAAAAAAAAAGTGCAGCTCTGTTATGAAAGCACCTGACAGGACAGGTGACGGGACTTACAGAAGGAAATATGAAAGTTTAAAAACCATTCACCTAATTTATTTCTGTCTGAGGTTATATCTGGCTTATCCTGGGTATTGTAGTCAGGTAGTCAGGCGTTGCACCAACCTACAAAAGTTACTATCCACCAAAGCCCGTAGTGTTTTTTGTCAGATTATGTGACTTTTTGTTCTAATTTTCAATAGAGGATTACTGTCTCCCCATGGTGCCTTGAATATAAAATGGAAATGAGCCTAAAGACAACAAGTGAATAAACAATGGTTATAACTGAGGTGCAAATGTGCCTGTGAGGTCAAGCAGAGGGAGGAGAGGTGTAATGTTGCAGCTGCTAGTCGATTAATCAGTTATTTGATCGACAGAAAATCCGTTTACCTGCGAAGTTTGATTCATGAACAGCACTGATGGATGATTTCAGTCAGTGTTAATGGCTGATGAATCAATATGAAGTCTACACAAATCTTCCAGGCCAGAATGATTTCCCGCTTGTGCGAAAGTTAGAAATAAAACAGGTTGAATTTTAAAGTCTTTCCTTGGTGCAGCATTTCAAAGATTCCTGGTGACGCTCCCACACATTCACATACAGTCGGTCACTTCCTGTGGGCAGCCCTGAGGGGGCAGAGAAGACATCAGTGCAGTGATCCTGCATGGTCTCCCTGCCTCACAAAGTGTAATGGGGGTAAAGTGAGGAGAGGGGTGGCAAGTCAAAGCCTGCGACCAGGCTGAGGCAGCATGTTGAGGACTAGAGAGCCAGGATGAGAAGCCCTGATAACGGGACTTCGAGAGATCTCCAAAAGATTACATTGATTACACTTTATTTGTGGAATTTTACGTGAGCCGTGTTTTGACTATTGCGCGAAGGCAGCTTGTGGTGTAATGAATGTGCTGGCCTTGCTGTCTCTGAATCCATCCCTTTTTATTTTTTTTATAAGGATTCCTTTGTGCGTCCTAAGAAGAGGCACTTTTATGTTTGTCAGAGCTGACAAGTGTAAAGATAGTGAAAGCCATGAAACTGGATGTAATATTTGTTGAGCAAACTGAGGCTCGAAATGTGACGCTGGCCTGACAGTTTGTTTTCAGCCAATAAAAGTAAGAGGAGAGTTTAGAGTCACCTCGCTTACATGCTGATTTATGAGAGAGCGGCTCCAGAGTTTACTACATACTACAAACAAATTCTGCTGACTAGAAGCAGAAGCTGTTTTTTGGGAACAGAAACACTGGATCACTGGAACTGGATCAGTGTGCCAGTTTGTTATATTTAGTATTCACTTAAGTTCGCTCAAAATGTTAATGCGATTGAAGGCACCATTGACTTTTTGATTAAAAAAAGTTCATCTGCAACAGTTTTGATAATCGACCAATGGTTTTCCAAGGAAAATGCGAAACAAAATACTGGTTCTGACCTCTCTTATGTGAAGGCTGACTGCTTTTTTGTTGGAATTCTTTGCTATTCTCTGCACATGTTATAGGCCTAACAACCATAGCTTGAACTAGGGATGGTTTTTATCAAGATGAATCATTTTGGTCCATACAATATCAAAAATTAGAGAAAAAAACTGTCAAAGTGACAGCATCAAATGACTGAAACCCAAAGTCTAAAACTGAAAAATCTTATCTTATGATCACACTAGACAGAGAAAAGCAACAAATCGAGATCATTGATCAAGAGGCTTGAATTAAAGAAGATTAAACAATCTATTATTTGAAATAGTTTTCTGTTAAGTCAGTCAACCAATTTCAGCTCTACTGACAATTAGTTGCTTAATCAACAAAACATTTAGATAATGAAGTCAATCAGTTGCATCCCAGGTTTATATGTTTCTATATTTATTCATTCACACGTGTATATTTTTTGTTGTCCACATTGTTTTTCTGTCACACCTTGGTAGAAAACATATTGAGTCAGTGTTGTCTTATTGAAATGGAAAGTATGGAACGAACAATTACCACTTCTGGACAATGATCTCAGCTCTAAATCCTCATGCGACCCTGAGATAATCAGCCAGACGAGTCAAGTGAAGGCTTAGTAGAGCTAACGTAAAGCCGTGACGCACGCTGACCGGCCGCTCCGGCACTCATGAAACCACAAGTCAGCAATGTGTCACACACTCTGCATCTGTCTCTTTCGTTCTAAGATGGACATGTGTTTGATGATGATCACCAGCAGCTGTACAGCTGCACTGGCTATCGATGCACACATTAATGTGATTATAATACATCATATGTGAGGAGAGGAATGTGGTCTTTTCTTAATGTTTCATGAGCAACACGTGAGACAAGATAGATTCAGTTCAACTGGCTTTTCATCCCTTCAGTGTTTCAGAGCTAAAAGCAAATCCCCACATTACTGCAATTAAAAAGCACATCTTCTGCCCATTAAAATGCTTGTTATTCACATTGCTCACAACCATTTATGCAGCTCTGTCCATCTTGTTCCTCTAATGGGCTCGCTGAAAGCACAACTGGGATCTTCACAGTGTTTATGCTGTTATTATGCCTTTCTTTTCATACTGGTTTCCGATGAGTGGAAGAAACAAGGAGATCATAATGTAGCGTCTTGCAAAGAGGCGACTGGATGCCTCGTCCGTGAATAATGAGCTAGGTTAATGATGTGGATATAACATCCTCTGAATGAAACCAGAGAAAAAGGCCATTTGACTGGACATGCACGGCCATCTGTGCACATGTAACCTGATAGATTAAACGCATCAGTGAATCATCAGTAGACACATTCCTGTCAAACTTTACACTGAAATTTGAAAAGAGATTGTGCAGAAAAGGGTTAAAAAAAAGACATACAGTTAAAACATGCGAACAGGAAAACTTATTGAAGTCTTTGTGTTAAACTTTATTCTTTACTTGATGATTTGTATTTCTTGTGAATCTTCCTTCTGTGATATGTACTCAACCAATCACAGGTCAGTACCAATCAAAGTTAGACAACGTGTGTGTGCGTGCGTGTGTGTGTGTGTGTGTGTATGCATGTAAACTGAAGCAGAACAGCTGCAGCAGTTCGTGTGGCTTCGAGTGCACAGCTGTGGACCACATCTGTTAACAAAGAGCAGTGAGATCACTGAGTCACAGAAAGCACTGAATGACATGCTGCATGATGGGATGCGGTTTCACACTGAAACTGAATTTTCGTAAGTTCATGCGATCTTGATATTATCGAATAAAGATAAATCGACATTTTAAACACAGATCTTTGTTTGATAGGGAACATTTTCAGTATGTGATCCCTGATGTCATATTTACTAAGTGGGACAGTTTACGTGTCTAAACTTTTCTAAAACTCCCTCAAAAAGCTAGTAAGTGAACCCTGAGTTAAACTTTTTTTTATATAGTTTTTCTGTTACTTTTTCAATAGTAAAGACTTAACACCCTCTACTTCAGACATTTTTACTGTTTTGTACTGCGACTTCTTGTTATTCACTTATGGGCCACCACACATGTCAATACCAGCACATCTGTAACGTCACTCCATCTGATTAATCTATTGGCCTGTAATTCAGGTTCTTGAGGTTATACTTACATCCTGGGGGTCCATATTAACATTTCAAGCAAACATTGCATTAAACTGCGCTGCAGAAATGTAAGGCATAATTCAGGAATTTAGCCTTTTTCCAAACTGAGACACGAGTTAATGTGTCTGCTAGATTGGCGCGTTGCATGTAAATGTCAATGTTACCCCTCAGTTACTTGCTAAATTCTACAACTGTCACTTTCCTGAGTTGTGCTGCTGTTAAGTTGGAGGTGATTTCCTTTACCTGTGGTGTTTTCCTGCATGAAGTTTCATGGATTTTGCTTCTCATGAGTAGAAAGGAGCTCTCAGGCCATTTAGCAAGAACGGACACATAAACACCTGCAACCGAAAATTGTTTAATTATTGGCTGGTCATTTTCTCTACATTTTATCTATAAGACTTCAGAAAATAGTTTTTTAAAAAAAATGCCTGTTGAAATTTCCAACAGCTGAGTGGTGATTTGTCCTGATTGCTTGTTTTATTCAACAAACTGCCCCAAACCCAAAGATATTCTGCTTATTGTCATATATGACAAATAAAGCATCACATCCTGATGTAACCAGTAAATATTTAGCAAATTAGCTTGAAAAATGACAAAAACTATGAAATGATCATGAAAATAGTTGCTGATTAATATTCTGTCGGCCGCATAACATTAATCGCTGCAGCTCTGAAATGAATTTCCTCTTTAATGCATTTGTTCAACTCTGCAGTAATGTCTGAGGCTGTAGGTCGCAGTGGTGTCATGATCTTATATATAATAACATTGTCAGTGTGTCTCTACTGATCTGCAGCACCTCTGATGACTCAGATTCTTAGCTTGCACTCAGCTGGGCATCGCCCTCTGACACGTGTTGGGCTTAACTACTGCAGCTCAGAAGCTGAAATGCCACATTATAGCTAAGTTTGCAGAGGTTCTTGTTTGTATTTGCATTTGACTGGGCTTTGTTTGAGCAGAGGGTTTGCAGTTTGGTCTTCAGTCTTACATGAGACCTCCTCAGGAGAGTCCTTGTTTAGCAAATGAAGAGCAACAGGGCTGTGCCACAGATCAGTAGGTGGCTTACAGAAGGAACTGCAGAGTCACAGGGAGGAGAAAAGGGTGGAGAGGATTTCCTCTCCGTCCCTTTGAGAAAATTCCTACAGTACACTGTGAGTATGCTGGTCCATTTGCACATGATAGTGTAGCTCGCCATTGTGATCTGTACTCTTTGTTACTGTTCCATTTTAAAGAATATATGAATGAAACTTGCTCACATTAAGTTGTCCTTACTTGAATAATCAAATTTGACACCAGAGAAGATCTTTGTTCAGCATGTATACAGGGATACAGTCAAACACCAAAAGTCTGAGTAATAATACATTCGCTCAGCTTTATCTAGTACGCCAAAAGTCATACAGAATCACGCCACCTTGGAGGAGGAAAACACCGACTGAGTGTGCTCTCAGTCAAAAATATTTCTTGTTATTATCAGGGTAGTCGGGAACATCAACAAGGTCTCAATCTTATCTTTACCTCCTGACGCCCAAAGACTGCTCACATAAAGTCTGAAGGACTTGCAACCACAATATGTCAATGCACAAATGAAACATTCCTACATTTCTACTGCAGTTACTAGTGGCTGTATAGTCACTGTAATAAACTGTGGCCAAATTATGACAGACAGCCAGTGGTAGTGCCAATAATATGGATAATCCTGGATATTAAATGCTCATCAACAGTTTTCTGTTGTGGTCCCAGTCGTATTTGTTGTTAAAGCTCAATGAAGAAAAACTACTCATGATGAGGTGAATGACATTCAGCATAGTCAATAGTATAGTAATACTAATTTGCATACAATACAGTTTATACACAATGAAAGGTATGAGCATGACATGCAGTATATGGAAACGTTTTTTTTCATTGGAGCATGTGTGTTAAAATAATAAATGATATACTTTATGTGTAATACCATATATACATAGAATGATGTATATTAATGGTAGAGTTTAAAGATGTAGTAATTGGGTTGTTAGGAGGGGGGTGAAGAAGTTAGATCTAATTCTTTTTAATATGTTGATGGGTGTAGGTTGTATTACTTTACTGTTGTGTCAGAGGTGTCTGTAGTATGGTAATCGGGGGCAGCTGCGGCTCAGAGATAGAACAAGTCGTTGACCAATCAGAAGCTCCTCCAACCTGCTCAGTGTCTTGGTCAAGAAGCTGAATCCCAGATTGCCGCTGAAGCTGTGCCTCGGTGTGTGAGTGTGTGTGAATGATTAGTTTCCTCCTGATGGCAGGGTTGGCAACCTGCCATCAGTGTATGAATGGTGTGTGAGTGGGTGAATGTAGTGTTAAAGTGAGTGTCTGAAGTGGTTTGAGTGGTTGAAGAGACTAGAAAGGCGCTGTACAAGAACAGTCCATTTACCATTACCATTTACTTATGAGCTGGAAAGAAAAAAGAAAAGTTAGAACCGAGCCCACGTCCACTTTAAGGCTGTAACCTGTTATGATGCATTCAGAGCTGTGACTCCTCTTGTGGCAGCCACTCAGAATTGCCGCCCCCGACCGAAGGCCACTCGGCCCAGCCATTGGGAGTCTCCCCTGCTCCTCCTGTTCCCTGACAGTGCGTGTCAGGGTTTAGGGCGCCACATTCACTACGTCATCGAGGAGGATTTAATTCCAGCAAAGTACCCAGCATTTCACATACTTTACACACAATGACACCATTTGAGTACAACGTAGACAACAACTACTAAACTATTAACGAAGTTGCGAAAAGCAGAAATGCAGTTTCACGTAAGAACTTTCACCTTGTCACCAAGAGAAGGAAATTTGCTTCTCTGTTTTTTTCTCTGTATCACTGTTCTTTGCGGGATGAACTCGGGCTGAAACTGCTGCTGACAGGAAATAGAACCAGTTTTGGTTTTCTCTCTCCACCAGACAGGTCTTGCAAAATGCTTGATAGCTTGCAGTCTGACTGTGTACAAGGTCACAAATACAGTCACCGCAATTCAGAGGCGACAGCAAGTTACTAATCTGATGGTACAGATCTCAGTTATGTTCCAGTTGTGAACAGTAATGTGCATTTGAAGAAACACTGAAAGACGGGATAATAGACGTGTGTTAAAATTAAGTCTCGAAAACACAACTCACCATGCCTGATATAACTACTGAACTGACTGTTCACAAAGGTTAATTATAATTATAATGGCAGCTGACAAAATTACATTATTATGTCTTCTTTTAAAACTCAAACTCAACGCTGTTGAACTGCTTCCATCAGGTAGGTGTTGCCAATAAAGCCACCCCATTGGCTTCTTTCTCCCTGAAACACGTCCTCTCTTCATGCCTGTTGAGGCTGTATGAGAATGTGGGTTTAGAGGAGAGGCTGTGGTCAGTGAACCGTGGTTTGACGCAGCGCTGAACACACTCCAAATTGTCTGCTTCGCTGCTCCTCTGCCCTCTGCAGAATGTCAGCACAGTAGCCCACTGTCCCGTACTGAAGTTTTGTCTCTTATCACAAAATACAACAGCCCTTTGACAGACTGATGGCACACAAGCAGCTTTTGACAGGCTGAACCTGCCAAATCATCCTCTTTGTGACATATGCGATATGTGCGTTAACCAAAGACGGGCTGAGAAACAGCTTTATATTATCCATCGACAGCACACTCAAAACATAACCTTACTTTGTTTTGAGTATAATTCATTTAGTCACTTTTCCAGCGTTAATGCATCATATACTAAAATCCTGCTTTGAATTAACTTGGTTATGTTAGTATAGACTAGGGACAAGCAGGTAGTCCTCTTGATTAACTGTATATTTTTTAAGTTACCGTCTGATTTCAGGACTTTTTGCAGTTTTGAATGTGGCTTATTTTTTTGGTTTTAGACCTAACCGTTACTGATTGGACCCATCTATTCCCAAAGGCTGATCCAGTGAGCAGGGATCATCTGTTTTGCCTTAAACTGGTTTTCTTCATATTTATCAAACAGATCCTTCACTGTCTGACATAGAAACTTTTTCTGACATAGTAACTCTTCTTCATCCCAGATGGGGAAAATCCAGGTTTTTCCTTTAATTTATCATCAATCTCTGTTGTTCCTGATTATTTGCCTTTATTTGACGGTGTGGATACAGACAGGATTCGTGGGGGGAGAGACAGACAGGTATGGGGGTATGATATATAAAGATCCACGGCTTAAAATAAACCGGTGATGCTCATATGGTGTGCTTCTTAATGGTTTGGCTCTATTGTTTTTAATGGGTGTTGATGCTGACAATTATAGTTGCAGAGATATATTCAGCACATTGTCAAAAGGTTGTTCAGCTGTTACTGTTTACAGTCTGTTTTCTAGACGTCGTTTTTCACTCTGACAAGCAGATAGAGAAGTGAAGAAATAGGACCAGTTTCTCTTTTCCAACAATAGACACAATTTCAGTATTGCAAGTTGACAGCCAGAGGAGATGTTGCATCCTTTTTCTAGACAGTAAAAACTTGCATTGGTGCTGTTGCTATGCCATCACTGTCCGTGTTGATCTTCTCACATGCATGTACAAAATTCAACACACCGCTGCTCTGGAGCTTAGAAATGTAGAAAATGAAGTACTGACGTTGTAGATGGTCAAGGTGATGACAGGTAGCCACATAAAAAAATTAATCTGCTTGTTGCTTAAGAGTTTTTTCTTCCTCTTCAGGCTGTTGATTGGTGCACCCAGAGCTAGAGCTTTGGGAAAACAGACAGCCAACATCACAGGAGGCCTTTATAAATGTGAAATCACCCAGTCCAACAATTGTGAGCGCATTGAATTTGATAATGACGGTGAGTTATCTATCTATCTATCTATCTATCTATCTATCTATCTATCTATCTATCTATCTATCTATCTATCTATCTATCTATCTATCTATCTATCTATCTATCTATCTATCTATCAGTGCTCATGTCTTTGTCTTGTGTTGCTACATTTTAAAAGAGGACGTACGTGTTGAGAACAAGGAAGATCAGTGGATGGGGGTGACGGTTCAGAGCCAGGGACCTGGGGGAAAGATTGTGGTGAGTCAAACTGAGCTTCTAAACCACTGTTCCCAGAAACCGTCAGTCCTGATGTGGCCGTACTGCATCCATAATCAGTGTATGAACAGCTGCTTTTTGTAATTTTCAGACTTGCGCTCATCGCTATCAGAGGCGCTTGTTTGTGAACACCGCTCAGGAGTCCCGGGACATCACCGGCCGCTGTTACGTCCTGAGTCAGGACCTGACCATTGACACGTCATCTGATGAGGATGGAGGTAACTGGAACTTCTGTGAGGGCAGAGCCAGAGGCCACGAGATGTTTGGATCTTGCCAGCAGGGTCTGGCCGCCACCTTCACCAAGGACTACCATTACTTGGTGTTTGGAGCTCCGGGGGCTTACAACTGGAAAGGTCACTAACTAACCAAACCTACGCCGGGCTTTACTGGAAGTTTCTTATTCAGTTTACACAAGTAACATGATGTTTATACATCTACTGCACTGTTCTCTCACCTCATCTACAGGCATCGTCCGGGTGGAGCAAAAGAACAACACTTTGCTAGAGATGGGAGTGTATGACGACGGCCCGTATGAAGTTGGAGATGAGCACCTTTTGAACCCTGAGCTCGTGCCTCTACCTGCCAACAGCTACCTCGGTGAGGGTTTACCCACAACACAGACGCTGAACTGAGCCATAATTAATCCTGCATTGTTGCTGCTTTGACCTGGAGGTGGAGGTGTTGACCTTGAATCGCAGTGTCCCCAAGGCTATCATATAAAATCTCCAAAAATAGAATAAAAAGCTTGTGGCCACTTTCTTATGTACACCAGTCTATTACAACTCACTACAGCAGCTCTGCCATGAATTCTACCTTTATCTTTCTTATGTGTGAAAACTCTGAATCCAACAAGAAACATGCTTTAAAGGGAACACGCAGGAACATGAAGAGGTAAGAAAACCTCCTCAGTGTAAAATAAGAGATTTATGTTCCACAACATCTCTCACACTTTAGGATTCTCCCTCGATTCGGGCCACAGAATCACCAGACGTCGTGGCCTGACGGTGGTGGCGGGAGCACCCAGAGCCAATCACAGTGGAGCTGTGGTCCTGCTGAGGAAGGAGAGCGAAGCCTCCGGCAGACTTTTGGTGGAGCACACTCTGCGCGGGCCAGGACTCGCATCTTCCTTTGGATACAACGTTGCCGTAGTTGACCTGAATAGTGATGGGTAGGAAACATTTTCACTGCCTTTATTATAAAGATAATTTAATCTTATTGGGAAATAAGTTTTAGTAAACACACATTTTATTCTGATTGTATGTTTCCTGTTTCCAATGTATTATTTCAGTCTTTTCCTTTTCAGTGGACTTTCTTTACTTGAGGAGTTATATTCTGAATGATACATATAGATATTTACCTCCTGTCTTTGATCTAGATGGCAAGACTTAGTTGTCGGAGCCCCTCAGTTCTACATGAAGGACGGAGACATTGGAGGAGCTGTTTATGTTTACATCAACCAGGAAGGAAGGTGGGAAAGAATCACTCCTGTCCGTCTGAACGGGACCAAAGACTCGATGTTTGGACTGGCAGTGGAGAACATTGGAGACATCAATCAAGACTCATTTGAAGGTAATTTAGCTGTCATTTTGTAGCTTATTTCTGTTTTCTCATTGAGTTGCTGTCAAGTAAACTGGTTCGTCTCTCGTATAGACATTGCTGTTGGAGCTCCTTATGATGACGGTGGGGCAGGAAAAGTCTACATTTATCATGGCTCTGCACATGGAATCAAAACCAGTCCTGCACAGGTTGGTTTTATGAAATGGCAATAATCAATATTTTCATATTAAATTTAGATCACATGACCATTATAATTATTATCGCCCAACTCTGCAGTCCTCACCAGCTCTAGTGATTTTATGGTGAGTCACAGCTCACTGTTTTGTTTTTCCGACACACAACTTTACTGTTAAGGTTCATTCTCACAGCTCTCATCGGTGCAGCTTTTGAGTTGTGTTCAGTGAAAAGCTCTAAAAACCTACTGGACAGCAGCTGCTCAGCTTCAAAAACAGCAGACAGACACATGTAGAGACTAGACGGTGAACATGGTGGAGCATGTACCGTCAGGAGTTGGTGGAGACCAAAACAGAGCTAAAAGAGAGTGAATTTTGGACTTTAGCCAGGTGAGCAGAGACATGACTCTGCTTAAAGGCACCCTCCACCAATTTTACACATCAGAAATCAGTTTACCAGTGATGAAGGGGAACAATACAGTCTTTAAAAACAGATTTCTGTGGTATCCAATTGGCCAAAAAGTCAGTTATTGCAAGTTTGAGCTCTAATAGAAACTTCATCCGTTCGAGACGTTGACTTGTCTCGACCTTCCTGTGGGCAGGGGCTTGCAGAAAAAGCTTTTTCCTCATAATGATCCAAAACATATTTCATCAATATTAATACATAGTGTTGCTCTGAACCCAGACTAACTGAAGTACTAGTTGTCAGAAGGCTGCAACTCATTTTGGCTCCTGACGCTAAACAAAATTTCAATCTTAGACTTTTTTTCTTTTTAAGTTTCTCAAGTGATTTCCTCTTTATTACAGATCCTTTCAGGAAAGGACTACAACATGCGACTCTTTGGATATTCTCTGGCAGGGAACATGGACCTAGACAGTAACTCTTATCCAGACGTGGCAGTAGGCTCCCTCTCTGACACAGCGCTGATCTATAGGTAATTATTGTAAGTACATTTAAAGCCTACAGGTTTCTATCACAACTTCATTTAACAACCTTTCTTTTAGGGCACGACCAGTAATTGGCATCAGGAGAAATGTCAAAATATCTCCACAGGAAATTGACCTTACAATCAAAACCTGTGGGAACAGCATTTGGTAGGTGTTGTAATATTCTTACATTTCAACATACCTCTGTTCCTCTGTTAGAATTAAAAGTTAAAAAAAAATCTTTCTCTTCTGTACTTAGCCTCACTGTGAATGCGTGCTTCACCTATAAGGCAAACCTTACATCTTACAGCCCAAGATTAAGTAAGTGAGACAGTTAAAATATTTTTTTTCATTTTACAACTCCAAGATTTGCTCAGATGTTCTTACATCTGCTTCCGCTTACTCTGCAGCTATTAGCTATTGTGTCGAGGCGGACGGAGATCGCAGGAAACAGGGGCTTCCCTCCAGAGTGATGTTCCTAAACAAATCCCGCACTGAAACAGACTACCAGTTTAATGGCACCTTGGACCTCCGCGGCCAAAAACAGGAAACGTGCATCAAGATAATATCCAAACTAAAGGTAAGACCTATCTGCCACTCAGAGAGCAACAGTCAGGAACAATTTGAGTTGGTCTGCGCTCAAATTTACTGAAAGATATCATCTCATTCAGCCAATAGTGCTAGCTAAATATCTTTGTGCTAGTGAGAAGGTATTTTTGCATTTTTGAGGTAATTTTGTAGCAGCACATCTGAGTGGTTTCACATACTATGTATCAATAAATTTGATGTTACAACGTGTGGATTCACAAGCTTGTAGAAAAAAGACGAAGAAAAGAAGAAGAAAATGATCAGTTAATAATTAAACATTTCTCAAGTAAAAATCTCAAACAATGCCAGTCTTAATTTTGAGCATTTCCGCACTTTCTTATGTGTCTTATGTGATAGGAAACTAAATATCTTTAAGTTTTGGATTGTTTATTAAATGACATCATGCTGGGATTTATGAAACTGTGAGTTAAAATTTGTGGTCATGTGATCTTTGTGTGTGATTATCGTCTGTTTCTGCTCTGCACAGGATAATATTAAGGACAAGATGCGCAGCATTCCCTTTGAGGTGTCTGCCGAAATTGTGGGTACTAAACGACAGAAGACAAGGAACGGCCTCCCTCAGCTTATGCCCATATTAGACTCCTCTCAGCCGAGCAAAGACATCATTGAGGTAAACATTCAGTCTTCAACATTTAAATTAGCTAAAGACAAAATGTCCACTTTAGAACAAGGTTTGTATTTGGCTTTGTTGTAATTTGTTGTTGCAGGTGAACTTTGTAAAAGAGGGATGTGGAAGTGATCATATTTGCCGGAGTAACCTGAAGATGGAGTACAAATTATACTACAAGCAAAACAACCTAGACGTGTACTCCCCATTACCCACGTGAGTTCTAACATTTCAGCTCCTCTAAACAACATCTTAAACTTGTCTTAAGATGAGGTCAAATTCATTAATTAAATCTGCATCAAATAACATTTTCAACCAAATGACTGTGTGTTAAGTTAAAGAGCTGCTTGTACTTCCAGTCCCAATAAGAGTGAATACTCAGGTCTGCCACAGTCAGCCTCTAGCTTTGGTTTTTAGGCCCACACATTGACACACTGACATGTAATTATAACCAGAAAACAGGCTCAGACAGGTCGACAGTGTGATACCTATCCAGAACCAGAGCAAACCAGAGCATAAGCCATTCACCAGAAAGACAAACCTGATTCTAACCTGCTCTACCTACATCTATGTTGCTCAGCGTCTGATGTTAATACATGAAAACAACATACCATGAGGCTGAAATGAGCAGTTGTGTTTGTGCATCTACAGCAAGAACAGCATCCCCATGTTTCACCTGAGCTACGAGAGGAAGGACTTGGCTCTGCGGGTGACGGTCAACAACATGAATGGAGATGATGGTTACGAGGCAAAGCTGGTGGGGACGTTCCCCAAAACACTGTCATACTCTGGAGTTCGCTCACACCAAACGGTAAATGAGACCCAAAGTGTGCAGACACACTAGTGATGCCATGTAGAGCACGAGGTCAAATTTAGCCTGAGGGGGGCGCCAGGAAGGAAAGTTGTTACGTCGTCAGGTTCGGCCCGACATAGTCAGACTTCTCCTGTCTGAGCTACATTTGGTACAGTTTGCTTTGAGCTTAATGCTATCACCACCATGCTAACATGCTATGATGTAGCATAGCATTGGGCCTGCATGTACGGGGGCCAGTATGCTAACAATACCAAAACAGTACTTTTCATAAAACATGTTAATGGTGCAGCCATGCCAGAACTGAAATGAAAGAGTCTAAGATGGGCAAAGTTTTGCTTTAAATCTGATAAAGTTAATGAAACTGTCAATGGTACCAGACTCACATACTCGGTACCAGATAGTATTGAGGTTTGATATCAGCCCTATTCACCATGTTTAGCGTTTAACATGTCTGATATCCTTGATTTAACAAGATAAAACTCTCATTGAGATTAAATACTCTTTTTTTTATTTTTTTTTTAGAGAGAACTTGCATTAGGTATGCTAACATACTATGGCTGCAATGTTTTAGCTTGCATGCTAATATGCCACTGTTAGCGTAACAGCTAAGCACAGCGCACGTTAGCATCAATGTGAGCATGCTCAGTTAGCATTAGCAAAGCTGAGACTAATTTAGTCTTAAGTTTTAGTATCTTGTCATGAAATAAATTGCTTTTGACGATTGAAATTAAAGTGAAGAGTCCATGCAATAGTTGTGAACTTAAACAGGCCGATTGACAGTATTTTCAAACTAAAACTACTGTATATTCTAAATACTTTCTGACTTACTAATTTGATTTGTAGTTCAATAACCATTGAGGTGTTCGGATTTTACAATGTGCCCATATGTAGGCGGACAAGCCGATCATCTGCACTGCGAATCAGAACGGCTCTCAGGCAGACTGTGAGCTGGGGAACCCTTTTAAGAGAGATTCAAGGGTAAGGACTGAGTCTCAAATGTTTTGCCTGCTGCTTATCTGATTGTACGTCAAGTGTGAGAGAATTCTTTTCCTTTTTTGGCTCCAGACTACGTTTTATGTCATCCTGAGCACTGCGGGTATGACTCTTGACACCACGGAGGTCGACATTGACCTGCAGCTCCAAACGTAAGTCCTGCCGCCTGATGTTCTGCTTCAGGTCATGTTCAAAAATGTGTAGCTGTTAAAAAATTATGCTTTTTCTTGTATTTTTTATTTATTATGCCATTAACATAAATAAAAGTGGTATACTATGTTGGTGTATTTTTTTTCTTTCAGGACAAGTGTGCAAGAAAATATTGCCCCTGTTAAAGTAAAGGCTAAAGTAATCATTGAACTGCCATTGTCAGTCAGTGGGTAAGTGTGTTAAACAATAAGTGTGTTAAACTATAACTACTATAAATATAGAGTGGCACCAACAGTAGGTTAAATGAATGTTTGGATTATTTTCATCAGGGAAGCCAGCCCCAGTCAGGTTTCTTTTGGAGGTGTTGTGAAAGGTGAAAGTGCCATGAAGACGGAAGAAGAGATCGGAAGTTTGATTAATTATACATTCAGAGTACGTTTATTCATCTGATCGGCTTCCATATCGGAGTATTAAATCACCGCTATCATATAATTTATTCATATGAAGGCATATGGAGTAACCAGGTGATTTCTCCATCAGATAAACAACTTGTGGAAGTCTTTGACGTCTAACGTGAAAGCCTCACTGCACATTCAGTGGCCCAAATGGAACAAAGATGGGAAGTGGCTTCTGTACCTGGTGAAGATCACTGCTACGGGAGCACAGGGCACCCTATGCTCTCCTGAGTCTGAAATCAACTCTCTGAAACACATCCAGGTAGTATTTTTAACCCTTTATTTTCATGTACGTAATACTAAAATACAGCAGCCATTACAGCAAACCTGCTTAACCCCACTATGATTTAATGCACTTTCAGGAGTCCTCTGCGTCCAGGACAAAACGAGAAATTGGAGAAAGAAAAGCTGTTGGCAAAATGTCTTCACTGTCAGGCAAAAATAAAGTTTTGGTGAGCTTTTATTTGGATGCATTCACGTGCTTTTATAAAGGCTTAGATTGCTTTCATGTGTAATAGATTCTTTTCTTTGCAGACATGTGGCAGTGAGATAAAATGTGTGGTACTCAAGTGCCCCCTGCAGGGCTTAGACGGTACAGCAATTGAACTGAGATCTCGTCTCTGGAACTCCACCTTTATTGAGGTAAAAAGTTTTGTTTTAATCCATGTTTAATACGTTTTCATGTGTCTCATCTGGGTTTCCTGATACCCGGTGTTTTGATGTGACTGTTTGTGTCGTTACACAGGATTATGCCTCTCTGTCGCACTTGCACATCGTCGTGAAGGCCTCACTCGTCCTTCACACTCAGGCTAAAAACATGATCCTGAGAACCCCTGACACTGACGTAAGCAGCCCGACAGCTACAGCAAATCATCAACGGACTGATCTCGATCCTAACTCACCCGACCGCCTGGTTTTCATCGCTTTGATGTTTTCTCACAGGTGACAGTGACGGTGTCCCCAGAGAGCGCAGTGGCTCAACACAGTGGGATTCCCTGGTGGATCATACTGGTGGCTGTTCTTGCAGGCATCTCGATTTTGGCTTTGTTGGTGTTTATGCTCTGGAAGGTGAGTACGAGGACGTTACATCTTCCTGTTACAGAGATGACACAGGATGAAAATGGGAGATTAAACATAAACTTCATTGACCCCTTTAGGGAAATTAGATCAGAAAGGATGTGGTTTGTGGAAAAATAAAAGATAGTAAGATGTTGTAAAAAAATCAACTTGAAAAATGTATGCAAGTTTTTAAAATTAGGATTTTTGTTTGTCTTTGGTTTCGTTGTGAATACCTATATATATTTTTAGGCCTGTCAAGTGTTTTGAAGGCCTCACTTTGGGCTCTAGTATTATTTTGACATTTTTACAATAAACATTAATGTGATTAAATGGAAACCGGAAAGTGGAGCTCGTAGAGCAATTAAAGTGCAAAGTTTGAGATGTTCTTGTGATTTCATATTATATTCTCTACAATACAAAAATAGTGAACAAATTAGAACACACTGTCCACAGTGTATTTGGATACCGCACAGCTGATTGTAAAGCTATGGAAGCAAAGAAAACCGTTGTAATTTGAATTTAATAAGCAAGTAAATACCTCATTCTGAGATTTACCCAGTACAGAATTTTGAATCCTAGAGTTCAACTCAACATCTGGGCGATGGACGACAATCGATAGATCAGACTTATATTTCAAGAACGAGAAGCTCCCTGGACTTAATAAACTTTTATATTACTGAAATAACAATACTTGAAATGGCCTTCAGTAAATGTCAAAGAGGAGCAAAATTCAAACCACATAAATTTAGACAGATGTTTGTTTTTTTCCATGTTATAATATCAGTAGTATTTAAAGGAAAAGTTTGACTGAGAGTTAGATGAGAAGATTGATGCCACTTTCATTTCTGTACATTAAATATGACACTATAGTCAGCAGCCAGTTAGCTTAGCTCAGCATAAAGACTGGAAAACAGGTGGAAACAGCTGTAAAGATGACTAAATCCGTGTACCAGCACCCGTAAATCTCACATTTGAATTAACATTTAATACAAAGTGTAAAAAATTTTATGGGGAGTTTTGTGCCAGACAAGTTCTTGGCTCTGTGGAAAAGTGGGACAGATCGTCTCATCTACCTCTCTGCCAGGAAGGCAATACTTTCCTTAATGTCAAAGTACGTTCCTTAAAGTGATTCTCCCTGATTCAGTTTGTCACTCTAAACAATTCATCACCCTTGCTCCCCCTCAGTGTGGTTTCTTCAAGAGAGCATCAAAAGACCAATACCATGCTGCGTATCACAAGGCAGAGATCCATGTTCAGCCCTCTGACAAAGACAAACTCTCTGCTGAGGCCTGATTTATCCTCTGATCAGGGGTAAAAACAAGCTGCCAGCATGGAGTGCGACTACTGCACTACTCACTTTCCAGCCAAATCAGCTGACTTAATGCAGAAAAATTCAACCAGACACATATTGTACTGAGCCGATGAGGGAACATTTACATTACACCAAAACGTTTTAGCCTGAATGCAACATAAAATACATACAGGACTGATTAACTTGAAGTCTTATTTGTACAATATGTGTCTCTGAATTTTGACAAGAAATCAAAGCATTTTCTTACCAAAACGCTTCATATTTTCCTCCTTAAAACCCCCTTTTTTTGGTAATGACTCTGTGCTTTGCAGGTGCTTTTGCTGCCATCACTTTCACTGCTTGGCTGTTAAAATGTCCCGTTAAAAAAAAAAAATTGCAAAGCATGCTTAACATTCCTGCACATCTCTCCTCTGTTGGTCACAGTGTGCATGAAAACTACCGACATTTAGCAGCTTTTAATAATGCATGAAATCTCCCTTCCCAGTGTGGATTCTTCAAACGCTCCAAACGAGACGACAGCGTCCCCCGTTACCACGCGGTCCGGATAAGAAAGGAAACCCCCGAGTACAAAGACGGAAAGGTCAAGCTCGACCCTTTCGAAAAAAAGCAGTGGATGACAAGCTGGATGGACAATGAAAGTTACTCGTGACCCTTTTTTCTGTTCAGATCATTTTCATGAACAGAGATTTTTTTTAAAGCAGTGTCATGCCTCAAACACTCAGTGTTGTTTATTGTTCACTTGGTGAACATGATCAGTGATTTTAAAAATAATGTAGATAATCCTTTTCAGGAATTAGCTGGGTTCATGCCTTTGAATTTGTACACTGTACGGATGATAAAATGTTTTTTGTAACTTTTGTATATATTTGAATACTTCCAGGCACTGTATATTTATTTTTTGATTTAAAAAAAAAAAAAAGTTATGCAGCCAAAGGTTTTTTTCAGATGTGTGTGTGCGCCCTGGAGCAGATGGACGAAGGGCAGAGTTTACTGTTGTTTCTATGGAGTTGTACTGTCTTACTAAAAGCCTTAAGTCTATGCAAGGAAGGTACAGCTCAGTGTAATGAATGTAAATCAGTATACATATTTTTTTTGTTTTGTGTCTAGTTTCAGCCCAACAAAAAAAGCTTCTCTGAACTGACATTTAGGTACATCATCATTTCACAGTGATTAAAGGTGTACTGATGACCACTACTGACTCTATGTGAGTGGATGTCTTTTATCCACTTGTGTTCAATGTACTCTTCACCTCCTCTCACTACTGTGTCATTCAGGTAGGATCCACTGTACTGTAGGTCGCCACTGAAGTAAGACTCTTTTTTTTTCCATGTGAGGAAGCCAAAGGGAAGTAGGTGAAAATGTGTTTTATAGATTTAACTCAAAGTGAATGTCTCACTTGTTTTGTCAATAAAAATGCTTAAAACCTTTGGTTTTTTTTTACTGTAAGTTTATCCTATATAATATATAATTTTCATTCTCAGTTAATCAGCCAATACAGTTTTTCATTAACCACCTCTTATGCCCATAACATTTGCCACAAGTCCAATGTGATGTCCTCAACTTGCATTTTTTTTTTTTTTTTACTGTCAGTCAGAATTCAAATATATTCAGTTTAGTATCACACAAGACAAAGAAAAGAAAACCCTCCCAACTGAGCAGCTGGAACTACGTAATGTTTGGCATTATAGCAGGAAAAAATGCAGACTGACTAAGCAAATGTTTCAGCTCTATATAAAAGCAAAAAATAAGTCCATCTGCATGTATCTCTTAAAAGTAACACCTATCATGATATCAAAGCTTTGATATAATTCAAAATGCTACAGGGACATTGGATGTGTGCACAAAAGGTCTTTCCTTGAAAACATCACCAATGAAATGAATGGCAGTAAAGCTAGTTTGGTAACCAACAGAACAGATCCTTAATCAAGAGATTTATTTAATAATACTATTTAGAACAGTGAACAGATAACTTTCACTACTGTATAAAAAAAAGCTGTTGCATTGAAAATATCATTCTTTAGAGGAGCCCTGAAAGTCTCAGAGCAGCTGAGGGAAAAAGCAAGTTAAACAGGAGTTGCGATGAATGATTTGGATGCACAGACAAGACATCTAAACCCTTAATGAGAAATCCGTCTGCATGACTAGCGAGATAAAAATAAATCCCAAATTATCATTATGTCAATATACACGCTGACATATTTATGACAGATCAGTCAAATGTTAGACGAAAGGTTTTCTCCTGCTCCTTGCGCTGGTTGTCACACAATTTGGACACTTCCTCCACTCTTCTTTGCAGAAGAACAGAGTTCTGATCGATCCACTGAAGTGAGTCCATGTGGGTGTTGAGAATTTTACAGATCTGCTGAAGCTGAGGAGGAAAAAAAAAAAAAAAAGAAGAAGAGGTACATGTTAATATGATATGCAACAATAAATACCACAGCAACAAAAGTATGTTTAACTAAAATCATGTGTCATCTTACTGGGTCGCTGGTGTCTGCTGGGCCACTGGATGTGTTCAGGTGCTCGATGATCTCCTTCAGGTCCTGCGACATCCTCTTCAGCTGTGCGTCCACGTTCTCCGCCAGCTTGTACGTTCTTTCTCGCTCCTCGTCAGCGTTCTGCATGTAGATGGTTCCGCTTTGCTCCTTTACGGACTCCTCGAGCGGGCACAGTAAGTCCTCCAGCTCCTTCTGTTGGGACAGGATGAAATCCAGCTCCTGGTTTAGCCTCCTCTGGTCCAGCTTCACCTTCTCCATCTCCTTATGCAGGGCTGTGATCTTCTCACCATTTTCCACCAGCATGCGGTCCCAGGCATTCACCTGAGTCGCCTGCTGTAGGAAATGTCTCTCTTGGTCCTCAAGCTCAAGACTCCACTTGTTAATGAGTCCCTCAAGCTGGGCGTAGGTCATCACTGGAGGAGCAGCGGTTGTAGTTACTGTTGTGGCTGTAGTAGTTGCTGCGATACTTGTGCCAGACACAGGTTTGATCCCTAGCGAAAAGCCTGCAGCAGCACCTGTTGGGGCAACTGCGGTTATGGCAGTAGGGGCAGGGGCAGGGGTGGAGGTTGCTGCCCCAAGAGGTTTGAGCATAAAAGCCAAACCTCCACCAGCTGCTGTGGTTGTTGCAGCAGCACTTGCTGCTGAAGTTGGAGCTGCACCCAAAGTAAAGCCTGTACCTGTTGCAGTGGCAGTAGTGGCGGCTGTTGAGGCAGGGGCAGCAAAGAGAGACAGGCCTGGAGCTGGGACAGCCTGGGTCGCTGCAGGAGGTGCTGGGGTTGATGAGGGTTTGATTCCAAAAGTTAATCCTCCTGCCTGCCCTGTTGTGGCTGCAGCAGCGGAGGCTGGCTGCAGCTGGGTCTGGGCGGGCATGGTGAGGTTGGGGGAATTATTGGAGCCAAAGGTAAATCCTCCGCCTGTGGCAGCAGTAGGGGCTGCAGCTGTAGTTGCCTGGACCTTGGTAGATCCGAAGCTGAACCCTCCAAAGGAGAGGCCACCTGGTGCTGCAGTGGCTGCGTTAGCCGCTGTGACGGCTGCTGTTGCTGCAGCTACAGCTGCAGGTTGGGGTTGGAGTTGGGGTTGGGGTTGGAGTTGGGGCTGGAGTTGGGGTTGGGATTGGGTTTGGAGTTGGAGCTGGAGCTGGAGTTGGGCTTGAGGTTGGGCTTGAGGTTGGGCTTGAGACGCAGTCCCAAAGGTGAAGCCCCCTCCTGCAGGGGCGGCAGCGGTGGTCTGTGCAGACAAACCGGTGCCCAGGGTGAACCCCGACCCCGCAGCTGGAGCTGCTGTGGAGCCCAAAGTCAGCCCTGTGGCTGCTGCTGCTGTGGTCTGAGGAGTCGTGCTCAGGCCAAAGGTGGTGGCAGGGGTCCCAAAGGAGAAGCCTCCTGTGGCTGCTGTGCTCTTTGCTGGGGTGCCAAAGCTGAAAGAGCCAGTGGAGTTGGTGGCAGCCTGAGTCGGAGTGCCAAAGGTGAAGCCACCCCCGGAAGCTGCAGGTGTGGAGCCAGTCATTCCAAAGCCCGCAGCAGGGCCCGGGGCTGTGGTCTTCTGAGCCCCGAAAGAGAAGCCCGGGGCAGCTTGCCCAAAGTTGAATCCTCCACTCATTTTCTTTCCCAACAGGATAAATACGATGTTATCGTCAGCGGCTAAAGTGCGTACAAAATGGTCACTCCCTCGCTGAAACTCTCTGTGGCTTTTGGCGGGCCACAAAACGAGCTCGTTCAACTGAAGTTACCAAGGAAATAGTTTCTCTATTACGATGATTTTCCAGTCGTTAGGCGTTAATAAAACCAGTCACTGGTTTGTTAACAGTACCTTAATGTAGACGGCAACCAAAAACTAAGAATATATCCTTCACAAAAACGTGGCCCGTTGCGTCGTATTTCTTTATCAGGCATCTCTGAGGTTTACTAAAGGAAGTGACGGTGTAAGACCCGACAGAACCAACGACAGCACACAAAACCCGCCTCTCTGGGTATGACTGACAGGTCTAAAGGCCAATCACGATTCAGATCAGACCTAAACTGAAATCTGATTGGTACAGCTGTCTCCTCCAAAGAGTAGTGAGTTTAGTGAAATAATGAGTTACTACAGCTTACGAGGTGACTACGAACTGAACCAAAAAACAAGAAATAACGATTTCACAATATCCTTTGTATTTGAATTTTAAATGAAAAACATTTACATTTTAATCCATTTCCATTTAATTCATATTTCCTTTTTGTTTTTTTCCCTTTTGTATACTCTTTCATTTTCACCTCAATGTTTTACCGTTTAAAAATACTATTATGACTTACGATTTAAAATAGAAGTATATGAAATGCCAGATCAGAGCTTTCGACATGTCCCCGCTCCTCTCTGGGAGAATAAAAACGACACTCAACAGGTGTCCTATCTGGAAACCTGTTTTTTTGAGTCTCCAGGTTAGCAAATAACCACTGATTGTATTTTACTTTTCAGTCCTGCTCTACTAACAGTATGCTAGCTAGCATAAGCACTGTGTTCTGACAGCGGACCTAGCTAATGTTTGTTTCTGTATATTAACCTGGTGAGTGTAGCCTGAGCTCCAACCACCACTTAACTGTTAGGAGCCTATGAAAGTCCAACTACAAGCTAGTCTTTAACAGGCTGTGTTTATTTTATACAAATATTAGCTACTTTCCATACCCTGTATGTGCTATGGCTGAAAGTATCTGGTAACATTAGTCTACAGCTGTTAATATCAAATTCATGCTAGTAATTGTTTTCGCTTTGCGCCCCTTAAATAAGCTGAGCTGATACAGGGTCAAGAAACACAAGTGACCTTTAACACACTGGCAGATGAGCTACACAGCGGCTAACATACGAACGTAAAGCGTCAGCATGCAGCTTTGAGCTGAAACACTCTTCTATCAGGAGAAGTATATCATGATCAATAATGTTTTTTTAAAAGTATTTTGACGACCACTCACGGTACTCCTCTTGACGCCGCTATGACTCTTTGGGTTAGCTAGCAGCACACAGAGCACCGCACAGCGCGAACAGCCTTCTGGGCTTGTTGACATTTCTACCAACAAGGGTGCAGCCACGAGCTCTCGGACATTTAGAAATATGTTACACTAGCGGCGACTATGGACGCGTACATTTCACCAAATCACTCAGTAACAGAAGTTTAATTTCACGTGTGTTTGCGAGATGCTAAAGTTAGCCTGGAAGCTAATGTCAACATAGATTAGCTGACTGTGACTGCGTGGCTGTGCTGAGCTGTGGATGCAACCTGTGTTCAAACTTAGTATTTTTGAACCGTGACACCGGCTGAACAACGAATACAGACTGTCAGGATGAGGATTTTAAGGTTTCTGAGGAGCAGCGCGTCCATAGGGAAGGACATTGACTATTATTCCAAGTTTTCACCCTCCCCTCTCTCAATGAAGCAGTTTCTGGATTTTGGTAAGAGGCTGACACACACTGTACAAACACTAGTGACTTCATGACCACATTTATGTCATTTTGTCAGCGATCACTTAATACAAAGTACTTGTTACCTCCCCTCGCAGACAGCACACCCAGGAGTTGTGTGCAGTTGAATCAAATCATGAATTAGCCCATTAAACACATACCTCACATCTGCTGTGGGTCACTTGGTTGTTGTAGTTTTATTGAACACAAAGTGCTGACATGTAAGTATACCAGCAAGATAGAAAATACACAAGCCACCCTAAGGTCCTTGTCATTCCCTTATATATACATATATATATATACACACACACACACACACACACACACACACATATACATACATACATATATATATATATATGTGTGTGTGTGTGTGTATATGTATGTGTGTGTGTGTATATATATATATATACACACACACACACACACACACACACACACACACACATATATATATATACACACATACATACACACACATACACACACACACACACATATATATATATACACACATACATACACACACATACACACACACACACACATATATATATATATATATATATAGTGCTTAGAGGTGCATCTCACTAAACAAAATGATCAAACCATTGTCTGGGGAAGCTTCGCATTTTGCTCAGTTTGTAATGTGGCCTTGGTGGCAGCTAGGGGTCGAGGATATTGGGAAGGTTTTTTTTTATCACAATAGTGACATTGTAGTAAGTTTACTGGAATGATTATTTAGAAATTAATTAATAACTGGAATAACCAGTTATAAATAAATAAACTACTTTTATTAGTAGAACACTCATAAACATTCAGTGTTATTAAGCTGTCTGGCTCATTAATTTCTGGCTAAATCCGTTGGAGGAGACAGATGCATATTGTCTCACGGTGTACGTTATCGCATATCATATCATACCCCACAGGCAGCAACAACGAAGGATCATTTTTGTGACAACTTTTTTTTCCTCCTATACTAATTCAGTTTAAATACTAAGAATTCTGATTTTCCTTCAGGCTCAGAAAATGCATGTGAGAAAACATCATTCGCCTTCCTCAGACAGGAGTTACCTGTGAGGTTGGCAAACATCATGAAAGAGATCAACTTGTTGCCAGACAACTTACTGAGGACTCCATCAGTCCGGCTGGTCCAGGGCTGGTATGCAGATTACGTTCTGTTGTAATCATCTCTCAGATTACGCTGGTGCCTGCAAACAGACAGTGATGCTTATTTTTTTTCCATATGCAGGTACATGCAGAGTCTTCAGGAGATTCTTGAGTTCAAAGACAAGAATGCGGATGATGAGAAAGTCACATACGAGTGAGTAAATTACAACATACATCAGCACTGGCAGCTTTATGGCTGACATTTATGATGTTTTATTCGATGACAACGCTCATGTAAATAAGGGGTTTTGGTTTTTTATGCTTTGGTGTAATCATCATTTCTTTATTTAGTTTCACAGATGCGGTAATAAAAGTCAGAAATCGGCACAATGACGTCATTCCCACCATGGCTCAGGGAGTCGTGGAGTACAAGGAGACGTACGGCACAGACCCGGTCGTCAGCCAAAATGTTCAGTATTTTCTTGATCGTTTCTACATGAGCAGAATATCCATCAGGATGTTGCTCAACCAGCACAGTGAGTAGATTCTCTTTGACCATGTCGTAATAATATGATGTGCTAACAGTGCACTGTGGTTGTAGGAAATCAAGACTCTAAATACGGATGAGCTTTAAATGACCGTTTTTACACCTTTTGAGTGAGCAAAATGTTAATTCAAGCGTGAGATGTTAAAGGGCAAATAGATAGCAAGGATTATTTTGTTTTGGAAAAAGAGGTCCCTTCTTGCACCTCTTCACAGTCTGTTTTAGGCATGTGATCTTTATTGTTATCGATATTTTACTATAAGAGCAGCGCATACTTAAATGAGTAATTTAATGCCGGTTTCCTGCTGTAATACACAGTATAAGGACATACTAATAAAACAAAACAAAAAGGAAACACTAAAAGAAAGTACAGACACAACATTCACAGGGTTACAATTAGAATATGATAAAAAGAGAAAAGAAAAGGACACATATCATATGTTAAACAATAGGAAACAGCATTTTGAATGGGCTTTTCCTGTATGTCTTGAAATAGAGTGATATTTTAAGGAAAAAAAACAAAACAATTTCCAAGACGGCGCCTTTAAGAATCCGTTGTAGATAAGTGATTCAGGCAACATCAGCAGCAGGATACACAGTGTTCAACATCATGCTGATGATGGCTTATAGCTGAAACCTGTCTTTTCTGACAATAAAAAATAAGATTATTGATCTGCGAGTGCCAGTGTTCAGTTTGTTTTACAGCATCACAGTTAAAATGAACTAAAACTGATTAAATGTTGCATTTTAAGTCTGAATTTGGTTCTAGGGATTCTGAAAACTTGAACAAAACATGAGAGTCGATTAGTTAATTAATTGTTCAAGTAATTTTTTAAACCAAAATGAAAAAAAATGTTTGCTTATCTTATGTGATACTGATTATTATTCGTCTAGGAAATGGTGTTGGGCATTTGCCACCATCATCGTTTAACACGTTCTGCTGCAGCGTATTGTTACATCCATGTGTGTGTTTTACTCCAGCTCTCCTCTTCGGTGGGAAGGTGAAGGTGAACCCAGCACATCCCAAACAGATTGGCAGTATTGATCCAACCTGTCGTGTCAGCGAGGTTATCAGAGGTGAGTGTCTCTGCGAGAACACAAACAGTTTACGAGGAACCTGCTGTGACACGTTATGTTGTTGTTCAAGTATTCAAGTGTCTTTCCTGTTTTCTCTCCTGAAAACAAACCTCTTCCTCGTAGATGCCTACGAAAATGCACGAAACCTTTGTGACCGGTACTACATGAACTCTCCTGAGCTGGAGCTGGAGGAATTCAACGGTAATTTGTTGGGACGAAGTCCGAAAGTGCACTTTTAATTATGTACATTACAAGGACAAGATAACTCCGATATTTTTCATTTAGGGTTTGAAATGGTATAAATGGTCCAGAATAATGTCTCCACTGGCAGCGGAGAAGGTGCTGCGAATAAGCTACAATGGCTGCAGCGTAATCCTCCAGGGCAACTGCGAGTGTCTGACAACATTATGGAAAGAATCCCTGCAGAGATAAATTCTGTTTTGTTTAACCAGAAACAGCCTTAATGTCGCTCACTTCAAAGCAACCAGACTCCATTGATAAAAACAGTAATTTTACACTTGAGTTTTTGGTCTATCACTGTCTTGGTTAGTTAGTTTGTTTGTGTTATTGTGTGACTTTGGTGGTTTAAAGGGTTATTTCAGATTCAACACAATATCAGTGTAACACAAATAAACTAACTAATCCAGGCAGCAGTAGACCAGACACTTCCCTTTTTCTGCAAGATAAAATTACTGATTTTGTCAATGGTGCCTGGTGTCTTTGAACTGAGTGAATTAATGACTGTTTTTGGTTAAACAAATAGGATGTCACAGGTCTGTCCCTGAAGGTACCCTCTCTGTAATGTTGTCTGATAGTTCAAATAACAATCTGAGCCTTTAAAAATACTGGAGTTATCTTTTAAGCACTTAATGAATAATTAAATCTGACTTGCCTAATTTAACCGTATCTGATCTGAATATCTATCTGAATTTAGTGCATTCTTTGATCATCTGTTTGTCCTGACAGTCAAAGAGCAGGGAAAGCCCGTCACGGTGGTCTACGTTCCCTCTCATTTGTATCATATGGTGTTTGAACTTTTTAAGGTAGGATTTTCTTTTCAGGCTCATAACTGGACAACTAGTTCAACATGATGCAGTTTTACATTTTCACATGTTGTCTATCTCTTAGGTTAAACACTTGGAAAAACTCTTGTGCACTTTCTTTGTTGCAGAATGCCATGCGGGCCACCATGGAGTTATACGGCGATGCCTTGGAGTATCCTCCTGTCCGTGCACAGATCGCTCTGGGAACTGAAGACCTGACAGTCAAGGTGAAGCTGAGCTGCTGTCTTTTTTCATTTTTTATCAAAACCCACCAGTGAAAATGTTTGATTTGAAGATGAAAATCCCCTTCTGGGATTTGTATGCCTCATGGTTATTGACCTTGGAGTTTCAGTTCAGACCGTGTATTCTTCTTCAGGTGAGTGATCGTGGAGGAGGCGTGCCACTGCGAAAGATCGACAGGTTGTTCACCTACACGTACTCCACGGCTCCCCGGCCCAGCATTGACGGGTCCCGCGCTGCTCCTCTGGTCAGTATTCCTGATGTATGATGATCAGTGGCTTATGAATTACTGTGGATGGACGTGAGCCCACTTTTCTCTTTGCTCAATCACTTCTTCTGACATTCTTCACCAAGACTTAAACAACTCGTATTCTATATAACAATCAGAGAGATGTTATTGGCCGTTGGGGTCACCTTTATATTCCAGAAAGAAAATTGTGCAGACTTCCCACATAACCTCATAAAAATGTGAGATTTGTACTGAGTCCTACCTTTTTCAAGAGCTCTCAGCCGCATCAGACGGTCCTTGTGAGTGGCTGCAGTTCGCTCTTTGAGATGTTGACATGCGAGCTCGGTGGCTGTTGTGATTGAATCCACAGCGCTCTTAAGGTCCTCACGTTTAAAAGTCCAGCTTTAAAATTCATTCTTGACCTTTTTGAAAGAGTAGATGACAAAAAAAAATAATCACAACTGACCCACTTACTCGCTTTTTCCACAGCATTCAGTTGTATCACACGGTTTTATTATTGTAGCGTTACTTAAAATAGAGAGATATTTCCATAATATTTCCATAATTTTGCCTTTTGTCAGTAAGTATGTTGTATCAGTTTGTTCCAATGCCAAACTAACTTCAGCCTAACTCTAACAGGTGTGACTGTCATAGTATTTTCTCTTTGACGTAAAACTGTAACCGCACAGTTGTTTTAAATGAGCGTTGCTTTATTTCTGTCTAGGCTGGTTACGGCTACGGCCTGCCCATCTCTCGCCTGTATGCGCGGTACTTCCAAGGGGACCTGAAGCTGTACTCTCTGGAGGGTTATGGAACCGATGCGGTGATCTACATTCGGGTAATTGAGTTTTATATTATCAGCACGCGTGTGTCTCATACGAGGAAAGGAGAACGCGTGCGTAGTGTACATTTGAACTTTCTTCTCTCGATCCTCTGTCAGGCGCTCTCCACAGAGTCCATCGAGAGGCTCCCCGTGTACAACAAGTCGGCCTGGAAACACTACAAGACGATCCACGAGGCCGATGACTGGTGCGTCCCCAGCAAAGAGCCGAAGGACATGACAACATTTCGCAGCTTCTAGATCCCAACGGCTGCAGTCCTGTAGCGAAATGTGAGAGAGGTTGTTGTATATGAATGGAGGTGCTTGTGTGGGTAATAACAATGAATACGTTCAGTGTCTTCATACACAGATTAAAAAAAAAAAAAAAAGAATAGAACAAAGTTTTAGTGCCATATATTTGAAATAGAACAACAGATTTTGGAGTGCAGCAGAACTCAATTAAAAAAAATCCACATTTTTCCTACTTACTCCTACTTGTACCACTAACGGTAACGACTGGGAGTAACCAGGTTCATGGAAAACCACCTTCCCGTTGAAAGCGAAGCCCGACCAATAACGGACTTGACATTTGAGTTTTAAAAACTCCTGATAACGACGCTTAGATCAGTATTTTATTTATTTATTTATTTATTTTAACATGATCACATAAACATTCTTAGTAAGGATCCCTTAACACTGTTTCTAAAATGAAATGTCGTTTTTTGATGCTTTGAGAACAACAAACTCGGCACAGGAAATCTCAGCTGAAGCTATCCAGATATTCAGACCCCACAAAGGATCAGAGCTGAAAGGTTTTTTTTTAAGATTTGGCTCTATTCATCCTTTAAGGTGTTAATACTACTACTACTACTACTACTACTACTACTACTAATAATAATAATACATTATTATTATTATGAACAAAGTGACTGATTTGACTGGTTTATGGTATTTTTTTCATTGCTTTGCTGTTTTTATTTTGCTGAAAGTTGAACTTAAGCTGGTGGTGTGATGTTAAAAAACTCAGTCGCTGCTTGTTTTTAAGTCGTTTTCTGCCGATGAGTGTTTTTGGTCAAAATGTTTTCATTCAGGGCATTTCCTTTTCCTTCAGTTGGATTGAAGGGTAGTATTGATGGGTCTGCAGCGTGTTTAGTTTTCTTCCTGAACTCTGTTATATCAGTTTATTGTTGCAAATCTGAAACAAGATGAACCTTATTTTTTCTCACAAGAGTTTCATGTACAGTACGATTCATGTTTTCCATGTTACTCTAAAGCACTCCTGCTGTATCGTTCATGTCCAGTAAAAATAAGTATTCAAACACACAGCTGCTTATTTGTGTCAGACGTCTCTCAGTGAAGGTGGAAGTCATCACTTCTTTGTGCCACTAAATGCTACTTTTGGTCAGATTCCTGTTTGTAACATCACTTTCTAGCTGTTTAATCAAATTTTGAGCAGGTACAGTGATTGCAAGCTAAATGCAAACATAAATTACTGTGGGAAGGTTACAGCATGTATCCAGAATGACCATTTGAGGGAATATTTGGATAAAAAAAGAGAAAAACAAACTCTAAATTTCTCACGATGATAGTCATATCTGAGGGATTGCAAATTTACTATTGTGTAAAAGGTGGTTCTGTTATGATTCAGTTCTTAAGAAAGGTGTATAAAACCTGTCCTGCCATGGGGAATATGTAGCTCAACTGAGGGAAAAAACTGTTCATATAAATTATATAACAATGAATTTATATATATCATTCAACAATTGTAACTTAACACTCTAGAACTTAAATTCAAATTTCCAGAATGGTAACTTAACATTTTAAAACTAGAACAAAAACTAAAAATTCTAGAATTGTAATTTAACGTTCATTCTACACATCACAGTGCAGCATTCTAGAACTGTAACTTCACGTTCTAGAAATTTCAGAACTGAGGTTGTCACTTGCGAAGAGACACAGTTCTACACAGAGAACAGCCTGATTCGAATACTGTTGTAATCTGTAGTATGAGCCTCACAATTAAGTCAAGAGAAATGACCACCATCACTTTCAGACATGAAGGTCAGTACAGAAACTTTGAGGAAGAACTTTGAATGGACTCGCAGGTGCCGTCGTGAAAACTATCAAACGCTGTGATAAAACTGGATCTCATGAAGACCTCAGGAGAGGAAGACCAAAAGTCACCTCTGCTGCAGAGGATAAGTTCATCAGAGTAACCAGCCTCAGATTAAAGCCAACATACATGCTTCACAGAGTTCAAGTAGCAGAAGCATCTCAACATCAACTCTTCAGAAGAGACTGAGTGAATCAGGCCTTCATGCTTGAATTGCTGCAAAGAAGCCACTACTGAGGAAGAACAAGAAGAAGAGAACTGCTTGGGCCAAGAAACACAAGGAGTGAACATCAGACCAGTGGAAACGTGTACTTTGGTCTGAGTCCAACTTTGAGATTTGTGGTTTCACCCGGCATGTGTTTGTGAGACACTGAAAAGGTGAGTGGATGGTTTCTACATGTGTGGTTCCCACTGTGAAGCATGGAGGAGCTGTGATGGTGTGTGGGGTAGGGAGGAGTTTGCTGAAGACACTGTTGATTTATTCTAAATTCATGGCACACTTAACCAGCACGGCTAACACAGCAGCTACAGGAGCTAAATTTATTCTTATTTTCGTCCATGCTTATATCGTTTTAAAGGGACAGTATCATTATTCTAGATGGTACTGTGCATTGTACCGGGTGATACTACAGTATTTGTTTTAAAGTGGATTAAATACATTTTGAAACAACTGACTTACATAGTTCAATCGCAGGATTCACATGTAATCATATGCAACAGAAACAGCATCAAGAGGTTATTTCTCCAATGACTCTGATGGAGTTTACTTTTCTGCATCAGTGTGCTCACTGTAAATGCAAATTCTCTGAAGCAATGAAGCACATGAAGTGAAAATTAGTTTATTGATGTATGTACCAAGAAATGTTTCTCAGATTCATGAGAGAGGAAAAACATGATTTTCTTGCAGTCAAACATGCCGTATTCTCTACAGAACATGGAGTCATACGTAAGCAGAAGACAGGAAGCACTTGGGTTTGGCTGAGGACAACTCACCGTTCAACCTCACATTCATACGTGACGCCGCGCTCCCGACTCACACAAGTCCTTGTCGTGGGCGCAGCTTACCGTCTAGTGGCCTCAATGATGAGGTGTATGTGTAGCAGACCTGCATGCTGTGTGCATTTACAGGGAGCGTCGTGGTACCATCTGAGCGACACGCAGCCCAAGTCACTGACAGCAGAAGCAGCGTTCACCTCGTCCCCATGTGATTTCTTTGTTGCTTTTCATTCAGCAAAAACAGCACAGCTATTCTACTTAGTAGAAAAATTTAGATAGTATAAAATGAACATGGTATTTAGGTAAAAAAAAAAAAAAAAAAAAAGATATGCAGTTAATAGGCACATGTATAAAACTTATTTATACATTTAAAACCTTGTCGCCCATTGAAGCTTAAAAGACAAATATAGTGCTTTTATCTCAACTGTACAATAACCATTCCTGCAAAAGAGTTGTACATGGAAACAGGCAGTTATACCAGCAAAAATATAAAATGCTGACAAAGCAGTATACATTTGACTTCCATAGGTAAATGTGTGCATCATCTCCAACAACTACATTAGATCTGAAAACAGACTTTTATTTAATTAATAGCTTCTAGCTTTTTAGTGGTAAAAAAAATGTTAGGATTCCTTTTTGGTCACATACCCGGCTTTTGTTTTGACATTCCCCATCTTTCAGTTAAATGGTTTAAGCTGAAATTTGTTTAACTATTCGTAAGGTACTGATGAGCTACAGTATGAACATTAGTCAAAACTGACACCTCAGTCGACACAGGTATGCTGCTGGCAGCCATGTTGTTGCCAGTAACACCACATGACACGAACGTCATGGCACCAAGAGTATAAAAAACACGTTTCTCAGGGTTCTGCTAGTGATGAACTTTAGGAGCTGCATGAATCCAGAGTTCAGAGCTGCTGCCTCAGCAGACAGAGTCAGTGCTGGCCGGCAGCCTCCCGCTGCGTCGACCCTCCTTCTCTCTTTTCTCTTTCTGCTTCTCTAGCTTCTCCTGCGTCTTACGCATGTCCTTCAGCTTCTTCTTTATAGTCGAACGGTCGCTCTGACTTGACACACCGAGTGCCTGAAGGAAAAAGTGCACAGATTTAGGGAAGAATAATACACCCTTCACATTCACCTTCAGGTTATCCGTTTTTTCCAAAGATATTCAAATTGACTGTTCTGTAAGGCAAACGAAGGAGGGAAATATTCATATTTGAAAGGTTTGAGTCAGTGCATTTTGGGCATTTTTGGTTGAAAAAATGACTCAAGTATTAATCAATAATTATTACTATTGTGAAATAATAGAAAAAGAGGCTTCACATTATCAGTGTGGCTTTTTCCAAACAAGCCATTTGGAGTAATGTGATGGACTAACTGGGAAGTCTGACAAACACAGAATAAAAAGCTGATATCAGGATAACAAATGTAACTGGTCTTCAATCCAGTTCTGTTAGATAAAGAATCTACTATATATTGTAGTATGTCCATCATCATTCAATATTCTTTTCATCACATTTTGTCTCATTTTATACTTCATGTTCCTTTCCTCTCTAGTAGACAGAAATGTGAAAGATGATCACAGTCAAAGGAAGAAATAATTGTGGCCACAAGGTGGCAGTCAGAGGCTGACAAGACGCAATTAAATAATGACTTCATTTGCAATGAAAGAGACCTCATATGACAGAATTAAAAACATTAACGTTTATCATACAGGTAAATCACAGTTAATTATCATCATCAGGTGCTGTAATTTTTTTACCTTCAGCTTGTCACTGTCCAAATACAAGAGCTGCAGGCCGTCCACTCCCTTGGCAGTGAATTCAGGTGTGTACTGGTCCATATTCATGCCCATCAGCCAGTGACAGACCTGCTGATTGGTCCACTCAGCGACAGGCCGGTTCTGCCACTGATACTCTTTCCCTGTGGCTACTGGTTCATCATCCAACGTCTACAGAGGACACAGACAACACAAACACGTATGAGGAAAATACACATACTGCAGCTTTAGCAAGAACATTACAGTCTTAAAATTTTTGTTGTGGTTTTTTGAGTCCAACTGTTTTCCTGTCATAAGTTGTGTTACCCTAAAAGGAAAAAGACTGCTCATGTCTAATGCATGGGAAAAATACATTATAAAGCCTTAAACCAAAAATATGTAGCGCTGATGCCTGCCAACAATGTGCAACAGCCATATGGTGCCATGGATCGTACTGTATGAAATGTAGAAATGAATTATGTTTTCCACTTTATCCACTTAATAAATTATGTTTGTAATGGTTTCATCTGGGTTTGTCAATACATATAAAGCGGCTCAAGTTTGGGGGTGGGAGGGCATAGTGCAGGTTCTGTTGAACATACAGTGGGGCAAAAAAGTATTTAGTCAGCCACCAATTGTGCAAGTTCTCCCACTTAAAAAGATGAGAGAGGCCTGTAATTTTCATCATAGGTACACTTCAACTATGAGAGACAGAATGAGAAAAAAAAATCCAGAAAATCACATTGTCTGATTTTTAAAGAATTTATTTGCACATTATGGTGGAAAATAAGTATTTGGTCAATAACAAAAGTTCATCTCAATACTTTGTTCTATACCCTTTGTTGGCAATGACAGAGGTCAAACGTTTTCTGTAAGTCTTCACAAGGTTTTCACACACTGTTGCTGGTATTTTGGCCCATTCCTCAATGCAGATCTCCTCTAGAGCAGTGATGTTTTGGGGCTGTCGCTGGGCAACACGGACTTTCAACTCCCTCCAAAGATTTTCTATGGGGTTGAGATCTGGAGACTGGCTAGGCCACTCCAGGACCTTGAAATGCTTCTTACGAAGCCATTCCTTCGTTGCCCGGGCGGTGTGTTTGGGATCATTGGCATGCTGAAAGACCCAGCCACGTTTCATCTTCAATGCCCTTGCTGATGGAAGGAGGTTTTCACTCAAAATCTCACGATACATGGCCCCATTCATTCTTTCCTTTACACGGATCAGTCGTCCTGGTCCCTTTGCAGAAAAACAGCCCCAAAGCATGATGTTTCCACCCCCATGCTTCACAGTAGGTATGGTGTTCTTTAGATGCAACTCAGCATTCTTTCTCCTCCAAACATGACAAGTTGAGTTTTTACCAAAAAGTTCTATTTTGGTTTCATCTGACCATATGACATTCTCCCAATCCTCTTCTGGATCATCCAAATGCTCTCTAGCAAACTTCAGATGGGCCTGGACATGTACTGGCTTAAGCAGGGGGACACGTCTGGCACTGCAGGATTTGAGTCCCTGGCGGCGTAGTGTGTTACTGATGGTAGCCTTTGTTACTTTGGTCCCAGCTCTCTGCAGGTCATTCACTAGGTCCCCCCGTGTGGTTCTGGGATTTTTGCTCACCGTTCTTGTGATCATTTTGACCCCACGGGGTGAGATCTTGCGTGGAGCCCCAGATGGAGGGAGATTATCAGTGGTCTTGTATGTCTTCCATTTTCTAATAATTGCTCCCACAGTTGATTTCTTCACACCAAGCTGCTTACCTATTGCAGATTCAGTCTTCCCAGCCTGGTGCAGGTCTACAATTTTGTTTCTGGTGTCCTTTGACAGCTCTTTGGTCTTGGCCATAGTGGAGTTTGGAGTGTGACTGTTTGAGGTTGTGGACAGGTGTCTTTTATACTGATAACCAGTTCAAACAGGTGCCATTAATACAGGTAACGAGTGGAGGACAGAGGAGCCTCTTAAAGAAGAAGTTACAGATCTGTGAGAGCCAGAAATCTTGCTTGTTTGTAGGTGACCAAATACTTATTTTACCGAGGAATTTACCAATTAATTCATTAAAAATCCTACAATGTGATTTCCTGGATTCTTTCCCCCCATTCTGTCTCTCATAGTTGAAGTGTATCTATGATGAAAATTACAGGCCTCTCTCATCTTTTTAAGTGGGAGAACTTGCACAATTGGTGGCTGACTAAATACTTTTTTGCCCCACTGTAACTGTGTGCCTTGTCCAAACTCCCCAATCTAGCACTAAGAGAACAAGCGTGCATTGACAGCAAAACATCAATGCCATTCTCAGATGCAGATGTGTGTGTGCGTGTGTGTCCGTCCCTGAGAGAGACAGACACACTAGAAACTACAGTATCAGAAACAACAGATGCTGAAACACCACTGAGCAGGCAGCAGAGCAGTCTGCGTTGTTCTGAGGTCGCCAAAGCTTGTAAAGAACATAAAGCACTGGTTGACAGTTTTAACAGAGGCAGAAGTGCAAACTGTTAACATCACAGCTCTCTTAAGAAAAGCGAAGCCACAAGACCTCTTTTAACACAAAACAAAATGGCTTTAACACACATACACACACATGCAGCTCTCTTCTATCCCCCCTGCATTCACAATTTAATCTCAGCTATGAAAGGGGGGAGGCTCAAAGAGCATGCTTGAGAATGTCCCCTTTCAGCTGCATCAAGGCGTCCCACACAGCTTTTGTGACTGTGCAACAAGGAGAGCACTCACCTCGCTGGAAGAGAAGATTAAAGTGTGTGAGCGCCCAGACAGATTGGGTTCAGCAACTAACCCAGAGATGTCTGAACTGGGACTGGCAGGGTTAGAATCATCTATGACTGAAAAACTCTGGAACAAGTGGAAACAAGGAACGCATTTACTTAAGTAACACATCACCAAACAACAGTTCTACACTAGGAGAAGCAAACAAATGCAACACTACAGGTGTGAGGGGGTAAGTGCGGTGCTGCTTCCAAAAGGTCTGAAATTATGGTGATAAATGATTAAAACTGTGATTAGAGTGGCTGTGATCATCAACGAGTGAAGGGCAGGCAGAGGATCAAGCATCTGCTACGTAGCACAATGTTCAGTGATTAAAACTAAAACCAATCCACCACCAAAACTACGCCAACAGCCTCTAAACTACAACGTCTAATTATACTACTTCTAATGGAAAACACACACACACACAGTTCAGGTATGGGGTAATGTTTTCACTGTAGTCGAGTAGACGCTTTGTCGAAGTAAGAGAAACTTTGGACATTTTTTTTTTTTCACATGTAATTGTGTTTAAACACTGTGGCTTGATTTTCAGACACAAATATGGGATAGGTTAAATTTGGAATAAAGAAAATATTGTTCAGACCTGCAGGGTCAGCTGTGTGCACGTTTAAATGCAGCTTAACTTCAACACATTGTGGGAATTACACTGTTAAAAAATGCTGCACAATACAAGTTACAACGTAGCAGTCTCTGATCAGACAAGCCCTAGAAACTACTTTTGGCTTCATTTGTTTCCTCTAATTGAAGCCACAGGGATCTCTGAATGTGGATTTAAGCAAAGTTAGAAAACATTAGTATCTTATAACACTACCACATACCCACCACAAAAAGATACAGAGAATTATTCGTAGGACGTTTTAAGGTGAGGAATCACACATTGCAGAGCTACATTTGTTAGTAATGCTCTAATGTGTCATCTGAAATCAAAGCTTAAACAAAAATGTGTATACTGTACCAAATCTAATGAGCGACTGAATAAAGAGGACCAGGAGAGATTTGTCTGTTTAAAGGAAACACGGTTCAGTGAGATTAACGTCAAGGCAGCAAAACTACCATAATGCACACAGTAACAACACACAGACTATTCTCTCAGTAATCATGTCTGCTTGGTTCACTCCGTGTCTTGAACCTATTTAAACAGTGTCATGGGAACAGCAGCGCAGCCGCGGCCTCTGTCACAGTTTGACGGGCGTATCACTGGATGCGTTTGATGTGTCACTAGTTGCAAACTCATTGAAAAGCCACCAAATCCATTCCTGCTAGCTCCCTCTAATTGCTGGCATATGGATCCAGTCACTGTAGCCTTCGCATGGTGGAGCTTATTTGGCGTGCTGGTAAATGAAGGCACGTTTCTAGAAACTGCCTCCCATTATATGTCTACTAGTTTTACTTTTTCAACAAAGAAGAAAAACACATGATGAAGATAGACGATAGCATCAGTGGGGACACAAACTTGATGGCTGACTATGTCTCGATCTCATGTATGCAGTTTAAAATACTACATAATTAATATTTTATCAACGTTGTGCTGGATACTATTACTCTCCATGTCCCAGTGTTATTTTCACATACAGTTAGAGAATGTTACATACCTTAGTCTTGCGATCCTGGCTTTGCTCGCTGCTGGTCTCAGTTGCAGCGTACGGCAGACTGCTGCTGGAAGATGACGGCTCTCTGTCTCGGTCCCTCTCTTTGTCTCCAAACCAGGAGAAGGGCATACAGGTTGGGATGGAGGTCATTGAATCTGCCGGAGACAGGTTTCCTCCCGACTCCTCCAGTAACTCAGCCGATCCCCTAGAAAGAGGGAGATACAATTATCCACACTCACTCACACACGTATAACAGCTTAATGCAGCATGTTACATTAAAATGACTTATTAAGTAATAACTGTGCTGTAGTCAACCAAAGAATACCTTGGTCGACTGAACCCACGGAATTTCAGCCATTTATTGTAGTCAAGTTTTATTTGTATAGCCCAAGATCTGAACTCGCACTATGCCTCAGGGGGCTTTACAGTCTCTACAATACACGACACCTCGTCTTCAGACCCTCAATTTGGATAAAAAAAAGAAAGAAAAAAAAAAACATCTTTAAAAAACGGGGGAAAAAATTGAGACACAACAGAGGAGGGATCCCTCTCCAAGAACGGACAGACGTGCAATAGATGTGTGTACAGAAACATGAGATTTTCCATTATTAATCCTATCTGTAGCACTTTCACAAACACTTACAGACACTATATATAGAGATAACTCCAACAAACAAATGTGTTATCAATCATGGAAAAGAACCAAAACAACTCTCACAACAATTTCTGGAATCTTTTGTCACCTTCAAATTGTTATAAATAAAGCTGAGCAACAACATACCTGCTGTCTAAAGATGCTCTCATCGCCTCCTTGTCATGCTTTTTTCCTTTGCCACCTGACTTCCGGAGGCCTCTGTTGATGACCGGTAGCAGTATTTTTCCGTTAGTGCAAAACTGATGGTAACTCTAACTGAAAATGAATGGCAGTGATCACTGTTATGGAGACTCACCCAAAGTCTGGAAAACGTCTTTTAGGCTTTCCTGCTGATGAGGTCTCATTTAGCTCCTCTGCAATGACACAATAATAATCAGGCTCAGTTACAGAAATCATTGCTATTGCAGCCATCACGTCTTGGCCTTTCATACCTTTGAGCTCTTTGCCCTTGCCTTTGGACTCCCTCTTCTTGACATTGCGCATGAATCCAGAGGGGGACTGTGGTGACAAGGTGTCCTTTGGGGGAGACAAAGAAGGACTTCCACTGCTCTCAATGCTGTCTCCCAGAGACGGAGACAAAGATGGGCTGCTGGAGAGCTCTGCCTTACTCCTGGATCCATCTCGTGACTCTCCTGGATCGTCTTTCTGTCCATTCCCAGGATAGCAGACAGGCACTGGGAGGGACAGGCTCTCCTGGATGGACCTCCGCCTCCTGGGAGACTCCTGATCCTCCTCTTCTTCTGTTTCCTGCAAGGACAAAGCTAATTATTTACAAGGACAATGCAAGGAAATTGGGATTGAAGTTATTTATATAATAAAAAGCCTCTGCTCATCACTTCAGACTGGCTGAGTCACACTGTATGTGACACACCTCTGACACTACAGATACACTAGAATCAGGCTAAAGTAACACCATTATTATTTATCAATTTATCAAACATTTTTGCTTTATTAGAAAAGGTGTATTATTGTTTTGTCAAAACAAAGACACACTAGAGGATGTTCCCTATTGTATTTGAGAACAGCTGTGAGTTAAATGTGTTAAATAGGTCACATCATTCTAATTTAATCTCCTTACAGATTTCTAGAGTTTTTCCTGAATTCAAAATTTGCAAGAAGACAGATTAGCCAAAGAGAAAGTTACCATCACTGCATGAACTTACACCTTATTCACTGTGATTGGTCAGCTTACACACAAAGTTAAATACTACTCAAGTTAACTCAAGTGCTCTGCTTCTTTTATAAAAAGGGAGACAGACAGCATTCTGAGCAAAAAGTTTTGATGGCTGAATGTTCAATCCAATCATATACTTGTTCGAAATTGGATGCAGGCCTGTAGAAAATAAAGCAATGTATCACTATGGGATGTCGCTAGCTGACCTGAGAGTGACTTGAAGCCACTGTGAGGCTTATCTTCAGTTTGCTGCGAGATGGAGGCTGACGTTTGGCCTTCTGGGCCAGCAGGCCTTTTGCTTTGTGTGCACTGGTGTCCAAACGCTCAGTCTCAGGGACCAACTCGCTCCAGTCTTTTTCTACACAAGAAAAACAAACCAAATGAGTCATAAGATACTGAGCATAGTATCAATTATTGACCAGGGCCACTCGAGTTTATGATGTGTGCTTGTGAATGATTTACAGATCACACAAAAAAGAATGTGTGACATGTGTACTTCCGTAAATCTAATTCAATTCTAGTAACCCTTTGTACCAAGTAGTGAGTCGACAGATTGTGTGTTGGTGACTGAGTCTTGGCCGTATAATCTCTCATCTGTTTCTGAGTACTGATCACTCTGAGGCTCCACACTTGAGGACTCCAGAGCCGCTATCTGTGGACAAAACAACAGAGGTTTATTTAAGTGTCTCTGCCAACTCTGCTGTGGTGTGTAAGCATTTTTTTACGCAGTTTTTTTCTTACCCTGTTCTGCAAGCTCTCCAGCTGCTCCTTGTACCACTTGTCTTTTTCATCTAGAATTTTCTTCAGCTCCTCCTCTTTCTTCACAAAGTCTATCTCTCTGGGGAGGCAACAAGGAAATGTAGCTTCCCATCAGTCCTTTAGCTTGTAAACATAATCTTTTTTTATGTAATTATCAATAAACCATTTAATTCCACCAGCAGATATTCTAACAAAGTCACAAAATCTAAAATCAGAGCTTATAACTTGGTTTACAACTAAGCAGAGTGCAAATGGAAATATATATTTGCACTGCCAAGACTGAGAGAACAAAGTATAATCTTTACCCAAATCACAAAAACTAAAAAACCCATGCAGGTCATTTTGGTTTATAATACAATGAAGGGCAATGGACTTTCATTCATGCCACTAAATCATTTAAAAATAACATTTGAACTGCCAAAACAATGTGTCTACCATACATACACACAGGTTTTCATGGCCATTATGCAGACAAAGTAACAAGGACAACATTTCTGGAGTGACCTTTGCAAATGTAATTTTTCAGTGCTTTGAACACTACAAAGGAATTTCCATTACTGCCCACTGTATTGAGGTGGTAGCAGGAATGTCTGAGATCGTTATCTTAAAACCTCAGCGGATAAATTCAGACCTGTTGGCATAGCTGCATGCAACTAGAGGGAAGCTTTTTTGTGTGGTGGGTGAGCTGACACTGTCATATTGGAAACATTATTGGTTTTCCTCTTCTCCAATAACTTTTGTTGTTAACGCATGGTTTGGCACCAGTTTTCAACTCTGATCTCCTCAACCACTATTCTGCTTATAGGCCTCTCGGGTCTACTGACCATTCACTCCTCTCTATTCCATGATCCTAGTTTTTAGTCTAACTGATCATGCAATTTCCAACATTGTTCCCAGAGTGTGAAAAAGTCTACTTCTCCTTGTCAGGTCTTCCAGTTTACACACTTTTTAAAATCCTGTCTCTCCAGGCATCGTCATATAGTAGCTGTTGAGTCTAAACAAATGTTACCTTTACTCCAAGATTGCTTACATTTTGTTTTACTAATTCAATGTGTTTCTGAGAAAGTTGGCTATTGCATTTAGAATGTACATTTGTGTAATTATCTCATTGTACTTTTAATTTCTACGTTATTGTGTTATATGAATAAATGCGCTACATCAATAAACGTACTGAATCCAACAGCACTGACCCCTGTAACAGTGAAGTGTTGTGTGACTCGAGACAAACTCACTTCTGCTGGTAGTCCTTTAGCAGTTTCTTGGCCTTGTTGTACTTCTTGTCCAGCATCTCATACTGGGCCTGAGTCTCAGCTAATTGTTCATTCACACCCTTGCACAGAGACTGGGCTTCCAGCCAGTAACTCTCCAACTTGAGGATTTTGTCGTTGCCATCCTCTATCTTCTGCTCCAGTGCAGATTCCCTGGCTGCCAACAATGACTTGTCCTCCTCAGATGCCCTGAGCTGGATAGAGATGGCGACATGTTACTTTGGTTGTCTAAAAACTGAGTTTATGAAGCAGGTGGGCCACTGGCCAAGTACAATCTGCATATTACTTGTTGTATATTGTAATTTAAAAGAACTAGGTCACAGATTCGGTCTTCTCGTTGTGAGACCCTGTTTTCTTCAACAACCTGCTGTACATTTCATATGCACAGTCTCATATCTAACTTTTCTGAAACTAATTTTCAGTGAGTATCTTTGCAATACTCACCACTCACAGTGAAGACACAAGAATTCAAAGTTTAAAAGGAAAATAGGCTCTTAAAAGACCACAAGTATAAAAAAAACCAAAAAAAAACACACATACTGTACACAGTAATTTCTGATGGGAGAAGCTTATGAAAGTCTATGTTCTGGTTTCTATTTTGGTTTCTTATATCATGGTAGAATAATCATTGTCCTTAACTATATCATATATTTATTCCTCTTGCTTGTCATGAGAAGACCTTGAACATATTAAACATTAAAAAAATCACCATACCTTTTCCTTTAGTTGATTTATTTCAGCTGCTGCAATGCTGTGTTGGAGCTGCAGCTAAGGAACAAGAATACGAAAATTAAAGATGGTTACACGCATTACTGTATGTTATTCATAATCTTTGGTTATCTAAACAGAATACTAAAATTTCATTTAGATTTTAAATCACACAAGACTGAGATTGGTGGTGTGGGTGATACCTCTTTGAACTTGAAGGCCATCTGGGAGCTGTCCATGTTGGTTGGCATAAACAAAGCCTCTGAATCAGGCAGGTCAAACACCTCTACGTTCCGCCCTGGGGAGAAATTGGAGCACAGAATCCTCTCATCTGCTCTGTCCTCCTCCTCATAGCGCTCCTCCTGAAAAATGACATCACACATGGCATCACATACTGGGAACACCAACACACCCTACATGCCTCGGAACATGCTCAGCGTGTCAACAACACTCCCAGTGGCACAGATCACCATAGTCTGAAGGGAATGTTGAAATCAATACATCCTAACCAAACACTGGGGGGCTGGTTCACCGACAAGAGTCTGGCTGAGCAAGTCTGTAGTATGTCTGCAGCATCCAACACATTAGAATAGAACAAGTGGAACTCAGAGCATAACAAAACCATTAACACACACACCTGACACACACTTTGCATAACCACAGAGCCACTCGAAACGGTGTCCACTTAATCACTGTAAGTTATGCAACAGTCCTTTTCTGTTTTTGTCTGCTCCAGGAAATCCAACATACATTCTCTGCCCAATATCTCTATCGTAACAACTGGGGCTTGTAGCTGCTTGAACTTTAGGAAGCAAACATTTCACAACTCTGGCAGACAAGTGGTGGTGGAAATGAACACCTTCCAACACAGCACACAGAATGGTGACACATGGCTTACTCATAGCCAGATGCACCCTGTTCCTGCTTGGGCTGAGTAGGATTGGACTGGGCGTGGCAAAGGGGCTAATGCCATGTTCATGTTGTGTTGGAATTATCATAATTATGCGTTTCCGACTTGTGAATAGCATTTACTTCAACATCCCAATCATAATCTTTTTTTTCTTGAAGCGTCAATATATACAATTTGGCACCTACTCATACAGAAGTTCTTGAAAACCAGAAAAATACAGACGCTTAACATCAGCCAAAGTCCGTCATTCAATGTAATTAAACCCAAATATTAAGGACATGATGTTATATTGTGTTTTAATCCTCACATTATCAGTTCTGTAATAATATAACCATCTTAATGACTTAAGCACTTGCAATTCCTTAACATGGAAACCTTTTCCATTTCTACCATCTATAGGCTAAACCCCACGGGGGGTGTATGCGTCGTGTTCTGGCTGTGACACGGCTGCCGGAGCTGATCACACCCACTCTAGTCAATGCTTTAAAATCCACGGGAGCGCTGCATTTCAGAAGTGGTGCGGCGCGGTGCAGCGCTCCACTCCGCTCCACTAAAGATATGCACCAGTTCTATGTTTGACACTCGCTGTGGTCCGACCACGTCAACCAGCACAGAGCAGATGAGGCGGGCAGGAATTCAGACAAACGGCAAACAGAATCCGGTCAGTTTTCAAAATAAAAGCCCCGGTGCAGACTTTCAATCGTATATTCCACCACCACATCAATATTGTTTTATAATCGGTGGCATCAGACCAGACGTTAACTGGTCAGATGTTTTTTTTAATGGCATGTTCAATGAGAGGTTCGTCTTGGATGTGGAAAAAAAATATTTTACTTTCACTTTAGCTACTATCTGTGGGCTACAGCACAACAAAGCAATAAAGACACAAGAAACAAATGTAAAACAAATAAAATCCAAAACGTAACTTTAGAACATTACAAGCCCGAAAATGACCAGTCAACTCATCAGCCAAGCAAAATGCCCCGTGACTGTAAAACCCACCGGGAGCATTTCAGAAGTGTGTCAGCCACGCTGCAGACGGAGCAAACCCGGACCACAGCAGGAACGCGATGCAGACGTCCTCGATGGGTTTTTCAGGTAAGCCATTAATAACATGAACACGGCATAACACTGAGCATCGACTGGACTTTCTAACAATGTCCTGACCAGATGACTCACCTCCTCTGTAGAGTGTTCATAGGGGTCATCCAGGTGTTGTTGCTGTTGCTGCTGGTTCTTCTCCTGCTCTAGTGTCTCGCTTATGAGGCGGGCTACCTCACTTTGCGTCCCTGGCTTCTCCCGCCCAATCAGGAACCTGTTTTTTAGAAAAATATGTGTTCATTTTCCATATAATGGAACATTTTAAATGTTGCCTGGATGATGCAGTCCAGGCCCCCGTCATGTGTGGGTGGCTCATTTCCCTTTGATAAATCATTAACAAGCCACAACACTTTGCGTTGCCTCTTTTGCATCAACAAAAACACTAATCAGTCATGGCTTCTGGACTCTCAGGAAATAAACAGACTCAACGGTTTACCAGTTATTTCTAATCAAGATAACAATGGCCCAGTCTTGTTACCAACAGGTTTTTAAATTGGGTTATTTTCAGTGGTGGAGGAAATGGACTTTGAGCTGACCTCACTGTGCCTTTGGTGTTCTTCAGGACTGTAGCAGCAAACAGTTGGGTGACACCCACCAGACTAATACCATCCACCTCCACTATCTGGTCATTCACCTGTATGCTAGAGATATAGAAAAGAGTAATTACAAGGAGAGGTTTTCAAAGCATTTCCACTCCGGCAGAGTTATGTATCACCTTCAGCATAGTAGTAAAGATAAAAAAAATACAGCAGGCTCAATGTAGCCTGCAATAAAACAAATCTAAAAATGCCTGGGAAACACAAGTCACCAGACTATTTTCTTTAGCTTTCTTGGGAGGTTATAAATAAATCCAGTTATTTGTGTCTTGTGTGTCACTGAGCCCTGGGGGGATGAGCAATTCCTAGAGTGTGACATTAAAAACTGGTGTGGTGGTGCAGTGAGTGTGTAACATGCTTCCGGTTGTATAAAAAAACATTACAGGAGACTCCTTTGTAACAAGGCTTTAACGTGGGCTTGTGCAAAAAAGGGGGTTTCTGCGCTTTAACTCACCGTCCATCGTTTTCAGCAGCTCCTCCTTCTGTTATGGTTTTCACAAAAATGCCAAGCTTCTCCAGACCCTGGTCAGCTCCCACTCCCATTCCTATGATACTGATGCCAAGCCCATTGTCTCCTGAATGCAGAGGAATTATGAAGATTTTAAAGGGTGGGTAGAGAGAACTGCAACAACTCAATTCCACATTTCTGTCCCAAAGCGAGTTGTGGAACTGCGAAACTGCTTCTAAGTGTGTGTACAGTAGATTATACCATCTAAACAGATTTACATTTAACCTAAATATTACTGAAATTTAAAATATGAACCAAAGTCAAATCCCTAAATTATTAATATACGCAAATCAAGGTCACTAGTGTTTGCCTCTGCAGGGCTGTGCATTGTGTGCAGCTAGGTGAAAACATGTTTCCCCCCTTTGTGAAATGGTTCTCACTGGTTGCTTGTGACACATTGCCCTTCAGTGTTGCTAAACTCACCTTTCTCAATCTCCACAGGGAACACATCCATCTTCTCCACTCTCTTCTCCAGCTCATACTCTGCAGACGCTGCAACCGGATCCACATCATCGTTGCGCCGGTCATATTCCTCATTGGAGAAGGTACTGAAGACCTGTGTTGGTCAACATATCAAGTGCATGGCGTCAGTACACCATCATCTACGTCCTTATCAAGTAGCTAACCATCAGACAGATTTATGCTGATGGATATCTAGGGGATCTGTACAGACATATTATTTTCACTTTTGAGCTACACCATTTATTTTGGCAGGCTGAACAACTGACACATTGATTTAAGAGAAATTGCATGGGGAGGAGAATTACACTCATACTCTGGACCTTTACTAGGGAAATGAAGGCATCAGTGCACTAGTGAAGCACACTTTAACAGCTGCTGAGGGACAGCAGAGCCCTTTGATGATGTTTTGCACCACTGACTTTCACTCCATTTTTCAACTGTGGTTATTTTTTTCACAATGGTGTCTGAGGGAGAGAGCATGATGCTGAATAAGCTTTGGTTATTCAAACGTACACTGAACTGTCAACTCATGTTGGTTATTTTATCCGTCTCTAATCAAAGATTTAATCCAACTTTTTGAATATATCTAAATCAAGTGTCGACAACACTGAGGCAGAAGATGCATTCAAAAGACACACTCTTGACGACTTTCTTCAGAGTTTTAAGAGCTGTGAACTTTGTAGACAGGCCTAACAAAGCGCTGGATGTGTCCCAGAGGCTGTTGTCTGGTTGGAATTAAAAAGTACGCGCACATGCACACACACACACACAACAGCAGAACATGAGCAGTGTGGAAAGTAGGGCACAGCTGGGGAGAGCTAAGCAGTGGGTGTAGTAAAGATGAGTGTTAGGAGGCGACAAATGTTGTCACTGGTACAGTAAAAAGACATAAAATAAAGAGCAATAAAAAGAAAAAGAAATACCTTAACCTTTAGTGAAAGGGCATTACCCAATACTGAAAACCACTGTTAAGGGTCATTTCATACAACAACACTTTCTGCCATTTACCTTGAATACTACTGATACTACCAAGCAGAAATAGTATTTGGAATCCACTCTGAAAAACACTCCCATGTCACGCTAAAACGAGCACTACGACACTCAGCATGAAATGGAGTCGAGATGATAATCTGTTGTTGCTCAGTTCCTGCAACGTAATGACAGTATAAAGTTCATTCCACAGTAGGGTGTCACGACAAAGTTAGCACCATGGCTGTCATTAGTGACTGATTGATTATCATTATATTGATGACAACTGATGATCCTTTGCAATAAAAATTCAGAAAATGGTGAAATATTCATCACAGATTCAGAGCTCATGATACCAGTACCCTTAAAGTGCAATAATACCAATAGAGTACTTCATTCAGTGCCTTTTCTCCTTGCTTGATAAGGTCTAATATCATGTTACTTGTATTCCATTTTTTTACTGAGATAATCCTTCCACATTTTATGTATTTATATTTATTTTTATCACATGTTTATCAGACACCGCAGGAGTGTAGTATTGGTGGCATTTCCATCACATACTCCACACTGGACTTGTGTGGGTTGCAGCTACTGTGGTAGTGAGTAAATCACACTTTGCATTAAACTGAAGACCACTTGGAGTGATAGGCTGTTAGCAAAACCATACAAATGATAATTTTTTATAAATCTATTTATTGTTTGGTATTGTTTGACTGGAGAAGTTGGTACTGGATTATTTCGGTCAATATCTTAAAAAATGTATCAGGTACTGATATGCAGCCTCATCAGAGAGTTCAATTATGAGAGACTAGTTTATAAAGTTTGTAGTATAAAGTAAGTAGATTAGAGTTTAGCAGACTAATGCCTGATTATGGGGATGAACCCTACAGTGGGTCAGTAACATAAACCCCCTGCTTTGTCATCTTTAGCCTTAATCTAGGTGGCGAGGAGAAGTTAGTTGTTATCAATTGTTATACTTTTTTGCTATATTTCTCTGTGATTGCGACCACAAGTGATTTTATCTGATATCATTATAGATGGTAAATTTGCACAGTCAAGTGATTTCTGCTGTATACTGTCTCACTGAACACGAAAACACACAGAAATAGGCTTACTTGCAAAAAATTAGCTGTGAGGTGGTGTGCTCTATTTTAGTGTGCAACCTTGGACAACAAAGAGACACTAATCCCTGTGACAAATGTTTCAGTTGTGCTCCTATACTGCTCAAGATAAAGAGAGTGCAACCAGGTTGTGGTTAACACTATAATCATCTAATCTAACAACAGGTGACAATTTATAAAATGAAAAGGAGTTGGGCTACAAGAGTCCAGGACTGACTGAGGCATTTACCATGAGGATGTGTGATGTAATCTAGTAAACATTTCCACTCAGGGCAACAGTCTGAGTTTTAGATTCAGCAGCATGTCAAGACTTGAGGAATCAAACACACACAATCTCATTCTCCCTCTGTCCTTCTGTCTCCTCGCCATGTAGCCTTTGGACGCAGCCCAAAACAGATAGTAAGTTTCCAAGATAACTCACTGAGCTCTCTGTTCAATTTGTCAAAGTGAATTACTACAACTATTTCTGTTCCACAACATCCTGCTGATTTTCACACACATTTATCCAGATTCAATTGTTTTATCTTGGAAACAAGACATGCTCGTACTGATTTGGTACACTTACAGGTACCTCTCTCATGTAGCCTCCCAAAGCAAATGAAAAAAGGTTGGAAACTTGCACTACTGCAGCTCTGTGGTACAGAAAGGAATGTTATTCATGAGGCCTCGACCCTCCATCAACCCAAATGAGTCCTCCTCCTTCCTTTTATACTTGAACAAGCTTACAGCCATAGGTCTATAAACTATGAACCACATATTTGTTCCATTAATAAATGCCGTTATCCTCATCACACAAAGGTAACGTCGTTGCATATAGCACTGAGGGCTATTAACTTTTTAAAATAACCAAAAAGCTACTCAAGACATTTTTGTCCTGCTTACATCTTTAAACCAATTCTGCAACAAGCTTGAAAGCACCTCTATAAATAGGACTGACAAAGCTTATCAACTTATAATTTAAACAGATAAAATTGGATTCACAAAACTAGAGCAGACAGAAATTTCATTAAGGATGAAAGATGCTTTTTAGTTTAGACTTTAGAGACTTTAGTAATTAAGGGTTGAAAATGTAGGCTAATAGAATACAGGGAGCACCACTGCATCCATGGCCCTGTCATTAGCTGAGCTGCAGCAATTCAGATTGGCTCTCCCCCGACTCCAATGTCTGACTTTCCTGTTGCCATGGACTCCAAGGCCTTCTTCAAACAATGTTCTGTTCTCTGCTGAAACCTAATCACTCAACCACTGTTTCATTTGCAAGAAAGACAGAAATCAATCTCTTTATTAGCCTCACAAACTAGTCTTACAGCCTGAATACTGTTATCACTGTCTCCAGTTGTCAGACAAAACACGTAAGCACATGCCCAGTCTACGATCGGCTAAAACTGAAACACTCTACTGTTGATCAAGCAGACTGACTCCAACAAGAAAGACAGAAAGAAAGAAGAGCTAATACGTTTTCTATAGAACAAGGTATCTAAACATGGTCTTTTAATGCCAATTTCTTTCCCAAAATGATTAAGGCAGTCACTGAGGTTGTGATATGGGTCAATAGACCAGTACGCCATCTTCATATTTCCATGTCTAGCTCCCAGCAGTATGTTTGGGCTTTTCACCAATTGCAGTGGTCTGTCCTTTCTACATGTGCTCACACGCACAGATGTACACATGCCCACACCCAAACCTTTCCCATCTTTCCCTCATTCCCCTCCCCTCAACAGAATACCAATGTGGGAAGTGAGTCAGCAGCTGCGAGGAAAAGAAAAACCAGAGAAATCTCTTGCCAGTGCAAAAAGACGGCTGACCACTAGTTGGGGGAGCTCGTAATGTTCGCGAGCCTACAAAAAGACAACAAATGAAAACACGCTGTGAGAGTGAGCTGGGGCAGGGGTGGCGGTCTGGCACAGAGCATAGAGTAATTAGGGAAGAAGGCATGGGGCCCAGGGTTTAGATCCTGCAAAAACACACCAGGAAAAAGAACAAAATACACATACAAAATCTAGTACCCTGTGTATGCATGCACGTGGAATTATTACCAATTAAGTTCACACTGATTGACTGCAACTGAAACAACAATATTTACCTTTTAAGTGTCATGTGTGAGATATGACATACAGCAGGAAGAGGTGGTGTCTGACAGGAGCAGAGTGCCATAATGGAATCAAATTTCAAAAGGAGCGCAAACATAAACAGGCTGAACAGGATTTTTTTAAATGGCCACAAAAGCTAATTTTGTCCTGCAAAGGTTGCTGAAATCTTTAACACAATTACTTGCAGCAATTACTTGCAGCAAAAACGCACAGCATACGCTACTGTGTTTGACTGTAATCACACAGGCTAATGAAAGCATTTAAGGCAATCACAATCACCCCAAGACTCATCCCATGGCAAGTTGTTTAATGAACAGCATTGAGTGGACGGCATTAGTATTCTGCCCTGTTTTGTTGGACAGTCACCCACTTGCCCAGGTGGCTGGAGGGAATTCAGATCCTACAAGGGGAGGTCCTGTCTGCTGGTTGGATGAGGGTGGAGTCTTGTCAGACACATTCCTCTGGCCACCAGCAGACTCATCTCAGATAGGAAATGGAAAGCATAACACTATGGGATGGGTTGGCCACAGAAGTTAGAGTCCAAATATGGAGTAGGCCTCTTTGGCTTTTCACTAATCACATGAAATCGGATTCGCTCCTGCTGTAAATGCATCTCAACTTTCCAGCACATATTGTAAACTGTAGGGACAGATCAATTCATTCTTTCTCTCTTCACACAGTTCTTACACTCTGATTCTGAATCGATTCACAAATGCCAAAAATGTTTTTGCATGTTGTGGATAAAGTTATGTTAACAGAATGAAAACTCTGGCTGTACATGTGATATATAACATTTAACAACACAGTGGGGGGCTCTGCTAACATGATTTTCTGTTTTGGCAAAACACATTAAGTGGTGATGTTGGTCAGTAAATTACACTTTCATGTCATTATTCTATTACAGACAGAAGACTGTGACATGCTGTTAACTTGTTCTAGACGTCTGCAGAAGCACCACAGGGCTCCCATGTCAACAAACTGCGCTCCACCTGAAATGTCTACTGATACTAACAATTTTACTGCAGGCAAATGGGAAGCCAAACTGACAGGATGTGTATGCTTTAACAGTGACAGTGCAGATAGTGTTATTTTCTACAGTGCAAACAAAGAAAACAATAAAGTCTACTTTCAGTTACGGTGCACTCTACAAGACTTTACCACACCCTGTGTGTTTGAGAACAGGCAGTGTGCTCGCTTGACCTTTAACTGCTGGTGGTACTTCCTGTGAGTCTGTGGGGGAGGGGCAAAGCAGCAGGTGCACATCCTGGTTTCTAGGACTGCCTCCTGATAGTCGACCAAACTGTTGGCTGCGCCTCGTCGTTAGGGACGGGACCAAAATATCAGGGGGAATGTTTGCAACACAGACCTTTTATCTTGTAACACGGAAGTCAGGAACACGCTGTGAGTCTGTAGCCAAATCAGCTTGCTCCTATAAGTTTTGGCCGAGTTACAGTAGAAAACTGGTTATGTTTTTTAGGGATGGGCCATTATTTCCAATAGTTGTTAAATTATAAAATTAAAATAGTTTATTCAACAATCATCTTGTTTTAAAAATATGTTTACTTCATGTTTATCAGCACATGGTAGTACACCCATCACGAGCATGAGTGTCATATGGGGTGTTGAGATGAAGCCAGGTTTCTGTAATGATTTAAGTACAAACGATCTCCAATTTTTGCAACTACAACTAGTCACCTCATGACTTGAAATAATGACTACTAGTTGCAAAGGAAAATCTTTGGTCGGGGGGGGGGCCCTACTGGTTTCACACATGCTCTTTTCTCTTATGGTCTGTACTGGTTTTTAACTCCTGCTCCAAATGTCTTCATAGGCATTATGGCACAAAAAAACCCAAAGCCAACCTCTCCACAGATACCACATAACTTCCCTGATAATGACTGTATGGTCTTTGTCCCCAAGCAGACACGCCTCCAGCAGATAGTGTTAATCATTCAATAACCCTTTCTGGCTTTCTGACAAACTATTGAATGAAAATGAATTCCAGAAGATACAAACCTGCAAACTGTTTCTCTAAGGGCATGCATAGACACACAAACTAATAATACAGGCCCAGTTTTTATTTGCAGGTATAGAGGGAACAACCCTCTCAGAGCAAAGATATAATCTAAAGCAGTAATGCAACACCGCTCATACAGCCAGAGGGTTTAGCAAACTTATATACTGACACAGCAGCAATGGGAATGCAGCATTTCAATGCCCTACTAAAGTGTGACTCTGTCTCCCCAATATGTGCAGAAGAATCTTCTCACAAAACATAATGTAGAAAATAATTGCAGTTATTTCAGCTATTGTCTTTCTAAAAATGCAACTACATGTTAAGTTCAATAAATGCAATAAGCAACCACGACCATCCAATATCAGGCTTGACAAATGACTTTCACTTTTTTTTTTTTTTTTTTTTTTACTTTTAGGAATTATCAAATCAGTGTGCACAAATCCTGCCTGTCTTATAGAGCTCCCTTTAACCAAGTTTGTTTTTCAGGCCTAATAAGGGTGATACATGTTGAAACTGGATGTCTCCCTTACTTCACAAAGAGAACCTTTCTTCCACACAGGACACCTTCTCTGTCAAGAGGACTCAGGTTACGTAGGGCCCTAATCCCGTTGTGAACCAGTAGCACAAAGCACTTCCTCTCTCTCCTAGTTAGCTACGACTCAAGTGCGCTTGCTCCCAGTGCCAGCTCAGACTAGCAGACTGTGGAGAATGATGCAGTGCTAGCAGGAGGCTTTTGTTAGTCAGGCTACAGGTAGAAAGGTGGCCAAGGGACATTTGTGTGACTAAATGGGCTAATGTGCATACCACGTATCCTTGACCCCATGGTTTAAATCCAAGCACATGTCATTGTTTTGACAAATCTCTCTGTGTTCTTTCCAGCCTGTCCACTGCATTCACCCATTCATGCAATTACATAACACACTAATTGGAAACTTAAAAGACTGCTCGGACATTTTTGGACTTGCTACTTAGCTTCCGCTCACTTTTGTTCAGTTTTGCATACATCTGTTAGTTAACCCTGGATATCATAACAGGTGCTCTCAAAGCAAACAGGTGGGTAGCATGAGGACTGTTGGAAAATAAATTGAATTCTTTGAACATTGTACACACAATATAAGAAAATTTAATGAACACTACATTCTATTAGTCTATGTGATTCAATATCTAATTGAACTTTACAAGCAAGATGTATATTATGAGTGTCACTTTCTTAAAGTTAAAAGAAAGTTTAAAAAAACAACAACTTTATATAATCAATCGGTTAGAAATACACATCATACTTTGAATTGATCAACAAGGATAATTATTTGTCCACTTTGTTAGTCCTGAAAAATTCTACTGAGCAGCTGGTTGTGATGGAAATGACAAAGTATGAGGATCATGACACAGTTTGATCATTCCTGTGTAGCTTTAATGGTTAGTAGAAAAATAATTTAGTCAATCAACAGAAAATTAACTTGCAACTACTTTGATTAACAATTGACAAATCATTTAAGTTACTTTTTAAACACAAATGTTGAACATTACCTAATTCTAGCTTTTCAACTATGGCAATTGGGATTTTCTTTTTCTTATCTGGTACCAAAACTAGATAACTTTGGGTTTTGCTTTGTTGGTCAGACAAAACAAGTGACCATGGGACTTTTGATGGCCAAATGAGAATAATATTGGTTGAAGCCTAATGTTGCACAGTCATCAGCTTCACTCATTTTATTTGGGCATTGGTGTACACACACTTGTTCTTTTCACAAACTAAATTCCCATACAAGCACTGCACATATTACTGGGATGTAGTATGTGAAATTTGGACTTTGTCTTTCAAATCAGCCCTGGGGGTGAACACGCTCAACAACCACGACCTTGTGTAAGCCATTTCTCATTTGCATACAGTCTCCCTATCACTGCTGTTCTGAGCAGTACATGAACTGCTACATGGAGGGGAGACAGTCTAGCATATTGTTGTGAACTATAAAGCTGTGTTTATCTCTGTCACAGCTCCACGTTGGGCGGAGGATACGCACTGTTGTTTGTGTCCCCTCCACTCCAGGTCAGCTTCTGGTCCCCTCTCCCAGGACCCCCTGCCAGGATGACTGGGATGGGGGGGGGGGTCCACACCCTGAGATAACGATGCATTTTAAGGCCTGGATAAACACTGAGTTGCTCATAAGCTATGCGGAATGCACTGGACTGATTTGTTTTCCCCTGCTTTTGCAAAATGTTGTTTAGATATGGTGATGGTAGAATATCTATGGTAGAAGATATAACATCCACATCAACCACACCTCTTAAACTCCCACTGGCAATGTTTACGAGACATGATGTGTGGCAATACCAAAACGGATAACACCAGCTGGAAAATCAGTTTGGAGCATGAATAACATATTATGCATGTCATGGAGGGGTTTTTGTCACTGTAAAACAGCAATATAATAGTTTTTTTTGCAGTTACTGAAGCCTGCATTGTGTGATACTAATTTGACTGGTTATGGAAGGATAAAAAAATCTCTGCTTATATTGGTGGTGTGAAACTGTACAAAAACTATTTGGAACAACCCTAGTGGAGATTAGAAAGTATATGAAGGTTATATTCATAAATTGTTAAAGGAGAAGGAAAATAATACTGTAATGTCAGTTAATCACCCAGACATCTATCCTCAATGAAGAGTTATAAGACCTCTCGATAATAAACACTGAAGGAGTTCACAGAAAAGAAAAAAAGCAGAAAGTGCTTTTCTGCTTTCCACAAAAGATTTGTATCCTTATAAATTAATGGATAGTAAAAATCAGGAATTCCCCAGTGGTAATAAGATACATTCGCCATGGTCTGTAAAAGAGATCATATGGCTGAATAAAATCCCTGAATTCCACATATCCACATTTAAGAGAAGTGAAAAGTCCCTCATGAGTGCAACACATGATTCACAATCGGACGGGAACCACTCTAAATGAGTAAAAATACCCATGCGCTGCAGTGACTCAGGGGTGGCCATGATTTTTTTTTTTTTTTACTGTACAGTCTAAAGTTTCTCATCTCTACCTCACTCCTGCCCTCGTTCAGCTGTGGCCCTGCTTTCATAAGCTCTTATGCAATGTCAACAATATTTCCAGAAATAAAACAAACAACGTCGCTGCCTCACGTCTCCTAAGTTTCTCCCCCCTCTCTTTTGATCTCTTTCAGCAGGAGAAAAGGTTGTCAGACTACCTCTGCCGCCTTCCTGGTCACTAAGATTAAGTAAACAATCATTTCAAGTTTCTGAACTCTGACAAAGCTTGTCTGATAATACAGTGCAGAACGTGTGACGTCAACATGCCTTCCAAAAACATTCATTCTCAGCCTCTGCTAATTTGTCTTGTGTCTGCAGGGAGACACATAGGTCAGACACAGCTGCTGAATCAGTGAGGCGGTGGCTTATAATGACTGTGCTGTGCAGTATGTAAACAAAAAATAATTACCTGAATTGGATCTGTGGAAAACTTGATTTTTCTTTTAGGGGGAGGCTCCTCCTCATCCGACAGACCAGGGGCTTCGTAACAGTCGTCATAATCCCTATACATCTGATCTTCCTCCTCGTCGTCCTCCGCCTCCTCCTCTTCCTCCTCCTCCTCTTCCTCCCTAAGGACCTGGTCTACATCTCTGTCATCCACAAATGCTGCATTCTCAATACCATACACTACTGGTGAGGCTCTATCCAGGATGCTCTGGCCCACCTGCTCCTCCAGCTCACTCTCCTCCTCTGCTACCTCATCATCTTCCTCACGATTAGCATCACCATCTTGACTCACAACTGAGCCATCTTCCCGTCTCTCCTCTTTCAACCCAAATCGTTCGTTGTCCTCCAAGACTCTACCTTCTCCCACAGTCTCTGCTATCCTTTGTGTTTCTTTTGCTGCATCTCTTGTTAAGACATGATGAGCAGGGTTACAGTTCTGTTTTTCTGGTGGAAAGGTTCTTTTCCGTTCTGTTGGTGGGTCTTTAGGGCTGTGCATCCTCTGCTGCTCAAACACATTATCTTCAATGTTTTCATCCTCATTCTCCTCACTCTCTGAGGACTCATTCTGAACCACTACCAGTTCTGCCCGTACCATGCCCACCCCCCTGGAGTCCAGTGATGAGGTCTGGCTGGGTGGCTTGTCTCTGGTAGGACTATGTACCACACTGTCATTACTCCTGGCTTTTTCTGGGTATTTAACCCTGTTAGTGTTCTGATAACCACCAGCTGATGGTGGAGTCTGCTTCGCATCCCTAGGGGGCGGACTATGCGGCTTGCCTTCATTCCCACCAACAGATGTCCTACTAAATCCATCACTGGATGACGAGGAGCATTTGTAGCCATGGCTAACTGAGGGTGTTTGCTCTGGTGAGAGGGGTTTGTGAGTGGCGTCAGTTGTCGGAGAAACAGCTTTGTACCCTGCGTTGGTAACTGGGAATGTTGGTTTAAGCCCAACACTAGTACCCAAAGACGCTGGTTTGACACAAGTCTGGGATATATTTTTGTTAGTGGCATCAAGGACTGGTGTAGAGTTAGTGGCATCTTTAAGCGGAGATGTAGATTTATGTAAGCTGTCCCTTGTTGGCGAGGTAGGTAGTAAGTGGTCAGTGGTGGCATGCTGTTTAGCAGACAGGATTTCTCCTTTTGCCGCAGCTGTGTTGTTATCGTCTGAGTCATTCTCTGCCATATAATTTTCTAACCTTTTGGACATGGGCCCTGCATTAAGCGACACTCTAGACGCATGCCTTTTCTCACTATCAGCGGCCTCGTCCGGTCGATGTTCCTCTGGTGACGTAGGAGTTTGCTCTGATTTGACGGTGGTTTCTGAGGATCCGGAAACTCTCCTTGTACTTTTCCCCTCATCAGAGGCACTTCCCAGGGACAAACGAGTTACTACTCTGTTTGGAGACTGTTTTTCAGCTGCAGGCTGCTCTTTGATGCCCCTTTCAAAGAGTTTTCTGGTCACAGAAAACTTCTCTGCCAAAGCCACTTTGTCGATCTCAACTTCTTCCCCCTTGGGTGTTTTATCTAAATTGTGCGATTCTGGGCTTGTGGCACTGTTGAAGCTAACTTTGTGAGTGTTGACTGGAAATTGGGTCTTAGGCGGGGGGGACACATCAGACTTTAAAGACACTTTCCCTTCTTGGCACTCCTGTTGCTGACCGTCCATCTGTAGGAAGATGTTCTTTATCTTGTTCACTCTGGTCCCAAAAGGCCTCCCCCTGGAGTCCTCCCGGGTGTCACTGGAGCCATTTGCATATGATTTGGCGGCGCCATCGGATTTTTGCCCATCAAAGGAGCACTTAATGGCGTGGAAGTCAGACTTGTATGCATTTCTGTGAGGGGACGCGCTCCTTAGAGTCCTCTCGCCTCCTTTGCTTTCCGCTTTGATCATTTTTGTTTGTCTGTGACTCAAACCGCTTTTGTTGAGACTGTTGATGTTTGTTGGTTAACTACTATCCCCTAACTTCAGGCAAGCGGTGCCATGGCTCCGGCGGGGCTTCTTTGGAGCACAGTCGTCTCAACTAAACACTCACAGCGAAATCATCTACAGAGAAAAACGGATAATAAAACCTGTTAATACAGACACCGGACACCCACATCTCAAAAAGCCTAACCTCATTTCTGAATGAGCTTATACACAAGTATCTCTTTCGACATGCAACTCAAATTGTGAAAGCTAAAGCTAATATTTAAGTTCACTACTAGTGAGTTAGAAGGTTAACGTTAGCATGGACAGCCGTTTGCATGCATTTCAATGGTTGTCTGACTCCTGGCGTTAACGTTAGCTAACCCAAAGTGTTAACCTCGAAAGTAACTTTGACCAGCTATAAACTTTTATTGTACTCATTTCAGCCGGTTAAACGTTGTTAGCGTTGTTAGTAAAGCTACACCACAGATATATAAAACAAAAGGCGAAACAAAGTTAACGTTAAACTTGCTGGGCCAACAGTTCATTCCAGCCCGGACGTTGGTGCCTCAGTCTCAACAATTCATTGTGGCATTTCAAGTACGAGCTGTTGGAAACGGTAACTGTGGCTCTTCACGGCGCTCACAGGTAGGAAACTTTGTCAAATAAAAAGCTCTCACCTCCTTCTTGCTTCATCGTGTTAGGCACCCGAAACATCGCCCACAACACCCCGGTTTTTTTTTTTTAATTAACAGTATCAAACTTGTCCCTTCTTCTCGCTCACCGCCATCATTCCCCGCTCCTGCAGCGTTGTCCTACCTCCTCCTCCTCTTCCTCCTCCTCCTCCTTCCACTTCCAGACCTGTCGCGGGCTGCGCGCACACGAGTCCGTGTCCGTGACGCGCGCCGCGACCGACGAGAACACGCACACACACAGAGAAAGAGGCTCGGGAGCGCGCGCACATTCCAGGAGTGTAACCCACCCTCTGTCTGCACAGCACAGAGACACGAGGAGTTGTGGGAGAAAGGCGTGGGAAAGAGCTTACTGTATATTATTGCTCACCTAGGCCTCTGCACGGGCAAAAGTCCACACCTAGACTACACAAACACTGCAGCTCATTTACACTGTGCATGAGTTGTAACTAAGTCTGTAAAAGGCTTAAGGTAGACATGGAAAAGGGCCTTTCCTCATAGGACCCATTTAACCTGTTAAGTTCTGTTTACTTGTCACTAGGAGTGCTACCCAGCCTGTAAACAAGTCTTTGGCTTTGAAGGGAGCAGGAGTGAGGGCTGATGATGTCATCATGGTTGTCTTGGCTTGGGGTTGAGACTTAAAACAGAAAAATGTGCTTAATAAACTGGAAGTGTGGGGTTTGAAAAGAGTTGGCATGGACGAGGCAGAAAGGGTGCAATAAAAGTGCTTTTAAGTTGTGTTATGGACATCGTAATCTGCTGTTTTTGTGGGTTGCAGATTTACATCTCAGCCCCAGATGGTGTTGGACTATTTCTTTAAAGGTCCCATATTCTGCACATATGAAAGTTCATACGTGCATTTGGAGGTGCAACTAGAGCAGGTTTACATGGTTTAATGTTTAAAAAAATACATTATTTTTCTCATAGCAAGCATGGCAATCGGCCTGGTGAAGGGCTGGAGGAGGTCACATGATCAACAGATCACCTTATGACATCATAAGGGCAGCCAAATGTAAACAGCATGTTTTCACACACATTTACTGAAAGATGGGGCTGGAGAAAAAGAGAAAAGATGGTCTTTACTCAGTGACTTTGGTGGTCTGTAGGCCACCAGAGACACATTTATATTGAAAAGTCATTAAAAAGTGCATTTTGCATAATATGGGACCTTTAAAAAATCTCTCATGCTCTTGAGTTCCCCGCTTGTGTTTGCATGGTACATATTCCTGAATTAAGTTTTGAATAAAATGTCTGCAGGTGCCAGAGTGTCGACTAATCTCTATGGATATAATGAAGCTGCCACAAATCCTCTGTGTGCACTTGGAGGCAACAGAGTACATATCCAATGCATATGAGGATGGTGTTGGTGGGGGTTCACTGAAGCCCAACAGCAAATCTTTCCCCTGAGGCCTCCCAACTGGTAAATCGAGCCATGACTCGGCACAGCGGTGCAGTTACTGATGATAGGCTGATTGTGCTTCGGGGAGTGGATCCCTTTTAGGCTCAGATGAAAGAATGTCGACCTGTGATTCCTCACAGGCTGAAGTTAGTGTGGACGTGAGTATAGAGACTAATTCAGTCAAAGAATGATTTGTCCTTCTCAGACTATTTTATTGGAATGATTTTAGAGGGCACTGGTGGGATAACATACACACATCACAAAAAAGAACAGAAAAAGCTAATGTTGTTGTATTGTCATGTTTCTTTAATCACCTTGTGATCAGATTTACCCCGGAAGCCCTTGGAGTGGATTGTGGTCCTAAACATCAGATTGGGAATCACGACTCAGTGAATCAGTGTCTTTGAGTCTCAACTCACTGGAGCAGGGCTGCTGCTAACACCATGAACACCATGAACACCTCGCTAATGTTATCTCAGATAATTATCTGGGATATTGTCACTTCTGAAATCACAGCAGATGTCTTGTGTCTGTGTCTTATGACTCAGTTTTCCTTCATATTACACAGCAGGTCCTGTTAATCTATTAACACAGAATTTGGCCTCAATTAAAGTAGGTCATCAGCACAGATCCTATATTCTGCATACATCTGCTCTGGCTGTGAAAAGTGTTTCGGGACATTTCTAATTTTATATTTGCGAATTCTAATTCATTATATGTCTTTTTAAAGTAATTTCTCAAAGCAAAGAAACACTCAGCATAGATGAGTAAAAACAATTCAAATAGTTATGCATTTAGATTTTTTTTGCCAGTCATATTTAAATAAGGTCCCTTCCCCAGAGAGCAATGCTTTAACTCTGACGGACATTTCCGTCAGTATCTACATGTGTATGTGCCTGATTCACAAGATGTTGTTTTTTTTTATTGAGATCAGCCACAAAAATTTTTTCTTTGATGTCCACTGACACAGATATCAGCTGAATATTTTTAAGAAGTGATGAATCAGCATTGCCTTTTAATCTAAGTTTTAATAATGCATTTTCAGGCCATTATCATAAAACCCTTCATAGCTTGACATACATGTCATATTATATTTTTACAGTATATGTATAGATATATAGATATATATTTACAGTGTATACTTTTGTCTTTTTAGTAACCATGTATTAAACTAACCCTGAGGAGAATTATGTAACAAAATGCAAAGAGGGAAGTAATTATTGATAAGTATGAACCAGAATGCAGAGGCTTAAGCAGATGGTGATCTATTTAGAAGCCATGTTTGTGAGCATAGCCATTTTCTTCAGTTGCCTAAAGTGTAATCCCATCTACATTTTTAATTATAAAAAACATCAAATATTGAACCCCCAACACTGAGTTGTATTTCTAGAAAGCATTGTCTTTTGTACCCCCCCATTATTAAATCCTCCTGAAAAACATAGGGCCTTTCATTTTAGGCGACTTCAGCGTGCCGTATCAAAGTTGTAAATTAGTGTTTTAAATAATTCAGTGAGACATCTTTGGAAAAGGTCCAGTCCTCAGGCATTTCCTTTGGAGTTATCTGCCCTCACCTTCCACATGAGACGTGGTTATCTGATATCTGAAGTTTTATAAAGCTTTGTATTACCACTCATGCACATAGTTTATGTAAGTGTCTGCTTCTTTACACTGTTTAGTGTGGCTTTCTGATGTGTTCTGTATTCATTTGTTTTATCATAATCCACTGACCTTTGGCTCTGGGTGGGGATCTATGCTCCAACACTGGGAGTAAGAAATCTGTAAATTATGGAGCGCACTAGTTTAAACAGAATTTCCTTTGACTTTGGAAGTTGTACTTCTCTTAAGACTCAAGGCTACTAAAGCAAATCTTGCATCTCAGTGTTTTATAATTGCATGAGTTCATAAGAGCTCTGCGCTCCAGCAGTAACATGTCTCCAAATACTCATCAGCATCTGAAATTATGCTGTGTGTGCACATAAGGGTCACATGTGTCTGTGTGTTTACCATTTCCACCTTGCTAGATCATCTCCTAGCAACCGCGGGTCTGAAAAACCGTATACACACAGTCAGTGGGCTTTCTCCCCGGGGTAACATGGCACGCCGCAGTCAAGCCAGTGGTCCCTATAGCAACCCCTAAAACAACATCGTATGAATTAGACAAACCAAATGGAAACAGGAGCAGGTGAAGTTATCTGGTCAGAACATTCAGTGGAACCTCTGAGGCAATGTCTCAATCTCAGTTCAATCTCAGGCACAACTAACAGAACAAAGCTGCCTCTACAACTGCTGTTTTTCCCTTCTTACTGAAAAGAGTGAGATCTTTAAATATAACCACTGTCCTTGGGGTGCTTTTTGGTGCAAATAGCAAGCATATCACCTTTTCAGGGCACAGGATTGTTTGCACATTTAGTTTCAATGAACAGAAATATGGATCACCCCCGTGTATTGTCATCTAACACTGGAGTGTACATCCATATGTGTGTGATTTAATGGTTTCTCTTAGACAGCAGTGACTGGTACCGCAGTGCATATTGACATCCTGAGACACTGTTATGTGTTGGTCTGTTGCTGCTGTGAGTCGGTGGTATGCAGTGCTACAGGAATGTGTGTTTTGTGTTGTGCATGTCCCAGCCTGAGCTCAGCTTTACATCCCTACTATTTATCTTAGAAAGAGAGGGGGAGGCTATGTGATGGGAAGGGTAAATGCTGGTCATTCTGGGGAAAAAAGATAAAAATATGCATGTTCAGTAAGTGACCGTACTCATTCTTGCCTATTGAAACAGTAATTTGACAGCTTTATTTGCAAAATATGTGAACACATACAAGGAATTCAACTGCAGGTTTTCCCACTGCTGTCATGTACTTACACAGAAACAGACATATAAGAAAACAAAGAAAACAAATAATCTTAACTTAACTTCACTGACACACAAATGATGCAGATAGTGCAAATGTACAAAATGTCTGCAACACTGGAACTCAAAGTGTATCAAAATGAACTGTAATGACCTGCAAATATTTCTGGGAAAGCTCACAGTTTGTGCAGAACCATTATCATTTCAGTGTCAGACTGAGGCCTTGGTTACAGTCCGAATCTTTTAAACCAAAGTCAAGGCAGCACGATTCTCCTTTGTCAATATGAATGGGGAGATGAATCACTTTCTGCCCTATTATGTTCATCTTCTTACCTTTTGCAGCCATCTTGTGGTAGACAGAAGTACAGGATTTTAAATATCTGTCCCAAATATACCCCTCAACAAATAACCAAGAAATAATTTAGCCTGCAAACCATCACTGGCAAACATTTTATCAGTCATTTGCTTGATTTTTTAAGACCCAAAGGAACAATCTGAGCCTTACCACCTGCTGTCACTGTCAGTATTATCTTTAAATACAGATCTGACACTACACAGACCTATAGTTATTAATAAGGGCACTAAATGATTTGTTTGTATCTATAATGCTCATTTAACATGGGACAGAATTTAGCCTATATTTTGAATTAACATCAGGTAAGAGGCAGAGAATCCACAGTGAAAAATATAATCTATATTCAAACTTTTCAACTGATCATGTCAGTGTACTTAGAACACATTAAGCTTTCAAAATAAAGAAAAACTTTGTTCATCCTTGGGTTTGCAGACAACCTCTAGTCCCTCACGATACAGGAAACAGTTTTTTTTTAAAACAAGGGGTCTAATTTTATGTTTTGTATTATTATTTTGATTATCAGTATTATGATGTGTTTATGTTGTGTGTATAATTATTGACAATGACAAAAAAAGGTGAAAAAAAAGAGTAATGAAAGAAGCACGCAAACAGTTTTCCTCACAGTTTCGTCAGCACAGAAGACATTGTGGAGCTGCACCACTCTCGTTGCTTCTGTCTCTGTCGCAGTTTGTTGCCAAGGTAACTGAGAGAGACCAATGACCCTTTGATTATGTGGCCTCTTACAAAGCATCATTTTCTCAGGGTCATTATGGAAATGTTCCCACTTTGGTAGAAGACAAGCCGTCAGTCCCTATACAAAGTGCTGCAGACGGCAGTTTCAGTCAGTTATACAAGCAGCCATTTAATTAGACATAGATTTATGCAGGGAGTTTAAGCCGTTTTCTTGAGTCCCTGTATGTTCCTGATGAGACATGCTCATGATGATAATGTAGGTATTATTCTATAGGCTCCCCATGCCCTCGGCCTGCCCTATGTTAATATCCTGTTGTAAAGAAGTCACTGATTGTGCTGACTGGCCACTTCATTCAAAGCACATGTACACATGTCCTCCACCTGCTGACAGCTGCCAATTTCATGGCCTGTGTGTGCAGTCTCGCACATGGCAACATACTATTTCTCCAACAGTCACAAGTGTGGGCAGAAATATGTGCCACTAGAAACACAATCTGAATCGTTTCTATTTAAATTTGAATTGCTTAACTTGAATAATTGCATTGAAAACCTAAATACTGCTTCTCCTTAAAGGTCGTGGGGAGCGATCCCAGCTGACATTGGGCGAGAGGCGGGGTACAACACATACAGACAGACATGCAAACTCCTCACAGCAAGACCCCAAAACCTGCAAACCAGCCAACTCGAACCTGGAACTTGTGCTGTGAGGCTATAGTGCTAACTGCTGCACCGCCGTGCTGCCCAAAAAACCTAAGTTTGAATCACATAATTTGAATTTGCAACGTTTACCTTGAATAATTGCATTGTAAAACTGAATATGAAATGCTTACTTTGAAATTGAGTTTATTTGGTTGGAAATGAGTTCCAATAAATTAGAGACTGACTGTAATATTATGAAATTAAATTCAGTTTAGCAGTGAGCTGTGAGACTGAGATGGTTTTGACAAAAGCAGAGTAAAGAGGGTCTTTGGTGTGAGTGGCTGCTCGATGTGGGCTACATTTCACACTTCTGAGAGGAACTCTGAGAGGAATGTCATATGTTGTTTTAAGTAACGATTTTACATCAGGGTGGGACATTTTAACTCGCAAATAACTTTTAATTCATACTGCTATTCAACAAGTCTTAAAACAATTCGATTTACACTCAGCTGTGTGTTTATACGGTAAAGATAGCTGAAAATAATACATCAGCCCTGCAGTAAAACCTACCTTCGTGGAGGTTTGTTGTATTTTAGTGGATTATACTACCATGTGTTTTTTTTCAGAGACAAGTCCAGCTTCTCTGATGTAACTAGGGTGGACAAAATATTTGAAACACCTCCCAGTGTGGAGCACAATACAGCTCAACAGCACCAACCACACCCTCCAATATGACCATGAACTAAAACAATCACCAGTCTGAAACAGTTTCAACAAAACCTGAACATCATAACTTTAATGAAGGATTCATTGCTGCATTAGTTCTAACTATATGTACTTAAAAGCTGGTAACTTAGTGTGTATTGTAGAATATGTTGGCAGTCGTTGCCACACATCTGCTGAAAACGACTGCCTTATTCATCAGCTTTTGCAAAGTGAGTCACAAAGCACCAATACTTTTACTGCAGCAGCATCTCTCCTGTGTGAGCTCCTGCGCTGTAGTGTATTTCCTGGTCAGGTAAGCAGTGACAGCAGCAGCAGGGACAGTATCGACTGTCAGCAGTGGATGAGTGAAGGCAGATGAAGGGCTGCTGTCTGTTCAGCTCTCTCCACCGCAGCATCATCATCAACAGCAGCAGCAGCAGCAGCGGCGGCGGCATCATCATCATCATCAGCAGCAGCAGCAGCACAAGATGGTAGCAGCGCACACTTCTTCGCATTCGTCGGAATCTGCCGAGTGGATTATTTGTCTGGATAAGAGGTAATCCATTCAGATCATGCTGCTGCGTTCACCAACTCATTTTAGGCCAGTGTGCGAGCGGCGATGGTCGGTGTATGAACGCGAGTTAGATTTTTCCATCAGAGCTTGGGCGTTGTGTTTCACAGCCAAATCAAACCACTGATCTATAGTTTAGAGTTGAGGGGTTGGATTAGGATATCCTGGAGAGCGCCATGTGTACGTTCACTGGGATCATATCAGCACATCCATTTAGACTGTTTGCCAAGGGCTTCAAATATTACTTCTTGCAAAATGTAGCTCTGGGCAGTGAAACCTTGGAAGTCAAAGCAACAAGGCGTCTAACTTCAGACATGCTTTTAATATGGTGTGTATTATTTATTTATCTATCACGCCTTTGTCCCCTGAATATGCCTCACAACTGTTTCACAAAAATGCTGTGATGACTTACACCTAAAAGTGTCCATTAGAGAATTCAGCTTTAGACTAAATCACTGCATAACACCTGTGCGGCATCAGTAGGTGAAAGTGCTGCATGCACACCTGTCAGAGGATGTATGAAATCATTAGGAATCTGCAAGGGAGTGCTTTATAAAGTGATCCAAAAAAAAGAGACCTGATGCTGAGATGCTGGAAGCTATAAAAATTGAGTCCACAGTGACAAACAAGCTAAATTTGATCAAATATCTATGAATCACAATTTTGCATCACCACTGACGAGGGCAGTGTTGCACAACTGCAATGTCCACGTCTCTCTCTTGCTAGTTGTGATTGCACTGCGCAGTGCATGTGTTTTACCCTTTGACTTCACACAATCAGACTCAGAATAGTGGAAAGTGGACGTGGTCACTGAGTGTCAAACAGGCAGGGACGCTGGACACGGCTCAGGTGTAAACGGAGCCCTTAGGTGCACATAAACAGGAGAGAGAGAAGGACAGGGTCCAAAGTGCATCAGCTAAAAACAGCAAAGTGACGCAGTGTGTTTACACAGTAATATCCTCTGGTTTGGCGTAGAAGCCACCTGTGCCCCTCAAATCAAATACTTCTTTTGTGACTCACCTTTTCCTAGCATATACCTGTGGGATGTATGCCTCACCTCATTGCCCCGTTGTTAGTTTTGCAATGAAAAGCAAGTCAGGTGACATCTAAGAACTTCTTCGCAGTATTTGATGCAGAAGATAAGTGCGCACAGAAAAGCCACTGGTGTCACTTGTTTAATGATTGAAGTGTTAGTTAGATATGGAGCATTGGGGATGATGCAGAAATATGATATCTCACTCATTATGCTTTGAAGTCTCACACTCTCTGACTGCAAAGGAGAAGCAGTTGTTACATTAAGTTCATCATTGTCTGGAGAGTTCACACTGTAACAGGCTGCCTCCTGATGAAAACACTCTATCCTCCTCTGGACTCTGAATCAGCACCTTTTGGGAGCCTTTTGCTGTTGTTTTGTAGACACCTTGGCTTTGAAACTCAGGCTCCCACACAGCTCTCTCCAGCCTGTGTAGCATATGTCATTAAGTGTGCAGTGCTGAGATAATGCAGGGTAGACATGGAGGCTCTCACACCTTAGATGTGACTTCAGGTGTGATTATACTGTCCACTGTGACTACTGTGAGCTAAAAGGTAAGGTTTCCAGGGAATACACAACAAAAAGCCATTCGCTTGCAAGCTGATGCTCTGTGAAAACACTTTTATTTTACTGTGACGTAGCGGTTGACATAGTACAATAAATCATTTTCAGAGCTACATTAAGCCAGAGGACTGTGGCAGCGGTGAAAAGAGCATTTGTTTCCCTTTCTGAATTATTGATAGTGTTTGGTTTCACTTCTTTACAGGATGAATATGGATTTAAAGGTGATGTAAGCTACAGTACAAACACCCACATGTTATATCAGAGGCTCCAGATTCAGTGCAAATTTGGGGCAGCGTTATGTGGGCAACAGAAAGAGTAAGAGGGACAAATCACACACTGACACCCGTTCATCATGTGAATGGGATCGGCACTTTCTGCCACACTTTAGCTCAATCACATTGTAAGTACTTTCATTCTAAACTTTAAGCAGTTCTATCCTTATGTAAATAGTCTCTTTTTGTATGATCCACCTGAAACAAATGGTCAGTGTCCCAGCTTAAAGACTACAGGAGATACGTTTCACAAACAAACAGACTGCAGCTCTGAATCGTGACCTCCTGTCCAGGACAACTGTAAGTTCAAATTATGATTTAGGTCGCATTTTAACATGAAACCCGAAGACAGTGTTCCTCTGGGATAAATTGGTGTCACGTCCCTCCTGCAGAGCTTCAGATGTTTCCAGAATCCAGGCCAAGATGTACTTGTGCTGCTCTGGCTGACTCAAACTCCGCAGCCTATTTATGTACCTCATGCGCATTCATTTTAGCAATTACCTGTGCATTGCCCATTTCTTTTTGTTTCTGCAGACCGGCCGAGCGCTCTGGGGAAGATGTTGACATAATCCTGGCACGTCTAAAGAATGTGAAGGCCTTCGAGAGGTTCCAGCCCAGCTTGCTACAACAGATCTGCCTGTGTGGATTCTATGAGTGCTTGGAGAAAGGCATCACCTGTAGGTCAAAGTACATGCTATGAAACATGACTGCATGTCTGGCTTCAGATTGTAATAGAGAATATAGAGGGGTGTTTTTCTTTTTGAAAACATGCTGATTTTGTTTAACCTTGCCATGTTTTTCAGTATATCGCCAGGGAGACATTGGCACCAGCTGGTACGCCGTCCTCTCTGGTTCACTGGATGTCAAAGTTTCAGAGACGTCAAGCTATCAGGTATGACTGATATGTTTTCTAAGCATTGTATGATATTCCAGTTTCAGCTGAAAAACATTTTAAAAGGCTCAAACAAATGGGACAGGTGAGAGTACCACTTTCTAGCGTACTTCTGACATTATGTTATGGCCCAGAGGATCTGGATTGACCGGCCTGAGGAGAAAATGCTGATGGGTCAGTGTCCTCATTCAAGCCCCCTCTGACCTTGAGCTTTTTTACTTGATTTTATTTGTTTTAATTTCTTTTTCATTATCTAATTATTTTTCTGTAACCCCCTTTATGTTTGATATGAGTGTATTTTTATGGTTTTAATTCGTTTTGGTTTCTACTGTAAAGCACTTTGTAACTGTGTTTTAAAAGGTGCTATATAAATAAAGTTTATTATTATTATTGATAGTAGTTGTAGTGTTAGTGTTAGTGTTAGTATTAATATTAGTATCATACCACTTGATATGTCTCAGATTTAATTAAATGATAGTTTGGTGTGCTTTTTCTTTTACTACGTTTGTTCCCAAATTTGCACACATTTGTGAATCTTTTTGGTTTGAATGATTTTGAAATTCATCATACACACAAAATAATTCACATCCAACCTGATCCCTGTTTGGTGTGTGGGCTGTAAAATTGACATGTCAGGTCATGCCTCAAGTGGCTTTAAATCTGCACAGTATATTACACTCTGTGTCCTCAGGCCCTGGGGCATTTTCTTATTATATTAGGGGACATTAGTTGATAGTTTTTAATACTGCAGCTTCATGCACCTCAGTCAGTTTGTCTGGGTGCTGATTGGAGTAATTTCTTTGCAGATTGGAGTGTATCCATCTATCCACCACAAGTGTTCAGGTGATTGCTTCTAACCTTTGAGAGTGATCTGATCAGTGCAGAGCACTGGTCCTCAAGTGCCTCACACAAAAGCCCGATAAAGATATTACATTAGCATTTCACAGGGTTCTTGTATAACTGGATGTTTTATCTGTGTGGACGAATGACCAATGTGAACACCCCTGTTTCTGTTATAGGATGCTGTTACTATATGCACACTGGGAACAGGCACAGCATTTGGGGAGTCCATCCTGGATAACACCCCCCGGCATGCCACCATTGTCACACGGGAATTCAGTGAGCTCCTACGCATTGAGCAGAGGGAATTCAGGTCCCTGTGGGAGGTGAGTACCTCTCTCTGCTCTTTCTGTACTTGTTATCAGCCCACAGAAATTCTCCAGCCACAGTTTGTGACATGTCTCCGAGATGAACTCAAGGTTGGTGCTTGTATCAAGGAATCTGAAAAATAGGCTAAACATATGTGTTTTTGTCATTTTCTTCAGTCCGACTTGGTTTCCTTTTAGTCAGGCGACTAAGATCAGAAACATTACATGAAGAATACACATTTCCACAAAAAAACAAAACAAAAATGCCAACAATGCATTTAACTAGCCTGATCACAGACATCTGAATCATCAATCTGAATTCAGTTCAGTTCAGTTCAGGTGATTAAGAAAACAAAATTCAGCCAAATTATCAGTATGCAATGAAACAGGAGTCTCTAGAATCCACCACAATAACAGGGAAAACATTACTATTTTTACAAATTCAAATTAAAAACATGACTCTTTTTACATTGTTAAAGTCATTAATACAGATTTAAAGCAGATTCCTGCATGTATCTCTGTCTATTTATCCATTCATTTCTGACTTACTGAGGAGGCAGCTTTAAAGCAGGGAACTGCCACTTGTCTTAAATTGTTCTTGTTGGATGTGGAAGCGGTGACGAATTGAGCTAAAGAGCCAAAGCGTAGGTGGCGAATGGGCAAAGTGTCTTGTGTATTAGCGGAGGTTGGCCTGTGAATTTATTACTGCCCCCTGCATTCATAACATGCGCTGTCCACTTTTTATACTGTAACCGTCTTCTCCTGAATTTGTGTGCAAGCATTCCCCAAAATACTGGTCTCATCAGGGCTTTGAAGGTTTACACATGTTGACCACTAGATGGGAGTGCAGTTCTGTGCAGAAACACAGTCCTCCTGGTTGTGTGCGTTCACTGATGTGTTTATTGGATGCGCTAAACCGTCCAACATAAGTATAACATACACCAACTATTCACAGAACATAACTTGATATAATAGAACTATATCTTGCTGTGTCAGGACACAGAGGAAATTCAGCACATTGTAAACATTTGTAGGAGTGTAGTTTGATAGTGACTAGAAAGAGAAACAATGTTGTTCATGGACAAACCAAAGCAAGCTGGTCACAGTGGACCACTCATCTCTCCATTTCTAGTTGGTAGTTTTCATGCTGTGTCGGGGCCCTTCTCCTCTCTCAGCTCCCCCTCTGCCGGAGCCACTGCAATGGGCTTGTTCGCTGAGAGAGACAGCCCATTTCCTCTGGGACCGAAGGGCATAAGGGGCTGTTAAATTATGGGCTCTGTGTGTCTGTGTCAGTGCACTGGCCAGCAGCAGAGTGACTGGATACTTAACCCTGTCTAGATGTGTGCTGAGGATCACAAACAAGAACTACTGCTGGACTCAGCCTGTACTAGTACTGTACTAGGCTAAACATTTCATCTCTGCCCTGGGACGAACTCTCCACTAAGGTTTGTTACAAATCAGATTTGACGTCTTCTGATTCTGGCACTCAGATTGTTGTATCTTGTCCTTAAACCTCTCTGACTGCGGTTGTTTAGTAATGTAAAGACACACAGTGATGTGACAGATATCACGTGACTGCTTCCTTTGGTAAATGTCTGACAGGGTTGCAGTTTTATTCCTATGATCATGGAGAGAAGAAATAAAAACCCAGACTAGTGCAGCTGCAGTTTTATTAATTGTACATTACTTTAATTATGTTGCTTGCATTTAGTAAATTATTTCTGATCTTGTGTTATCTTTCAGTAGGTTGTCTGAATGTTATCACACCCACCTGTTAGAGGACCCCTTCACTGACACATGTGTTTTGATTATATTAACATCACTTGAATGTTTGACCTTCAATATACAGAAGTTTATCATTTATCTGAGTTTAAATCTGAGTTTAATGTGTGTGGTTATGAGATACAGACTGTATTAAAGAAGCGGTGGTTGTAGCTACCGTGGTGCCACCCAGTGGTCTGTGGGCTGCTTGAGACCATAAACTCATTAGGAGAATGTTTACTGAGTCATCGCTGAGTCCCCTCCCTGTAAATATTTATATATGTAAATACTTCTTGACAAAGAAAAAAATGCAGTTTTGTGTTTTGAACGCAGCATTTGAATGCAGATTAACTCGCGTGAAGATATAAACTTATTTTTCTATTAATATCAGTTTTAATTATGCTACATTTATTTTTTCAAATACATAACCAGCTTGTTGACAGAAAATCAAGAAAACTAGCTTCCAGCGTTTTACTATTTGTTGTTCACACAGTTTCAGAACAGTTGCACCAAATTATTGCGTGATCATTTCTTCCTCTCAGTGTTGCTGTAATGCGGAAAAATTGCTTATGTAGCATCTTATTAGTTGTGGCATCAGACTTTACCTGCCAGTACTGTGGCGTCAAAATGTCTTCCACTCTCCTGGGCGTCTTCCTGGTTATTTATATAAATTAAGTTCAGCAACTTCACACAGGCTTTATTAAAGCTGAAATACATTTTGTGGTGCACAAAAAACCTTAATACTGAGATCAGTACTCTTATTGCTTACGGCCCTGGAAACCAGGGTGATTAATTCCAGCTGATTTAAGATATGACAAAGCAAAGGAGTGATGTTAAGTGAAATATACCACCTACTCTGTTTGAAGCTAAAGAGGAAGCCCTGAAACAAAGTTACACACCTCCTCCTCCTCCTCCTCCTCCTCCTCCTCCTCCTCCTCTTCCTCCTCCTCCTCCTCCTCCTCCTCCTCCTCCCACACAATTCTGTCCTCTTACAAAAGTATGCCAGAGTGAGCACATCATTGCTCTAATGAACCAGTGGTTAATCTTATTAATTCACGTCTGATCATGGCAATTATTCAGTGTATATGTTCTCTTAAAATCTTTTTGTTCAGTACACGTGAGGACATGTGTATGTCAATGCCATAGTGAGAGCTCATGCTTGTTTACAACATTCGTACCTTTTTCCCCCCATTTTCTCAGTCTCTCTTGTACGTGTCTGTGGTGCATGATAAGTACACATGGCATGCTCATTGCATGTATGAATGTATATGGTTACCGCTCATGCATGCAGCTCTGACATTTTATGTCTCTCGCGCTGCTGACTGCTATAATCGCTGGGAAAGAGCCGCTGTGTGCTGTTTGTTTAAGAGAGCAGACATGAGCCGAGCTCAGCACACATGGACACGCTGACCGAAGCTCAGATGGCCTGATCATCAATTTGCTCTTCCCTTTGTTTCCTGCTTCCGATGGGCTCTGTGATTGAAACAACACAATGGTGATTTTTGTTTTTAGGGTTGTAAGGCAGCTCTCATACAGTCACGTCAGCCTGCATGTGGCCTGGACGGACCTGCTTTCGTTTTTAAGAAGCTTTGACATTTTTGGATTAAATGTGACAAATTACTCATCATTGGAGAAGAGTTTTACAAACACGTGTCCTTACAGATGCTTTCGGTTCTATGTGTTTTGCATGAATGTCTAGGCTTGAGGCGTATCTGTTGGGTGCTGAGCAGAGAGAGTGGGTGGGGTGGTGGATTGGTGTGTCACTATCATCAGCCCATAGAAGAAGCCTGGTGGGCAGCCAGTGGAGAAAGCTGATGAACAGGAAGTGGCAGGGACGCAGCGTTCCCTCTGGTGTCTGAGGATTGGGTGGAGGGGGGTTGGAAAAACGAGGCCACATGGATCCTCTGGTGGTTCCGCGTCCAAGTAGTATGCCACATCCAGGGCCGGAGTCCCTCCAAGTGTTCAGCGGATATGTGCACGGGAAGAGCAGGAAGATTAAATCAAAACATTACTGTTATATTCCCTTATCTCAGCTCACAGAGTCGTTACATCATCAAAAGCCCAGAGTCTGAACTCCTACTTGTAAAATAAAACATGAAAACTCATGAACTCATGAGAACTGCAACTTTGGTCTTGCAGATTATTATTATTATCAGTTCATTCCTTGCTTCTTTGCTTCTACAGCCTTTATAGGATTTATTTAACAAAGTAGTCAGATTTTGATGAATTAGGTGACTGAGAAAGATCGGGGATGAAAGTTATGAGTAACCTTTCTTTTGTGCAGACTAACGTGTCCAGTAGACACAAACACTGCTGAACTAAAATCAGCTTTCTTTTTCCATTATCATCAGATTGATTATGCATTTGCACATGTGTCAAATATATTTGTCTCTTTGCTTGGCTGAACCCGTATCTTCAAGTTGAACCACATCATGGAGTAGTTGACTAAAATGAATTTAAACCGAAAAAATAAAAGTAAATCAATTTCAAATTTCAAATCGAGTTTGTTATTGACATGGGAGAGAAAAGACGGAAAACGGAAAATGTTTTCTCTCCAGCGTCTCCGCTTGCCTCAGAACATCATAATGATGTCCAAAGTACATTTTCTAATATGTGCCTGTTCAGTACAAGCACTTATGCCATCAAATTCAGGATGACCAATGTCAAACCGCAAAAAACATTATTTCTCATCACATGGTTTTGGTCAGGATTTGGTCTGCTCTGTCAGTGGGGAGTGGCAGAGAAATGAATTTGACATGGTTGTTCAGTGACACACATCTACACCTGCTCGCTCTTTGTTCCAGCCTCATCTCGCTGTTTCTTCATAGGATTCATTCACCACCTATATCACCACCTTCTCTCGCCTCAAAATCTGCAATTCCTGTCAAATGTATTCATTCAAACAATGAGCATTTTATGAACCATCACTCACTATTTTCCATGATTAAATTCAGTGTTATAACCTTTAATCACAAGTTGCTAGCATTGAAATGAGCCGTGAAGCTGTTTGTAAGACTTATGATTGTGTGTAATTATTTTTGTTGTCTAGAAATGTTCACATACCTTTACTTTTGAAAGAATGGTTTCAGTTCCTCCACACTAGCTAATATTTCTTCAATCCAATTCAAACCTGTCTGATAAGATATTCCAATTTAAACATCATCATGGACGCTAAATAAAATGATGCCATAACATGAAGTGTTTAATTTGCCAGAAATATAACAGGACATGAATATGTCACTGTTACCCTCACGTGGGGCAATCATGTGCGACTGCCAGATTTGTATTAGACAACGCTTAGTTTAATATATATATATTAGAATCTCTTGATCATTTGATTAATATCTCAGTTGTAAAATGCTTAGAGAGTTCAATGCAGCTGTTTTGTGGCTTTGATAAGTAACAAGGTCAAAGATAAGACGCCATCTGGTCTCCGTCCTTGAGAGGAAGGAGCTCAGTGACAGGAACAGCCAGGATGGTACTGTCTGTACATTTTGGGGTTGGAGTCAGTGAAAAAATTCACGCTGGAAACTTAATTCTGCCACGAAGGAAAACGACTCCCTGAAGAGTTAAAAGATGATGAAAGCAGCATTTTTACTATGGATATATTTTATCAAATTTGTGATTATTGATCTCATCATATCCTGTGAGTCTATATTATGTGTGTGGATTAGCTACGGTTTATGTCTGAGAGAGAGAGAGAGAGAGAGAGAGAGAGAGTAAGAGGGAGAGAGAGGGAGAGAGAAGGAGAGAGAGAGGGGGTGAGAGAGAGAGAGACAGAGAGAGAGGGAGAGAGAGAGAGGGGGAGAGAGAGCATGCTCTACCATGTGCTCAGTCACCAGAGTTGAGTAATCACCTAGCAACTGCTGCTCAGGAGAAGTCGGCAGCTGACTGGCACTCTGCTGGGCCGACACAGTCTGCTCTCTCTGCCTCTCGGAGTGGTGTGAAGGCTGCGCAGACAGAGCTGCTGACCATGTTGGACCATGTTGGATATGACCCATGACTAGTGTGCCGCTCTGGGATTTACATGCTTGGAGTGTCTGTTAACTCCTGGATTAAGAGGGCGTGGAGGACCTTCCAGCCATTAACAACAATAATAGGCTGCATGAGACACTGGTAGCATCTTTAGGTAACCTTTGCCAAACTTTTTGACAATCCAGTGCATTTGCTGCATGAGAAACACATGTGTAATATATGGGGGAAGTGAAAAATGTTGGATTTAATCAGTCATTTGTGCAAAATTGTTTTTGCTGATCTTGCAGAACTGTTTAGAAATTCAGAATTTGCAATCTAAATGTCAGAAGTAAAACTGTGTTTTTCATTCCTACTAAAAGTGTGAACATTTAGAATATTTATTCTAACTGTTTCTGTTTGGGAGGAAATCTGACAAAGTGGAAGTTTTCCAATATCTTGGAAGGTTTTCCTCCCATTGTTTCCCCAAGTGGCCTGCAGTGCCCCTGTAAGAGTCTAGAATAATCAGCGAATGCTTTGAGAACAGTTTGCACGATGTGGATTATGTAATGTGGGGTGAATTATTCAAAATACAGCAGTGCAATCATGCACATTGATGCTCACAATGCAATAACGTGGTCAAGCATGAAAGACAGAGGTGGAGCTTGAACTGAGAATGCACTGAGATGACTTGGTGGATATCTTTACTGATATGTTGTTATAATGAGGCTAGAGTTGTATGTTGACTCTTAAACCCACAGCAGCCATGTGCATGAGATCGAGATATGGACTACATTTTCAGTGACAGTCTTTACATACATAAGAAAATGTCACATTATTAGTAGAGGACAGGGCTACAGGATATGTAAGAACCCTCCTGCTGCTGTGAACACTGAAGTCAGTGTATGTGAGCAAATAAGCTCAACAGTTGACCGAGTTGCACTGGGGGCAAACTGAATGGTACATCTATTATCGTAGACATTTCTAACCCCCCCTTTTTATGTAAGGATCAGAAGGAAGCCATGTGGTGATGAATGCAGGATCATACTCTTAATACACCCACTGATCAAGTACATCAAATATATTTATCCAAACTGTGTGAACGTTTTATGTTTCAGAAAATATCTCTTTAAACATATAGAATCTGATTTCTTTTTTACATATTTGAAATTATTATCAAAAACTCTAATTATCCGATTATGGATGTTGTTCATGTGACCCATGAATATAAAGCCAAATGGGTTCACTGTTTGCAAACATTGGTGTTTTTCTACTATCACTACAGTAACCATGGGCTATTCAGGGTATTTTTCCACATGCTCCTGGTTCTTTTTGATCACATGGCTAGCAGTGGTATGGCAGTGTATGGGCATGAAATGTTTCTGGTTGAGACATAATTTAAAACGAGCAACAGCAGTTTGAAAAATCTGGATGTTTGATAAAAAGTTAAACACACAAGACTGTGTGGGCTAGAGTTGGAGGTTGCGCTTCATAAAACCCTAATCAGCAGTTTAAATCAATTCACTTTCACATTGTGGGTCAATTCTGGATGAACTCGTTACTGATTACAATTATTATGAATCTGCATAATTTGCCGGAGCTATGATTCACATGTCCGGCTGGCACATTAGTCAAGCTGCTGTTTGTGGGTTCTGTTTCAAGAGCCACAACAAACTGAAGGATGAAAAATTGAGTTCTTTGAAATAAAGCTGACATATTTATGATATGGTGATCAGAAAATTTTCATACAGTACAGTCCTTCCATCCATCCATCTTCAGCCGCTTATCCGGAGTCGGGTCGCGGGGGCAGCATTTTTATAAGAGATGCCCAGACTTCCCCGGCCCCAGTCACCTCCTCCAGCTCATCCGGAGTCCAACATGCACTGGGAACAGGTCTGACTTACTGCCGGCAATACGAACCAGACTCCTACTCCGGTTGTACAGGGACCGGACAGCCCTTAACAAAGGACCCCGGACCCCATACTCCTGAAGCACCCCCCACAAGATGCCACGAGGGACACGGTCGAATGCCTTCTCCAAGTCCACAAAGCACATGTGGACTGGTTGGGCGAACTCCCATGAACCCTCGAGCACCCGATGGAGAGTGTGGAGCTGGTCCAGTGTTCCGCGACCGGGACGGAACCCGCATTGTTCCTCCTGAATCCGAGGTTCGACTATCGGCCCTATCCTCCTCTCCAGTACCCTGGAATAAACTCTCCGGCTTCCTCCCCTGCGAGCGGATCCAACTCACCACCAGGTGATGATCAGTTGACAGCTCAGCCCCTCTCTTCACCCAAGTGTCCAAAACACACAGACGGAGGTCAGATGACACGACAACGAAGTCGATCATCGACCTCCGGCCTAGGACGTCCTGGTGCCACGTGCACTGATGGACGCCCTTGTGTTCGAACATGGTGTTCGTTATGGACAATCTGTGACTAGCACAGAAGTCCAACAACAGAACACCGTTCAGGTCGTTCAGATCGGGGAGGCCGTTCCTCCCAATCACGCCCCTCCAGGTCTCACTGTCGCTGCCCATGTGAGCGTTGAAGTCCCCCAGTAGAACAATGGAGTCCCCAGTCGGCGCTCTGTACTCTGTACTGCTGTTAGGCCGAAACCACAGTAAGAGACCTGTCCCCGACCTGAAGGCCCTCTCGTTCACCGGGGTAAACTCCAACACATGGCGGCTGAGTTGTGGGGCTATAAGCAAGCCCACACCAGCCCGCCGCTGTACACCTCGGGCAACACCAGAGAAATGGAGAATCCAGCCCCTCTCGAGGAGCTGGGTTCCAGAGCCCAAGCTGTGAGTGGAGGTGAGCCTGACTATATCTAGCCGGTACCTCTCAACCTCCCGCACAAGCTCCGGCTCCTTCCCCCCCAGCGAGGTGACATTCCATGTCCCTACAGCTAGAGGCTGTTTCCGAGGCCTGGGTCGTCGGGGCACTCCGCCTCGACTGCCGCCCATTCCACATAGCACCTGACCCCTACGGCTCCCTCTGTGGGTGGTGGGCCCACAGGAGGTCGGACCCACGTCGTCCTTTCGGGCTGGGCCCGGCTGGGCCCCGTGGGCAAAGACCCGGCCACCAGGTGCTCGCATGAGAGCCCCAACCCCGGGCGTGGCTCCAGGATGGGGCCCCAGCTGCGCCATACCGGGCGACGTCATGGTCCTTGTTGGTGTGAATGCTGAAAGCATTGACGTGCAGCTCAATCGGGAATCAAGGGCAATGGCTTTTCACATCTCTGACATGTACAGTTTCCATGATATTCAATATTAACTGTCAAAATTTCCCCATAGGAATGAATGGAAAGTAGCTTCCAAATCTGAAATTTCTTCACCCGACTTCTAGCCCTCACAGCTCCTTCATACTTTTAGCTAGAAACTCCATTGAAGCTGTAAAACGTTCATCATCTCTCCCTCTTTCAGCACATACACACGCACATACGCACATATAGCGTGTATGTGGCCGCACTAGAGCGGTGACGTCATCGCTAGAGCGTGGAGGAGCGGAAAAATCACATGAAGCTTTTGTCTTTAACTTGCTGCTTTGTCCGAACCGTTTCACCCACAGTCACAGTTTATGACTCAAAATGTAGTTTAAGTCTTTGGACACGCAGTCATGTGGCTCACAACACACAGAAATGCACGCAGTGCGTCCACGAGCCTCGGAGGGACGGGAGCACCGACCAAACGGCTCATTGACTGCCATATTAAAATGACAGAGGAGGGAGGGAGAGAGAAACACTTCTCTTACCTGCTATCAAGCGCTCATTTCACAAGATAGAGACCTTAGCTTACATCTACGTGTTCAGGAGACTCTCTTATGTCCACTGGTCTGCACTTTATGGCTGTGACATGGACCGTTTTGAGTAAAACCTACATTTTCAAAGGTGCCTTAATCTCTCTAAGACGGAGCTCAGCTCAAGCTCCGACGAGGGGCGTTCAGGGACAGTCGGACATTCCAGCGTTCTCACGGTAAAAGTGTCTCCTCACCGTGTGCTCAGTTTTTAAACAGATTAACACAAACTGTGTGTGTTTTAGACTGTTAATTAAGTAATTGCTGACGTGATAACTGATATGGAGATCACACATTCAGAACATAGAGCTCTGTAGTTACTTTATCACTCTGATAAAAGTAAAACCTACATTTTCAGAGGTGTGTCATCTCAATGAAAACAGTACCATCAGTAAGGGAGCACGAGAGGAGCAGCAGCATATTACTGACGTTTGAGCCACCAGGTGGCAGCAGAGCTGCATGAAAGGAGCAGCGCAAAATTAGAGCAGCATCTCAGCGTGACAGTGGCGGAGCGGCATGGCGGCGGCAGCAGACAGCATTCACACTGCAATTTCTCCAGAAATTGCACTTTCTAGTTAGACAATACAGTCCTATCATTCAGGAAACCACTTAGCTTTAGTAACACAGAGGCCACATCCACACTAGCTATTTTTTAATTTTAAGATGTGACAATGATCCACACTGTCCACACTAACATTATCAAGTTGTATTCATAAAGACCTCCTGCACGGTGAAACTCCTGATCTGAACTATTGAAAAATGATTCTTCTTCTTAATCATCCTACGGTCCACAAACTACAAAACAGCTTTTGTGTTGACAGCCGAATAACCACAAATCACATTAATTAGCTAGAAAAAGCTGAATCCAAATATGTTAAAACATGGAGACACATAACTCTGGTAGGATAAAGGTTTTGTTCTATTATCTGTAGCGTCACACTGAAGTGAATCTGCTCTGAAAAATGAATACACTTATGAAACCCCTTAAATATGACATGACAACCTGAGAGAGAGTTTGTTCACTTGGTAATAGTTGATCTCATTTAACATAATTCTTTAGTTGGTGTTTGTGATCATTTCAAGATATTCTTTATGTTTAATGTTGTTGTGTTACTGTCTGCTATATTGTTTGAGCTGGCAAAGACCTAAACCCATTTCCAACTTGGGAGCTATATGTTGATAAAACCACGTTTCTGTTGTCTGTTAGTTCATGTCATGTTGAAATTTGTCAAAGAGGCCCTTTGGAAGTTAGTTTTTATTCCTAGAGTCATAGATGTGATGGGATTTAGACTCCCACATGTCTGCTTACCTGTCTGATCATATCACTTTAAACAACGTCGTTTTTATTGTGGAGGTGGTTGTGACGCCTCTCAACCACTCAGAGTAAATCCGCTTGAAGCAGCAGACAATAATCTCTGTTAATGTGATGAAATCCGTTAAATAAAATAACCAAATGATTCATAAGAGACAGCGTGGAATCAGACGCCATAAGCTGTCTGACTAAACCTTTGTGTTTGCTGTCTTGATGTTGAAATGTGAGAGATTATTTGACCCGGTTGAATACGCTTAAAGGTTTATACAAATTGAAACGCCAGTGAGTCCCGGTGGAGCCTGTTTGTACCTCATGACTATTGACTGTCCATTTGTCAGTAAATATGGTGCATCGTAACAACTTAGAGATCTTAAAAAGCCTGTTTTCCCTCTACTGCTGGAGATAACAGCTGATAAGGACATCTCTGTCGGTATTAAAATGACAGACTGCAGGGAAGTAGCAGCACTGATTACACCAAGTGGTTGTTTTATTGTGACATGAAGTGTTGTAATAAATATCTGAATATGCGTTCTAACATTAAGCACATCAAGCACATTTAGTTGTGGATTTCTTCACAAACAAGGCTCATAAATCTTTAAGTTGGGAAGTCAGATATGTATTTCATGTATTTATTGCAACATTTTGTCACAGTTCCAGGATATTTGAAGTTTTTACCTGTCTCGTTGATGAGTGAAATGATTTAATGATTTAACTTAAATTAACTTTACAAGAATTATCTCCTATAGTTATAAACAGTTAAAAATGATAATAATAAACTTTATCTTACTAGAAACTGTCAAAAAACAGTTACTTTTTGCTTCACAGAGCACAAACCAAGGAAACAAGGACAGATGAGAGCAGGACTAATGATTATTGTTATTATTGATTAATCTTATGATTATTTAGATTAGATTAGATAAAATAATACACAGACAAATTGAAAAATAAACCTGAAAAGTCTTAATGGCAAGCTGGAGGTTGTAAAAAAAAAAAAGCTCTTGATGGAAACAAATGTGTGTCGTCAGTTACATTACTAACAAAATAGAAAAAGAGTGCTTTTTACACACCTGACAATGGTCCTAATCCTCCTCTAAAACAACACCCCCACCCTGCATACTGGATACAACCCCTCAGGGAGTGCGGCTTTATTGGCTCAGAGGGGCTGAGGTCATTTGTTCATGTTAGGCTCAGTTAAAGTGCTCCTCCCTAATCCTAAATCCATTAATTGTCAACAACGATGAAGTGACTCTGAAGGCTTCAGTTCGATTGTTTTGATTAACTTTTTAAATTAAATCTGTTGTTTGCATGTGTACAAAATCCCCTCCACAAAAGACACATTTTCATAATCTGAGACTTGTGCTTCATTAATCTATATCTTTAAGTACCTTCTTAAGCAGCAAGTCAATACTCATTTCGAAGCAGATGTGTGGAAATGCTTTCAAAAACTGAGGTCACTGAGTCATTTCTAAGCAGACTTCTTAATTGAGGGGAGAAGCTGTGCGCCCTAAAGTGATTAGCCGACTTCAGGGGGTAGAATTGAATTTAAAACATGACCTCTGACAGTGCATTACCATCCAGGAACAAACGGCTCTGTAGTTGTAGCTTTCGCTCAGCCTTTGCTGACCAGAAGATAGGAAGGTAGAGAGAACTGGCCGATCACTAAGTGGTCCTCAATCAGCTTTTCATTGACTCAGAACATAGTTGCTTTGGCGCATAATCAGTTTTGTCTTCTACAAAGAAAACTAAAAAATACAAACATCAGCCTACTTGACAAAGTGATTAAAAACTGAGTTTGGATTCAGCTCATATTAGAGTGATACTGGAGGGGATGCTTTTATGGGATAAAGTGTGTATTCTTTAAGATGCAGAATTTATCATTAAAACACGGTACGGTTACTATAGAACTACAGTAGTTTTTTTTTAGCTTACTTTAAAAGGTTTGACAGCATACCTACAGGTACCTAATGGCTTTCTAAGGTATTCATGAGTGCAAAAGCTGTACAACATTCAATTTATATTCCTCTAGGAATTGAATGTTGCACAGCTTTTGCTGTGCATGTTATCCTTAAGACTAAAACAAGAAAATAATCTAAAATGTGGTGTTATGAGCAATATGTAATTCCAAAAGCAGTGAGTAGTGACCTGCAGATTACAGCATCAACAGCAGTAATAGTCTTTTAGCTCTAATCTATAACGTAAAGGTTTGTGTTTTACCTCGACCCATGATCTTTGTATTTTCTGATGGCTCGTTGGCAGTGGTTGGATTGACCTCCAGTGTCATGAACAAACATACACGAGAGTGCAGTATGATGTTCATTACATAACATGTTTGATGCTGAAGGGGGAACAGTGATGGTATAAGGCATGTACAGTTGTGTTGTCATGCTCTATTTGCTTTGTGGCTCTTTGCATCTTGCACAGCATTAAAAGGTTAAGTACTTCATGACCTATTTGAATATGTAATCTAACAAGTGCATAACAGGAAAAAAGAAAGGAAGTAAAGGAAAAAGAGGACTTGGCGCAACACCTGCGATGTTGTGTTTTTTAATAAATGAGGTGAAATCACAAATTTTTGCATGCTACCCTCTTTGTGATCATCACTCACTGAATCCTTCTGACATTTGCGTATTAGGACTAATGAAGACTAAATATCAACAATCAGCCCAAATGCTCATCATCTATGTTCTTTGTCGTCACACCCTGGAGACAAATGATGTCAGAGGGGTTCGTTTTTCGGAGGGGTGGGGGCATATTAATGACAGACAGAGACAGAAAATGTCAGAGGAAATCAGGGAAATAACATGCAACAGAGACCCCTCCAAGGATATTTTAATTTAGATGATGGATGAGTATCACTGTTGTCTGCTTGTCCATGAATATGTCACTGGGTGTATTTTATGGTGATCAGAAATGGAAAGTAACTAAGTGCACTTACTCAATTTTGGGTTTGAAATGACTGGTAGATATAAAAACCTTTGGAATTGGTCCACTAGATAGATAGTTTTGCAAAAGAGTGATTTCCTCTTTAAACAAGTCAGATGGACTTCATCTGTGTGAGGCTCAACATTTTTTAAAAGTATATGTACAGTATATGTAATATTTCACTCCCACGTTGGGAACTACTGGACTCCACAACAGTGAAATTCTTCTTGCTGTATGAGTATTGACAGTCTATTAATGTCACATATACTCAGTTTATTAGCTCAAAGTAACCCAGTCTAACATACACATACATCTTGCTGATATTTTTTACATCGTTTTTAATCAAGTAAAGGATCTGAGTACCACTGCCGCAGGTGATCCTGAGCTGTTCTCAGTATCTCAGTATTAATCCAAAGTACGTGCTGTGAGTGTCAGCTGTTGGTTCACAGCATGCTATCTCACACACATTTGGCCATGGGATATTACCTCGGCCTCCCAAGTTGATAAAGTGATGAGACACACGGACAAAGTTTGATTCAGTTAAATTTCACACTGCTATTGTCTCAATGATTCTCATGATTGACACATAAGGTGTTAGATCACAAATTTCTGTACAATTGATTGTCCATTTCTTGTCAGCTATTAACTGCTTTGACTGCTTTGTTCTTGTATTTTTACTTTCTTTGTAGAAATATCAGAAGTGCATGGCTGGACTGCTCGCCCCACCTTATGGTGTGATGGAAAGTGGTTGTAGTGCTGACCGTAAGTGGCCCTCAATTACTGTTTATCTGTTTTCTGAGTGCTTTAGCCCCAGCAGTCACACATTTTATGCATGAGTTTCTCACAGTCGTATTAACCTAAACAGCGTACAGGCCGTGGTAGATTTGAAAGCATTTGATTGTAACTTCATCTTCAAGACAACTTCAATCTTCAAGACTGTAAAATAATGCAGATGCTCCCAAATCTTCAAATGTTGCCTTTGGTGCACGTGTTTTGGCAGGATGCTTTAAAAAGTGTTCAGTGAGAGTGTTAGATCATTAGAAACAGCAGTTCATTAGGTTTACTTTCAGCTGCTTGCATATCAGTTACTCAAAATATGAGGGTGAGTAAAAGCTATATGGAAATTATGAAATCATAAAGTTAATCAAATATATTTCAAGGTTTGTATGCAGTTTGTCTCTGATGTAAGAATTTATCAAGAAGAAGAACAGTTAACACAGAGAATGTCTTCACATTACTTAGTAAATATTCCCAGAAGTTACTCTTTGATTTTCCACTTGTTTCTATAATGAGATCCCACAAAGTTTAGGTTGTGTAATTTGTCATAAATTCTTATTTTGTACAATATATATATTGTATATATATTATATATATATATATAATAACGTTTTTGTCTGCCTGACTCCATTACTGTCCCACCCTACTTTATCCTCTTGCATTGTGATAGAGGCTGATACCTTTATTTATACTTTTCTGTTGCAAGTTAACTCAATATTGACGTAGCTTTGCTCAAACAGAACACTTAACTTGCTTCAGTGTCATGTACCATAAAAAATGATTGACAACAGTGACAAAACTCTGACAAAATCCAGAGCGCGTTGGCTTACTGGCAGTTCACTGTATATTGTGGTATATATGTATTTTTAAAGAGTTCATAAATGATGGACACGTTGCTTTTTACATTTCAAACAAAGACGGCTTTTGAAATAACTCACACTCTCAAACTCATCCACCTGAAAGTTTGGGTTTGATTATTTACTGTAGCCTGTTGGCCTGCTTTTAAAAGTTGTTGTGTCTGCTTTAGTATTCATCACTGTTATGTGCTACGTACAGTATTTTTGCAGCGCACAGTCCAGTACATCGGGGATTTACAGTATACTCTGTATGCATGAACACTCCAAGACAGAAATCACACAAGCATCAAGCAGCTGGAGGCTGATGCACTCTCCTGTACAGTTCATCCACAGCAGCTTGGGGGCATCTGTAACTGTAGTGGCCGAGTCGAATGAATTAAACATGTTTTACATAGTTGCAACAGCGCTTTGCTTTTACAACACTTTTCTCCTTGTGGAGCTTTTAAAGGCAGAATTGTTTCATTCACTCTGCTCACTCTGCATTTAATGCCACTCTACCTGAGCACCTTTTAAAGCAAACACACATGTTTTTCACTAGTTATTCAATAAGATTAAAGCTCAGTTCTGACATACTCAAACTAAATATGATATTATACCATAAAATTCAATTTTAGATTTCTGTAGCTTATTTTTAGTCTTGGATTCATCTCTCACATGCATACTGTATACACTGAATTCCTATTGATGTGATTGAGTTGACACTTGAATGAGCGGCGTGATGTGTGGCAGCATCACAAATAAAATGATGGACAGCTGTGTTAAGCTCTCAAAAAAGCAACAAACAAGCACAGATTCTATACAGACCCACGGCATGTGAATGGAGATGCAGCCCAAGAGCATGTAAGGAGTTGACAGGCGCCAAAATGAGACTCATTGCTTTCCAAAACCAGCATAATTGTGATTCATGTGGATATTTTGGTGTTTGATTGTATATCATCGTTTTAGATGTAATCAAACCTTTACTAGCAACAGTTAACAGAAATAACTTTGATTCTGATTTAAAACACTTAAAAAACTCAGTTTGGCAGTGACTCTTTTGTTTATATTTGTATCGTGGCTTGTATTTTTCCTCCAAATTTTCCATTATTGTTTTCCCTATTGGACATTGTTTGCCCAGGTGGTAAATGTTGTGGAACATGAAGGTAATGATAAAAAAAAATACAGCAAAGAAAATTTACAAAACAATGAGGAATTTAAAGTAAGCCAGGAATTATTCAGAGCATTGTGAACAAAGTTATACAGATACAGATGCTTAAGTCTCATTCCTGGATATTTGGCCACAAGCATGATGTTCCACTTTGTGTATTGTGTTATCAGCAGTCTGAGAGGCACGTCTAAGAATAGCTGAGTTTTCCCCTGCAGATACAGTTGTGACTGAGCAGCTCTGACTGATTATGCTATTTGTCCCTGAGGGGAACAGTACAAGCTTAAAAGCTCCTAACACTGAGAAATAACCACACCCCACGAACCCTCTGCAGGGCTGTCACATAGAGTAAAAGCACTGGAAAATGTACAACTGACACAGTTGTGGGTACATTTTCTGGTTGATAATGGCGATAGAAATAAGTGGCGTGTTTGTTTGATTGGAAAAGCAAAAGAAACAAACCTTTAAAAGTCGAACAAAACAGAAAATAGGAAACGTAGGCACATTTTAACAAGAGATAGTTGATCTAAAGTTTCAAACAGTGGATCTACAGAACAATCTGATTGTTTTGCATAAAAATGCAAGAGGACAGTAAACAAAAGTGTGAGGACACTCAGCCACAACAACCTTTTCAAGATTATGCGAAAAGATAGATTGTAAAATACTTTTATCAGGAAACACATCGTTTTAAAGTCATAATAACTATGTTGACATACATTACAATATGGTTTTGTTGTTCTATATAAACTTATTTTTTAAGGTACTTTTTCTGGGTAAGTGGGATTTTTATGGACAAATTAGATGTTGTTTATGTGTTTTGCTACAAGAAACTATACTTGGGGGCATGAATTGCTAGCACATTGTACTCTACATTACTCTACATTTCCTCCGGAGTTACTTAGAAAAGATTTGAGTGAATATAGGACACTCTTCGTCACAGATCCTCAGTCGCTTTATAAGTATAACCACTAAATATACTCTCTGTTTTCTCCCACCAGGAATGCCGGACAAAGAAAACATAAGCAACAACTCATTTGTTTCAGTCTCCAAACACCAGAATAAGGTAGTTATCAGTTGTTTATGTGATGTAGTGCCACAAAGTATGAAAGACAGAGAGACAGAGAGAGGCTGTGAGGGTGAGATAATGCTGGTTTATTTTCCTCGCTCCTGTCCAGCAGAGTGTTATAGCAAGTGAGCGGTTTGGAAAGGGGCTAACCTACTGTAGGCCATGACTCATTCTGCACTTCTGTTTTGCCTGAAGTAACAGCATCCTTAACCGTTGCGCACCTCTCCAACAGAGGATGGGACTGAGTGTGGAATGTGAAGTTTGTTTAAAGTCGGTCTAAATTTAAACAAGACGACAGGGGTTTTTGTCTCCATCCATAACAGTTCCTGTCCCACCTTTCTCCTGTTGTTGTTTCCTGACCATTGGGTTGATAACGTGGCACTAGAGCAGATTTATGGTGCCCTGTGCTTTGTTCCGACGTAGAGTTTAGTCACAACATGGCTCCAAGATTGTTCTGTTACATAAAAACAGAGCGATCTTGCTTTCCTGTTATGTAACAAACCGACACAGCTACAATTTACTTTAACATATATAAATAATAAGTGTGAAAGCCCAGCTTCTTTAGGTACTGAGTGGACCAATTTTCTTGTAAATAAATGATGAACTTTAAAGCCTTTACATAAATGCATGAGTTACAGGGCTCTGTGAAGCATGCAGAATGCATTTTAAATGTCACAGGCTTGCAGTCCAGCCAATGGCTGCAGTGGATTAAAAAAACCAAAAATATCTGTGTCCCATTTAAGCAACTGAATGCATCAGTCCAGTCACAGATTATTATTTGAAGCAATATAGAAAACAATGATGACAATTAGAATTGACAGGCAATAAACACATAATATCAACTGTGAGTCATACAGTAGCAGTGAGGGAGACATCCGCTGGCCCACAGTGAAAGAACGTGTCGACATGTTGTTTCCCTGATGCAATTTATCGTCAATACTCGCGTTTTTCTACATCAAGAAACTTTAATTTCACCCGATTTCTGTGATGTTTTTTTTGTATCAGCAGAAGAGCCTCAGTTTCATTGTCATCCATGATGTGTTTTATTTCAATTCCTCTTATATTTTGTTTCATTTTATTTTGCAGAAGTCATTCATTGAAAGTCCAGCCAAACCCCACCTTAAATGCATTTCTCAGGTAGTAAACTCAATCACCTTCTGTATGTAGGGGCCACTCATTACCTGTTTGTGTGGCAGGCACACTCTAATCACCAGGACTCTGATGTGCTGAGTTTTAACTTGAAGTCTACCGTTCAGGTCCCCTCTGAGAAGATCCTGCGGGCGGGGAAGATTCTCCGTAACGCCATCCTCTCCAGGGCGCCTCACATGATCAGAGACAGGAAGTATCATTTGAAGACTTACAGGTTAGTTGGCCTCTTAGTTAGTTGGCAACTTGTTTGGTTAAAAAGTGCTGTTGACTATGACATCTGTCAATATAGTATTAGTATCTTAGTCTTTGGAATTTAACCTCTCAATATGAATTTATTTTATTTAATATCAAGTTATCTGAGATTAATTCAACAGCTGAACATACAAGCTATTTCATGTTAACAGTTTAGCAAAAAAACAGAACAGGCAGAGACAATTACTGAAACACAAAATCAGACGAAACATATTACATAAGTGCTCAGCCTCGTCTCATATAGATCTTATATAGACTTGTGTCTTTTCCAGGCAGTGCTGTGTGGGGACCGAGTTGGTTGACTGGCAGATGCAGCAGAGCTCATGCGTCCACTCTCGCGTTCAGGCTGTTGGCATGTGGCAGGTGCTGCTGGAAGAAGGTGTTCTCAACCATGGTGAGACCATGTGTGATTTCTGTGTCTGCACACATATGCGTGCGAAGCAGAGATTTGAAGCTCAAGCCCTGCTGTCCGTGTTGTGTTCTGTGTGACGCAGTGGACCAGGAGCTGAGCTTCCAGGACAAGTACCTTTTCTACCGCTTCCTGGATGACGAGCAGGAAGATACCCCTTTTCCCAGCGAGGAGGAGAGGAAGGAGAGCCAAGAGGAGCTGCAGGACACTCTGCTCCTCCTCTCGCAGATTGGACCTGACGCCCACATGAGGATGATTCTGAGGAAACAGTACGGCTTTAAAGCAATTATCTCCAAACCAATATTAGATAAAGAGATTCAGTGTGATGTTGTGATGATTTCATTTACATGTTTTCTGTTTTCCAGCCCATCTGAAAGAGCAGCAGATGATTTGGAGATAATTTATGAGGAGCTGCTCCATATAAAGGCCTTATCTCACCTATCCACCACCGTGAGTACAGGTTATCACAGTGCAGACATTAAAATTGATTCTGCCTCTTGTAACCATCGTTAACTTGTCCCATTTAGGAGCAGAGTAGTGATAATGTAAACACACACACACACACACACACACACACACACACACACACACACACATATGTAGTCACTCCAGTACTGATCATCATCAACATTCAATTTTAGGAGCTGTAAAGTAGATTTACTGAGTTGTAAATCTGTCCCCTGTTTGCGCAGGTAAAGAGAGAACTGGCAGGAGTGCTGATCTTTGAGTCCCATGCAAAGGCAGGAACAGTGTGTAAGTAAAGTGCTAAAATAAGTGATGTGACCCTGATGATCGTTCCAAAAAAACCTGAAGGGTGGAGGACTTTATGAAAGCTGATGCTAACAAGTTAATTAATGAATGAGATACAGAGTCAGAGATTTAATGTATGCCAGACTACCACAGCTTTGTTTTTTTCCTCTCTCTCAGTGTTCAATCAGGGGGAGGAGGGCACATCGTGGTACATCATCCTAAAGGGCTCAGTCAATGTTGTCATCTATGGAAAAGTAGGTATTTATAAAAGCATCAAAGCTGATGATGTTGCTCTGACCAGGTCATCGGGTCATTGCCAACAAACTGATCAGAACGCTGTGTTGCGCAGGGTGTTGTTTGCACTCTTCATGAAGGAGACGACTTTGGAAAGCTCGCTCTTGTCAATGACGCCCCCCGCGCTGCCTCCATTGTCCTGCGAGAGGACAACTGTCACTTCCTGAGGGTAGACAAGGAGGACTTCAACAGGATTTTGAGGGTAAGTTTCTCTTCTAACTCACAGTATATTGATGCTTTCAAAGTAACAGAAAAAAAAGCACTATTGCCCTCTGTTGGTGAAAACTCACCAGTACAGACATGAAAGTAATTTAAGGATATCTCTCCAGCCCTCTGCACCCATTAGTTTAGTCATCCTGCTAAATATGACATATGTTGCTAATGACTTGTGTTACTGAAATGGCAGATTTGGGTTTAATTAGCTGTGGATGCAAACTTCTTGTGTGGAAAACTTCCATCTGGGAGCTCATAATGCCATTATGAATTTCCTGTTGTAGCAGCACAGATCTGACAGCATGAACATGGACATGAATCAGTGGGGAGGATCAGAGAGTTGAATATGATGCTGTTCCTGCAGATCTGAACAAAATGTTAAGAAATTAGAAATCTAGAAGAAAAGGATTTGAAAAGATACTCATTGCAATGAAATAATTAACTGTTTTTATAAACCCCTTAACATGCAGTGTCCACAAGCTGCTTTAAGGTCATTAGATCGCCTTATTTCACACTGTCTGACTGCATCATCTTCCAGCTCTGTATTCACTTATTCCAGCACTTAGTTGAAGCTATATAATGTTTACACTGAATGATACAAATGATATTGTGATGTGTGTTCAGTTTATGACTTTGTTTGTTGTGGAAGAGACAGCTCATATTCATTAAAACAAATACAGGCTCAGCCTGAAATACGTACAACCTTCCAGTGTGATGTATCGTAGATCTGATTATGTCTTATTCAACTCACACAGCTTCGCATTCGTACCCTGCATTAAAACGCATAGCTTACGTATTCATCCGCTGTGTGTGTGTTTGTGTGAAGGATGTGGAGGCCAACACGGTGCGTCTGAAGGAGCACGGTCAGGATGTTCTGGTGTTAGAGAAGAGCCTCAGCAGCAGTCGAACCTCCAGCCATGGAGCATCATCCTCCCACTACAAGTAAATGTACCCACAATCCATCACCCAGTGAAACAATACAGCTATTTAATATGTTTTTGACAGTTTTTAGAGTGAGAACAGAGGCACATCAACCTTTGACTACACATATAATACTTCAGTGCTAGTTTTGGCCTTTTTGAGTGATTTGTTGACGATAAGAAAAATATTATCACCAGCTCTGTCTTTAAAATCTGTGACAGTGCAGAGTGAACACTGGACTGTATCAGTCTTGGTGACCAGCAGATGAGAATGCTTCCCGACCACGCAGAGCAATCCCGTGCACTGCAGCCAACGAGTGTTATCTTAATAGAGGCATCTGTCACTGCAGCATGTTCACTGTGATACAGAAAGACAGATTAATGGTAATGATGGGCTAGCTACTAGGGGAAAAAGAAGGCCTGGCAAGTCCCAATTACTTGTTCGGGGTTGCCCTCTAATCAACTCTGTCCCTCACACATGAGAGTGTCAAGGCTGTGTTCTCCCTCTTGAGAGGGGAAGCCACAAGATGACTCGTGCACCTCCCTCTTGTGATGCTGTTATCAAGTAATGAAAACAACCAAGGCTGGATTGTCTTGATTTACCTTCACAGAAAAGATGCTTCTACATTTTTTTTGAGCTTCTCTGACAGCTCTTACCCCAGACTCCCCTTCATCTTCAGCCGGCCAAGAACTCTGTGATTGTAAATAGGATTGTTATCAAATGAAGCAATCACAGACACACGCTCAAGTTACACAAATCAGTCGAGGGCCATAGCCGTGTCATTAGGCATTAAGAGCCAGTGTTTCTTGATTAGTGAAGGGTGTTTTTTATTCTGTGTTCCTCCAGATACAAGGTAATGTCGGGGACTCCGGAGAAGATTTTGGAGCATCTCCTCGAAATGATGCGATTGGATTCTCAATTCACAGAGTCAGGTGCTGCTCAGCGTGCAACATTCAGTACAGTAGTGCCTTCTAATACAATCTATCAATATCACGGTCATTTACTGTGAAGGGTTTTCTTCAATGCAGCATATTTATTTTCTCCTCTTATCTGCCTCTGGCTCAGCGTTACTCTCCTCTGTCCTCTGCCTGCTGCTCTGCACTGACCTGCTTGTTCTCGTCCATAATTAGCCACACATCACAAGCTGATCTGATTACTCTCGCTTGTGTGGATACTTATGGTTTTCATTTGCCTGCAGAAGTGACAAAGACAGGGCCATATGGACTGAGGCCTTTGATCTGCTCTTACAGAGGCTACACAGGTGTTTGACTTAACCTCTTTTGTGTTTTTTGTTGTTGTCACAGACTCAGCTTTAGATGACTTTGCCCTCATGCACTGTGTCTTCATCCCAAACAGTCAGCTATGTCCGGTGTTGATGGCACAATATCCTTTCATCACTATGTTACCTTTTGAAAAACCTGGCATGATAAAAAGCCTTCCTATTCTGCTCTATGTATATTGTTTTGATCTTTAACTGCTGTGCACCTACCACGCTCAGGCCTCTCAGGGCTCTGAGCAGGAGAAGCTGGACTACACTCTTAACAACAAGCGCAGGGTGATCCGCCTGGTGATGCAGTGGGCTACTCTACATGGAGACCACCTGCAGGAGGAGGACGTCTCTGTGCCCTTCCTAGAGGTCAGCCTATAGATATGATGAGTAACATTACAACCACTTTTACTACTACTGATATGGATGCAGTATAATAACAATCAGGAGTGGATAAAGTACATAACTCCATTGCTCGAGTCAAAAGAATAGATGCTCCTGGTCAAATATTGCACCGACACAAATGAAAGTTGTGCAGCTATTTTTAACTTGCGTTATAGTACTTGAGTACTTGCCTTTAAAAATGCTTAAATATTCTTTTCAATGTCACTACATTTTTGCTGCAATGCATTTGCAGAACCCAGTGACTCTGAAACAATCTACTAAATGCACTGACTCAATTATAAATTATGTAGAATAAAAAGACCTGGTCCCAAAATGACAGTTTGGACAAAAATCCATAGAAATTAATTTGACCATAACATAAAATCACCACAGGCACAGACAAGTTAAATATTTATATAAAAATATTTATCTGGAATCAAACTAATGTTTACTGCCTGGACATGGTTTCTCAGGTTGGACAGAGAATCTTTGTGGGCAGTGAGTGAGAGGTCTGTGGGTGGTAAACAGAGCGAGCGTTTAAAACACTCTGAATCTTAAGATATGGTCGTTGGACATCATCTTTATCTGCCGTAGGCATCGTGACCAACACCGAGTTAAAACCGAACTGTTCAAAAAATGCAACGAGCACTTTGAAACTGACTGACTGTGATGAACACAGATGTCACATTTTAGAAAAGAAAGGAAAATTCATCCGCTGACTTCAAAGCTGTGCTGCAAAGTAATGAGGAACGCGAACCTTCATAGAAATGTAGGGGAGGCACAAGGAAAATATTTGTCTTTCAGATGCAGGTTAAAAGTCATAAGAAAAAAAAATACTCAAGTAAACTACAGATACTGGAAAAATGTTATTAATTACAATCAGTAATCAAGTAAATGTACTATGTTCCTGTTCATCCCTATAACTATAATACTGTAGTATGATCAATGTAAAGTCAGTGTCTCTATTACATTTCAATTTAGTGTTTAAGTCTAATTTTTTTATATTATGCTTGTATATTGCTGTCATCACCTGGAGTTTACCAGCGGCACCTTAATTTACAACAGCAAAAAAACTCCTGTGTCAGAGGTTTCCACTTGCTGCTGACCAATCAGAAAAGAGAATTCTCTGTGACGACAGTAGAAACAGATTTATTTCATGAAAATCACAAGCAAAACCTCAGTTGGGCATCCTGTTGGTTTGGGGATTCACAATTAATCTAGTTTATGCTTACTGGCTGCCCTGAGCAGTAATGATGAACGTTGAGTGCATTTATATGTTTATTCTGTGATTGTGATTCTATGACTCCAGATGTTATTCTGATATATACTAATGTGTGGCTCCTAATGGTTTATATATTTTGAAGATTCATTGTAGGTACTTGGGGTGAAATTAGCAGTTATGCAGCTACATTACTGAATAATGAAACATGTCATTAGAACCGTCTTTTGATTCAGAGCTTGTTGTGTCTTGCAGGAGTTTCTCATGGCGGTCTCTAATGACGCCAAAGTGATTCCAGCTCTCAGGGATCAGCTAACAGAACTGGAGAGAATCGTAAAGCGAAAGTAAGTTGGCATTTTTAGAGGTTGTGAAATGGGAAATGAGAAACTGCATGTGCTCATAATTAAAAAGCATCGCCCTGGTCATTGCTTTCTCTTTGAGCTTTATCTGTAGATGAACAAAACCTGCAGAACTAAAAGTAAATTAACTTCAAGCTTTTTCTTTTTTTTTTAGCACTGAAGATGCCAGAGTGTCACAGAAAAAGGTAAAACACTGACTCTTCCCCTTTCAAATTAAACTTTAGGCGAAGATTTTGTTGTGCTTTGTGAAAATGTTATGACGAAGGGCTGAATCTGTTAAACTTTTGTCACAGCACAAAATCTTACTGCGGCAGTTCAGTATGGGAGATGAGAAGCTTCAGAAACGTCAGCCCATCAGGAGCAACGATGAAAGTGAGTAAAAGACAAGTCTCCACATGTTTGGGTCAGTGTGTGATTCAAGGTTTGTCCAGCATGCTGCTATATGAAACTTTTATTTAGTAATGTCTTCACCTTAACAGGTTTGTATTAGGCAAACACTCATGTTTGAAAGGTGATGCTTTTGTTTATGCTAAAGCAGCTGCAGACAGTGTCACTGCAACGTAACACACTGATTATAAGAGAGTGAATATTTGAAGCTGTACCCCATAACTCAGCGATTCAGTGAGGAATTTGATATCATGTTGTTGGTAAGATGTTTTGGTTGTGACACATATTGATTAAATATCTTATTATTATTTAATTTGTCTGTCCAGTCTGTCTCCAGATGATATACTGAGTTGATACATGGTTCATAATGCATAAGTGATTTATATATTTTGCTTTGAGTTTGGTTGCTCTCTGCCAGTTAACTGCTACCTGCTGATTAACATGCAAAACTACACGTCTGGTTCTGTTATTTTCTCTCTGAGTAAGAGGAAATGATTATTCTGTGTTCCTTCCCTTTTTTGACTGCACACTCACACACATTCATGTTACCATGTGCTTAATTGCTGGACATAAGACACTAAACCTTTTGGCTTGTGACCCCTTAAAATAAAGCAATGTGTGTTGATTGATTTAGGGCTAAACGCATCCAGAACTTAACAGAAAATAGCTAAGATCAAAGAAGAATTTACAAAAATGTGTTTCCTTCATGTCTCCTGTCTTATGAATTGTCCCCATGATCCCTAAGGATTTATCTAGTGACCCCTACATTTGGAAATGTTGCATTAATCTAACTGTCTCGAGCTTTCCAGAAATCACCACTCCTTCATTCCTTCTTACTGATCCCCTACTGTCCCATGTTTGCTCCATTTCATGCCTCCAGTCCTGCTTAAAGTCTACTGCTGCGACCACACCTACACAACGATCCGTGTCCCTGTGGTCGCCTCAGTCAGGGAGGTCATCGGAGCTGTGGCCGACAAGCTGGGGTCAGCGGAGGACCTGCTCCTGGTCGGCCTCAGTTCGGCCGGAGGTGAGAGCGGCAGCAGCTACGTGTTAATCAAATGATTGGAGGCAGCCCAAGCAGGGTGTTATACTAATAAATCCCCAGCTGATTTAGTGAGAAATTAGCTGCCTTTTGTGGTGAGTTTGCAGACTGTGGGCGGCTGCTGCAGTAGGTGCTGAAGAATGGCCTTTCAAACAGCTTAAGAAAAGCCTGAGCTCATTTTTTTTCACATTCAGCATGAGGCTGTTGGTGTTTAGTGGCTGCTTCTTACTGTAGTGATGTTCCATTGTCTCTGCCAGAAGTCTCTAATGCAGCTCTTACTCGCCAACGCTTGACGTGCACTTTCTTGATCAAAGCCAAGTAAACAACTACAGAGCTGTAGCTGCTCTGTTGCTTGGAGTTGATTATGATGGAGACAATATACGATATATCTGCATCTCTGACCAGTGAACTTTGGCTTTGCAAGGAAAAATCAAGGCTGCCACTAGCTTTGTGTATGATGAAAGAGCTCTTGTAGGACAGATATTATAGTATGTTGGTATACGATGTTGTCCAATACCACAATCATGTCTTGGTGTTATTATAGGGTGCAGAGGGTTGTACCGTGTAGACTCAGAATACAGTTGTGAAACTGAGACTTGACAGCTATTTCAACCACTCAGTGCTTTTAAAACTGAAAAATAGCATTTTCAGACAAAGATGTATTTATTTATTTCATTGTCTACAGCCGTAGACTGTATCTTACTGGTATTTTAAGTGTGTTAGCATGCTAATGTTTGGTGAATTGTTCTGAACACAAAGCTGAGGCTGATGGAAATATAATAGTTTTGCAAGTAGTTGTTCACTTAATCTAAGTACTCATAATGGTAAATATTTGTTGAGATATTTCACTCAAAACTGAAAATGTCAACCTCTTGGTGGGGCAAGATAAAAAGTCAGCAGATCGCCAAAGCTTGTAGGAAACGTCCTCTGGGAACCATGAATGTCTGTACAGAATTTTGTAATCCACCTTAGTGGTTACTGAGATATTTCAATCTGCGGCAAAAGGATGAAGCACGACAAGAAAAGGCAGTCTTCACTTTGTCATTTGCATATTAATTGGGCACTTTTGCATTTTAGAGTTGTTTTTTATAAAGGGATCTAACATTATATTAAATTTATGCTGTTTTTTTCTTTTTCCAAAACATGAAAATTACAAAATGAAATCTTTTTTTAACCCTCACGTGTTATGTTTTTGATCTACAGAGAAAGTCATCTTCAAGCCCAATGATGTTTCAGTGTTCTCCACACTCAGCATAAACGGACGGCTGTTCGCCTGCCGGAGGGATCAGCTGGACTCTTTGGTGGGTTAATCTCTCCCAGGAAACACACTTTACACAGCACATTCTCATCATATAAACGAGAGTTCACTGAAACCCAGTGGTGGAAAGTAACTAAGTACATTTACCAAGTACTGTACTCAAGTACAGTTTTGAGGTACTTATACATTATTTGAGTATTTCAATTTCTACTTATTTATATTTTCACTCCTTAACATTTCAGGGGGAAATGTACTTCTTTTCCATCTTTTTTTATACTCCACTACAGTTATTTGACAAAGTTACTTTTAAACACCATGGATAATTTAAAATTCCAACACATTGTTGAGGATTTTTACATAAAATCTGTGTGTTGTCACATCCACAATTTGAATGTTTATGAGATGGTAACAGATACAACAAATAGTTATTTTTTCCCACTAAACTTCTGATATGGTTTAATTTCAATCCATGTACAAATCGTCCGATGTTCCACCAAAAATTAAGCATCAGAGATACAATCCCAAACCTGAAAACAGGTTTGAGTATCATAACTTTTATTCTTTCTGCTCCCATTAATCACCTGACGACCCCCCAGGTTTATCTGGTGACCCTTTGGAGGGGCCTGACCCCAGGGTAGTGAACTACTGGACTAAACTAGCTAACTGATCATGAAGTTACTAATACTTAGTTAGTAATTGAGTATTTTTTACATTGCTTTACTTCACATTTACATTGCTTTTACTTCAATAAGTACCTCTTCCACCTCCTTATCCATAGCTATACATTTCAGACATCTGTTACTCAGAAATCTGTTGCTCTAAACTCAATATTTTCATGTTATATACTGTACATTTTGCTTTTAGAATCCAACCACCTTTTAAGCAATCTGGTAAATGTGCAGAATGTTTTATATCTATATATATATGTTAATCATGAGTCAAATTACAGTATTTACTCTCATAATCAGCTCTTATCTTTTATTTTACTTTTTTTGATATTTTAATGCACTTTGGCTCCTGAAGATACTGTATAAGCACCTGTTGGTCTTAGCATTGTTTTATCAGATGTAAAAGGCTGTTTACTTGTTTTGCAGACCCCTTTACCTGAGCAGGAGGGTCCCTCTGCAGGACTGTTGGCCAGCTTCGAGTTAATGAGCTCTAAGGATGTGGCTTACCACATGACATCCTATGACTGGGAGCTGTTTCACTGCGTACATGAGGTATGACTGTGAGACCAGGTGTCGTGAGCAGAGCTGTTATAAACCTAGTTCATCATAAATATATCTGTGTTAGTCTTGTAGCGTAAATTGAAGTTATGGCCATCAGTTGATCTGCTCTTTTGTTCACAAGATGATGACTTGTGTTTTTCTTCCGTGTCCGACAGCTTGAACTCATCTACCACACATTTGGGCGGCAAAACGTCAAGAAAACCACCGTGAACCTGGACCTGTTCCTGAGGAGGTTTAATGAAATTCAGTTTTGGGTGATCACTGAGATGTGTCTGTGTTCTCAGCTCAGCAAGAGGGTGCAGCTTCTCAAGAAGTTCATCAAGATCGCTGCCCAGTAAGCTGAACTTGTGTGACTGCCTGGTCTGCTCCCTGTTTTCTTTGACTCAGTTTACAGCTATATTCCTATGTGTATATTCCTCTATAACTTAGCTTTTCATGTTTTCTGTCAAAGCTGTAAGGAGTACAGGAATCTGAACGGCTTCTTTGCTATCGTTATGGGGCTGAGTAACCCAGCAGTGTGCAGGTTGAGTCAGACCTGGGAGGTGAGTACCTGTCTGTGTCAAAATGATTCTTATCCTAATGGCAAGTTAACCTTTAATGTCTTCTTTTCTCACAGAAACTTCCCAGCAAATTCAAGAAGTTTTACGGGGAATTTGAAAACTTAATGGTGAGTTGAAACCATTCATTTTGTATGTTCTGCCCAAGCATATGCTGAGGTGAAAATTAGCACTGTCAGCTGTTCAAGTAGGGTTTAGCTGCATCATCCTTGACTGGGCATATGATGGATCTGTTTAACACGGTGATGGCAGATCTCAGAACAGTGTGATTGTTTCCACAGGACCCGTCCAGGAACCACCGGGCGTACCGACTGACAGTTGCCAAACTGGAGCCTCCCATCATTCCCTTCATGCCGCTGCTGATCAAAGGTCAGAGTCTTTCATTTGATGACCGTTTATATTTAATTCAACATAATTGTGACCTGCTGTTCTGTTTTGCTTTTACCTCACTTACTGCATTTCCTTCTCTTTATTTTCCAGACTTGACTTTCACTCATGAGGGCAACAAGACGTTCATCGACAATTTGGTCAATTTTGAGAAAATGGTGAGGCTCCGAAGGTGTAAATTTCTCGTCTTATAGTTGGTGTAAATCTTTTTTCAATTCCATTCAATTCATTCAGTCTTGTCTATGGCTTATTATAGCTCTTTATCTTTCAGAGGATGATGGCTAACACAGTGAAGATACTGAGATACTGCAGGAGCCAATCATTCAGTAAGTGTCCCAAACGTTCATTTCATAATGAAAACGGGGACGAAACATAGAGCTAACTTGAACTTAACTTAACATATTTTCTCATATTTCCAATTTAAGCAGGTCCAGAGTCCCCTCTTGCCAGCAAAAACCACCCAGAAGTTCGGACTTACGTTCGTCAGCTCAATGTGATCGACAACCAAAGGACGCTTACTCAGCTCTCTCATGGACTTGAGCCCCGCAGGTCTTGAAACCACTCAGGGACAGAAATGTTACACTCTGATGCTGCTTCGCAACATGACATGTGCTTGCAGTGGGATGATTTTACTCCAAAACAGGCAATCACATGGAGGACCTAATAGCGTGTCAGATAATGAGATATTGTTTCAGATACCGTTGCCTGACTTGTTAAGCCTTTTATTACAGTAATTTGTGATATTTTAACAACAGTAATTGTTGCTGGGTGAAGTACCTCTCATATCACTGTGTTGCAGATATTGCCGTCATCTCCAAGTCAAACAAGAGCAACAGTCAAAGAAATTAACAATCTTTGGAGGGTCTCATTCATCAGATCAACATTTAAGATGTAAACACTATGTGATGCTGACGCTTTCAAAATGCAAAAGTCTTGATCTTTCTGAGATTCAGTTGTTTCGTATCTTTTGTATCATACAATATTTATACATATTTAAGTTTGTGACAATCTTATGTGTTGTAAAGCGAGTACAAATATTTATTTTGACCTCAGCATGCAAAGAATTATTATGACTATTTGACTATTTTATTCATGTGAGCACATTTCTCCTTGGCGATCTGAGTTACAATAAATGTCTGAAAACCTTTTGTGTGCTTTAAGTATTAAATATTTTAGATGGATTTGAATGTTGTTTTGTCTTTTTTTTTAATTTCGTGTACAATAAACTATATACAATATATTAGAGCATGCAGTTATTAGTGCAATAGTTCTGAAACCTCTGATTTCATGGTTTGTTCGAGGTATCTTCATCTGGAGGGGGAGGAGGAGGAGGAGGAGGGCAAAACTACACCTGTGTACAGTAAATATAAAGTTGAGTAAATGTAATAAGCTACTTTCCTCCCCTGAAGGAGTTTAATATCAGAGCAGCACCACTAACAAAGAGAATTCAAAGTGCTTTATACAATGCATAAAAATTAAATTAAGCACATTTAAAACACAATGAGAGGAAAATGAAAACAAATGTATATGGACATAATAACATTTCATAAAAGAATAAAAGCCAGACTGCAGATCCAGTGCGATTCATTTTTAGAATAGAAATATTCTTATATTTTTTCTTAATGTTGAAAAGTAAGAAAACGTTTAAAGGACCTATACAGCATTTTTATTGGGGAGCAGCAAAGTCCCAGGAAGCGCAGAAGAACATGTGGAAATCATGGAGTCTGCCCCTCTTCGGTCCCGCAGGGGGCGCTGTTGTCATCAGGATGGAGACTGTACGGTCTGGTCAGGTCACACTTGGCAGGGAGAAGTTGTGCAACCAGTGAAACCACCGCGGAGAGAGTGGAGAAACCCGACAGCGACTCATGAGATTTTCCCGGAACTCTGACTTTAGTTTTTCTGACTGAAAGTTGATCCTCAGCCCGCTGTGACCTGCACAGACGACGAGCAGCTCTGAAAAACTTGACGTCAGCTGTCGGTATGTATGTCAACAATAACAGAGGCGGTCAGAGTGAGAAGCTTTTACATGCAGTATTCAGCCTACATGCAGTATGTACAGGTTTACTGTTGTTTTGGGACTGTTGGGCGTGAGACATACAGCAGTGTGTATCAAGGGCTTTGCTATAACACATACAGCTGTAATAGTGGCAGTTATTCACGTTCCTTTCCACTGCTTTGACTGTAGAGAAAGTTTACTGTGCTCTTTCCTTTTCCATGTTGGTAAATGTTTGCAGTGCATCATGTCCTTATAAAGTCATGCAAATGACCCCAGATCTGCACTGTGAGATCCCTGATCTACTGTAACCACACTGTGATGTTTCTGATCAGCTGTTAGGATGTGACACAGAAGCTGACAGATCACCTCATTATCTGCTAGCTTTGTGTGATTTTTTTACTTTTATTTTTTCATTTAGTTTTGATTACAGCAAATGCCTGTTGTCTGACATATGGATATCAGGCCATTGTTGTTGCAGTGCTTACAGCAGTGTTTGCTATTAAGTGCGAACTGGCAGGAAGGAGTGCAGGAGTGCTACCATATCCCAGTAACCCTGGCCTCTTGAGTGGGCAGACAATACTGTGGGCTGGTCCGCTGAGCAGATTGCTGCGAGGCTAAGTATAGCATGAATATAAGTATATCAGCAGAAAGCAATGGCTCCCCTTTGTGACAATGGAGGCATTCCCCGCTGGGATGGATAGCAACCCCAATGAAGACCCAGGTAACAGCCTTTTAAAAGCTGTAATTGCTCGGCTGTAAATGGGAAACCTACTGTATGAACAATAACAGAGCTTCAATTTCCTGTAATGATGGAATTATTTCTTTACAAGATACTTTTATGCTGCCACGGACTAACAGGATGTCATAATCAATCTGTGTGCACTCCAGCTTGGAAGCATTATGTTTTTAACCCTTGCTTACACAAATACTGCATGTGTGTTGCCTGTGCACGGGCAGGAAGAGCTCACTTCTTGGTTTGAAAAATGAAAAGAATATCTCAAGGTTTTTGTTGCTGTCTCTGCTTGTGGCCTTACTTGTACTGAACACAGTAGACCGTGCTGGAATAGTCAGTGACTTTGGCTGCATGATCACGGCATACCAGGCATGCCATCGTCCTTATACAAGCAGAGCCTGGACCCTGAGCTCATTGCTTACTGGTACTGATGATGAGGAGTGTGTGTGGAGCAGAGGAAGAGACAGGGGATGGTCAGAGAGCTAAAACCAGGCCTCTCGCAAATGGTGTGTTTCTCAGTGAAGCTGTTCTTTGAAGTGGTTTTGTTTTACCATAGAGGACTTTGGTGAGTGAACCAGGCTTCCTTCCTCACTTCCTTCCTTCCTTCCCTGTGATCTCCCTCAGAAGCTGAGTTGGTGCTGAGTGTCATTATGAGATGTTGTCTCCAAGAGCCTCCTTCGTGCAAGTCAAGTTCGATGATATCCACTTCTTCGAGAACTGTGGCGGCGGCAGCTTCGGGAGTGTGTACCGAGCCAGGTGGATCTCCCAGGACAAAGAGGTGGCGGTGAAAAAACTGCTCAAGATTGAAAACGAGGTAGGAGTCATAATTGCACTGGCTTTTCATATACTTTTTAATTGTCAGTATAGTAATCATTTTAATTGCTACCCTATTTAGCGGGATGTGGTGACTTCTGTACCCATCACTCATGGTCATTATACTCCCCCACTCTTAGAAATCTGCTGCAAAAGAAACATTGTGAAATGAAAGAATGTATTTGGCCCAATTACACTAGGGACTGTTCTTGAAATCTTTTTGAAAGCTCAGGCTCATTGTCTTTAAGACAAAAAAAGAATCATCTTTGAAATCTTTTCAGGGAAATTGTATTACATTTGTTGGCCTGTGATAGGATGTTCAGAAAAAATATTCATGGTTTCTTTTATGAAATTGTAAAAGATCACAGATATCCATTCAACTTCAGTCAAGTGTTGGAGAGACGATTGTTCAATGAAAACAATAATGTAATCCTTTCACATTGAACCAATTGTTCATTTAATTATAGTGTTTGGCTACAATTAAATGAATTGGTTTTGTCAGGTGTCGGTTCATTCTATAAATGGCTTCCCAAGGATTTTTCTAGGCCCGTGTTATAGGCTATTTAGCCATGCTAGCAGCGTAGCTCTAAGGAAGGCATTGTAGGAGTGTTGAGCGGTCCACTGCTTTGGCCCACACTGAAATATCTCAACAACTGTTCCATGGATTGCCTTGAAATTTTATACAAACATTCATGGTCCTCAGAGGATGAATCTTACTGACTTTGGTTGCCCCCTGACTTTTCCTCTAGTGCCACCATGAGGATGACATTTGCAGCAATTGGATAGATTGCCATGAACTTTGGAATAGAGATAAAATTCCCAGAGGATGAATGTGATGTTTCCACCTCCATCTCTTATCCTAATGCCTTCCTTTTCCTCTAGTGCCACCAGCAGGCCAGAGTTTTCACTTATTCTGTGAAATATTTCAACATCTACTGAACTTGCTGCTGTTGTTTGCACAAGAATTTGCACATTTTTTTGTACCCGATCGGTGATCCCATAGACTGTGTAGCCACTGTGACGTCACCCTTTAGGCTGTAGATTGCTGTTTCGATGCTTCAGGTTTGGTATTTTGGTCATCATCTTAGTTCTTTGGAGCCAGAACTGCCGTTTATTCTGCAAAGACTGCCTCTGATTGGTTAGTCACAATGTAGTCTCTTCCTAATCGTGCCCGCTTTATCGTCCATTTTACTCTAAATTGGACAATAATTTACTAAATGAACATCATGCTGTATCGAAGAGGACTTCAAACTAGCGATTGAGTCTATAAACTCATTAAGAAATCAAGTGAGAAGTAGAGTCAGTTTTTTATAGACTTCCATGCAACTGGACTTTTTAAATCACTTTTCAGACCCAGAAGCTACGTCTGCTTCTTTTATACATTCTATGGGTGATCATGTGACCTCCTCTAGCGCCACGACGTTTGTGTTCTTTTAATTGTCTCAACAACTTTTGGATGGATTGTCTTGAAATGTAGACATGCATTAACTTTTAATCTGGTGTCTTTACCAGGTACCAGGTGTGTCTCTTACTTTGGTTTATGACCAAATAATCCTGCAAAACTAATAACAACCCCATCAGTTTCAGCTGTACTTAGTGTTTAGTTTAGTGCAAGTTACCAAATGCACTAAACTAAAATAGTTAACATGGTAAACATTAAACCTCATTAGCATCTGCATGGCAGCATTGTCATTGTGAGTATTTTAGCATGCTGACATTATCATTCAGCTCAAAGCACCAGTGGCCACTAACATGGCTGTAGACCCTTGTTCTCTTAGACACAGATATAATGATTTTGCGTGATTTGCACATCAACTTCCATTCTCATTAAAACGTTCATTTTCTCCTTGTGTGTTCATTGTTCAGGCTGAAATCCTCAGTGTCCTCAGCCACCGTAACATCATCCAGTTTTATGGCGCGATTGTTGAGGCTCCCAACTATGGAATTGTCACTGGTAAGATTTTTTCATCCTAAAGCCTTGATATTGACCGTGTCATACACACACGCATAGGGTCTCAATAATAATCGGTGCACAGCAGAGCCACCGGGCCACATCATGATGAAAACGTAGCAGCAGATTCTGTTTGCACCAGTTGCAGTTTGCTCAACACTGAATGGTGCAGAGGTTTCTATGGAAGCTTCGGTGAATGCCAGAGGGTTCAGGAAGTGCACACATTGATACAGTAGTTGTGTGCACCACTGCTTTGTGTCAAGGTTAGAGGCTGAGAAGAATGAAGCTCATGCAACAAGGGGCCCTCGACTCTGCACAGTTTGATCAGACAGGAGTGTTAAAGGTCGTCCTGTGAAGAATAAGTCATTAACGTTCTATTGTGTTTTAAACGATCACTTCTGCTGCTTCCTATTGTAATAGCTTTGATCTCCCCTCACTCTGTTCTGTAATGATAAACATCCACATTTGGACTGTATTCTTTACTCGCCCTGCTCCCCTGTTTTGGGCAGAGTTTCTTAATTTGCCTTTTTTCCAGAGTGTTGTAGCATTTTACTCGCATGCTGTTCGCTGCGCTGACAATGCCTCAAATCACAGGCTGATGATGATTAACTACACAGGAAGCATATAGTGTATGTAATTAGGGCTGCAACAAAATGATTACTTTTACAATGAATCAGTCAGTTACTTTTTTGATAATTGCTTAATTATTCAGTCAGTCTAAGATGTCAGAAAATAGTTGATAAATTGAATCTCTCAATTCACAACAATGCAAATCATCCAATCCTCACATTTGAGAAGCTTGAAACATTATGACATTTTGTATATTAAATGCGTTAAACAATTCATGGATATTCCATTTTTTGTAATTAATATTCTGTCAATTGACATTAATTAACTAATGTTAACTAACTAACTAATTAACTAAACTAACTAATGTCAGCACCACACGTAATTGACACTTAGTTTGCAGGTGGACAGATGACAATCATTTGCTTCACTCTTTCTTAAAAGCAAATCAAATCTTCTCTAATCTTTGCACAACAACAACAAACAGCAAAGCATGATCATCTCAAAATCCACCAGGCTGCCCTACAGCAGCAATTTAGTAGAAACAGCTCAGTGTACATGTATATAGGAAGCTGTGGGGGCTCCTGACATATTTACTCTGTAGCAAAGGCTGAACTTCTGATCTGAGGACTAAGGGTGGGCTAAGATGTGTCATTTCTGTTTGACTGGCTCATTATTGAAAGGTCCATGACAGTCAGGGTTTACTGCATGTTTTGGAATCCCCACAGGTCGTATATTTTCAATATCTTGTCCACTTTTACAAAGATCACATTCGTTCCAGGAAAAAGTGGAACACACTGTATCACTGAAAGTTGTAGCAGCCATCACTCAGATCCTGAACAGGGCGTAACGCCTCCTTTCATCATGTGGACAATACACAACATCCAACAATGCAGCTATAAATACATACTAAATGTTCTTGGCTCCAATTGTAACGAAATTGATAAATACAAGCCCATAGTTCACATTTGTCCTCACTACATCTAATATGTTTATGATTTATGATCATACTGTGACTTTCCCACAACCTGGAGTGACGTTAAATCACATTACATTTGTTGACAGTATCCTTAGTCGGAAGCACTGTACACTAAGTTAATTCAAATGAAAATGAGATGTAGTGACCTCAAAAATCATTAAAAGCAACCCTAACAAACAAGCATGTTTAGTGATTCAGTACTTAGAGTCTCTTCTCTTGTCTTGCGTTAAAACATGGCTTGATCTGCGCCATTTGGAGGGTGAAAGGGGAATGATAAACACTGAGTGATTGTGGCTCAGCTGCTCTTTATTTACCTTTGTAGAAATGTTACAGAATGAGCCCTGCAATTGTTCTGTAGTTTTTCTATCTTATTTATATGTATCCAGTTATTTTACATTTGCAACATTCATCTTCTCTAGTCTACACACTGTAAAGTAACTAAAAACTTATTTAGTGTTCAAGTAAAACTACACACTGTCAAAGCTTAGAATTAGAAGAGAATAAAACATAAAATTAATTTGTATCACTGTAACAGCAGGCTTGTTGGACATGTGTGAAGATACATATGTTTCATAGGGTTCACCGGTGCCCTGGGATATAGTAGCGTTATTATTGGAGAGTGGCTCTTTAAATTTTGAACCCTAACAAGACAACACAACACAAGATAAACAATAGAAACAATAAAACTGTAAAAACACTTTAAATAACAATAAGCAGCATAACAAACTGGGAGCAAATCAAATATGAATATAAATTGTGCAAATGGCAGAATATAATTTGACAGTGTTGGGCTATTTGTTTGTATAAGCAGCATCAGCGTGTGTGTATGATTGTTAAAAATTCAATACCTCTCTACTGCGGTGATTCTCTGTTGTTTGGATGAATTGTCAGAAACAAAAGGCGGGGTTTTAAGAATAGGTACCACGAAAACCAAATCGGTGTTTCAGTTTGCAAATGCATGCTCATGCTCCTTTAATCACCTTAGATAATTTAAATGATCTGTTATTAAAATAGTAAAATAAAATCTGTTTAGATTAGACATAGATTGCAGTCATGTCGTGTCACTTCCATAACCGCAATGAGTTCGACCTGCACATGAGATTTGTGTTTGTAAAATTTCCATCACCATACTCAAATAATTATGTCCATTTATTGAAGAACATTGAGTGTTAAACCTTTGATATTATTGAATGAGCTTGGAGACTCCTGAAATTTTGCCTCGCAATACTATGGAAACTCACTTTGTACAATTTGACTGTAATAAAGCTGGGCGCTGGTGCCTCTGCAGGTTTACATTCACACAGCTCCACGTCCTACAGCTGCATCTCCTTTTTCTCTGCTTTAATTTTTTTAGCAAACGCTAGGTAACTTACCTCTCATCACTTTAGATGCAACTGTATACAGAGTATGGAGTCAAAGGATTTGTAACTCTGCATATTCTCACACTGTGAATAAGTCAAAACAACGGAAACAGACTTTTCTTCACTCTGAAGAAGATTAAAATCATTGTGAGCAGAAGACTCGTGTAAAATCTGTACTCGGTGTCTCCACTTATGCAAACCATCCTTTCTACGTAAGAGCTGTGTGAAAAGAGAACTAAGGAGAAATCATCAAAAGCGAAGTGTTTTGAAGTTGTTGCCACTAAATTTGTAGTTTTAGAGCACGAATTACAGCAGCGCATCTTACAAATGGAGAAAAACTCTTGGTCACTGTTTATCAAAGCACAATCTAATTAGAACCAGATACCCAGATACAGGAAAAAGTTTTATAGCCATCCTGAACATGTTCACATTTATCAGCTCCTGTTATAAATTTCCTGTGTTGACATACAGCAGCAGACCGGGCAGTTTCCTCTTTCTAACAACCAGTGTCTACAACCCATTTAAGAGACCTGTTTGTCTCTGGTAGCCTTAACAATATCGGCCTCATTAACCTCAGCAATCAAGATTTGTTAATGTTTTGGGGTAAATGTACGTTTACCTGTGAGATACACTGCAAGGCTGTTTGTTGTTTCACACACACACACACAAGCTGATCTGTGACAGCTCACTCAGAGGAGGCGGATGATGTTAAAACGAAAGTGCAGAGCCGCAGGCAGTCATATTATCTATGGAATGTGGTGGATGAATGTATCACAGTGCAAAGTACAGACAAGCCTTCACCTGCTCACACAGGCAACTAAAGGCGAGCTTAATTTGTAGGCACATTATTTAAGATACAAGGTTATCTGCTGTCAGCCAGTCTGCTGTCAGTCTTTGCTATAATACAAGTAAAAAAAAAAGCCATTCAAAATTCAGACTCGTAATAATAAAACCATTGGTGTATTTTATGATTGTTAATTAGACTGCTGTATTGGTGCCAGTGCATGTTTACATTACTGCATGGGAACATGATTGGGTTATTATGCACAAACAGAGATTTCCTGCTGTTTCAGCTGGTCTGATAGTGCTTGTTTATCTTGATTCAAGCACTTTACCTCACAAGTATCTCTGTCTACAGAAAGCAAAAATGTTGATGTGCCTGTTCTGCATGCTTTGCCAGTATTACTTCTCTATGTTTTGGACTAGCTTGTGAGGAGATACAATACAGTGGTTGTCAAGACCCACAAACACTGTATGAAAACGGAACAGAGAGACAATTGGTTTGTGTTTTAGATAGACTTGATAAGATGTGGGCTTCCGAGGGAACAGGGAGGCTCATATTGTTCAGTAACGCTGTGATAAATTGAGCTCATCCTCAGTGACAGTGACAGGAGTAATCTGTAAACAAGACACTGTCAGCTGGCTTCCAGGAGTCGTCTGGCAGAAATTCAATTTTCAATTGTTTTCACGTAACGCTCTCACATACTGCACTCATGTGTAATGTAACGTGTATGTATAATGTGTAGCTATGTCACATTGAAGACACTTTACTGTCACAAACTGTCATTCCCAGTGATACAAACTCAAACATAATCATGTCTCTCCACAGAGTATGCCAGTGGTGGATCTTTGTATGATTACCTGTCCAGTGATGAGAGTGAGGAAATGGACATGGGACAGATCATGACATGGGCTGCAGAGATTGCCAGAGGTAAATGTGGCAATTATTTATCTCCTTAGTTGTATTAGTGAATAACAGTTTAACAATTGTACATGTCAGTAACTATGTCTTTGTATTAATGAATTAATTGAAAACGTTTCTTTTTCTGCAGGGTTAAGTCTCTGAGAGCAAACTCTTAATTGGCGTGTTTACAGAATTAATAACAAAAGGTTACACATGATGCAAGTCTGCTAAACAAATAAAATATATACATAATGCAGACAGCTTTAAAGTTTAATATGACAAATGAAATATAACAGAGACACTAGTTAAAATCTGAAAAGCTGAATTTTAGAACTGAAAAAGGCTCCGACAATATTTTTTTCAATCAAGGCTTGTGTCCATAGAGATGGTTTTCTTTTTCTTTTGGATAGTGAAACTGTGAAATGTGCATCTAATCTATGTCATTGATGCCAGTAGTTAGAAGTGAAGCCTGGATGTTTACTGCCTTCTTCAGTAAAACATTTTCTGGTTTTATAAAAAAAAGTCAACTTTGAGTTGGAGCTTCTTTGAGCTTGAAAGACAATTTGTCGCCCCCAGAAAGATACTTTTTTTCCCTAAACATTCAGAATAATGCAAACAAATGGCCACTTAAGTGCAAGATCCTGAGAGAAGCACACACTTTCTCTGTTTTTTTTTTGCCAATTTAGATGTAATTTTAGAGTGATTAGTAATTTTTGGGTACAATTACAATTGAAACTGGATTGCAAATGATTAAGAAGAGGATCAATTGTACCTACATTTGACCGTCATTAATTTGCATACACACAGAATAACTCATTAACTAATGCAACCCTAAGTTATTTATGTAGGCTGTTAAAAAGTAGAGGACCTTAGACTGAACCCTGAGGGATACCTGTATTGATGTTCACATCTTTAGCCACAACACCTTGAAAATTGTTTTGCAGCCTTTGCCATGAAAGCACAGTTTTTCAAGGCAAGACAGAATATTTGACATGTTGCTGCTGGTTTTAAGTCCTCGTTTGTTGCAGTCATTATTGATGTTGATACAGATAACCAATTTCTGTGTGCTTTAGTTCGTGCAGGCACTGTAGGCGGGCTTTTAAAGAGAAATATAAATAAGCAAAAGTCAAGGAGTCTCGATTTTGCTCATTAGTAAGGTCCTAATGATATGTATTTCTACTCAAAGCTGCTGCAGGTCTCTGTCAGCGCACTGCTTCTCTACACAGTATTTCAAACGGGAACAATGTTCCTCTTGTAACATTATCAGCTGAAAGATACAGTATTTTCTCATGTGATTAATCACAACCACCAGTTTATATATGAGTTTCCAGTGATCTCCTCCTGAAAAACTTCCCTTTATGTCTGCTTTAGGAATGCACTATTTACATTCAGAGGCCCCTGTAAAGGTGATCCACAGAGACCTAAAGTCCAGGAATGGTAATGCATTTGATTTCTAGCATACTTTTTGCATCCAAAACATATTAATTTGTAAATACATCACTGCAAGCTAATCTTTAAAGTGAATATATACCTTTATTGACTTTTAAAATCTGTTTTTCTCTTTAAGTGGTTTTGGCAGCAGACAAGGTTCTCAAGGTAGGTTTGTACTATGACTTCTCTGTAGAGTTTTATCTCAGATTCATTTTGCTGCATAATGATTCAGCTCTGATGAGGCGATACTGTCTTGTTAGCCGAACGTTTCAACTTTTAAATCAGAGTTTGAAAGGAGATAAAATACTGATAATATATTTACCTACAGTATATGAACACAAGAGGGCAGTGACTAACTTAGCTTGTGTAAGAAACCACTGACAGCATTGGCCGTTTGTTTTTGTGTAGGTGCTCTGGCAGATGAGACTAGTAGAGAGGAGATTTAACAAAAACACATGACAATGTATTGTACCTGTCATTTGCAAGATAATGTACAAAAAAAAAAAAAATATCCAATAAGTCTTATCTTCTGTATGTTTGTGATGTATCATAGAGCCACATTTTCACACGGTCACATAGCGTGCTAAATGTCCTAAATGACGTGACTGTCATACTGTACTGTAAATATTTACATGTGTAGCATTTACTAACACCAGCATCACCACCAGATGCACACTTGCAGATTATTACAGCCACTGTTGTTTTTCAGTAGAGACAAAACCCGCATTGCTGCTTTGGTTAGTGCGTTTTAAGTATCACACATATGAGATAAGTACATCGTTTGAAAACATTTTGGTTTAGTTTGCAATGATAATCTCAATTCTGTTTTCATCACCTCAGATCTGTGATTTTGGGGCATCTAAGTTCCTGACCCACACAACACACATGTCCTTGGTGGGCACGTTTCCCTGGATGGCTCCAGAGGTGATCCAGAGCCTTCCTGTTTCTGAGACTTGTGACACTTTCTCCTACGGAGTGGTGAGTGACAAGAAGAAGACATTTTAAATTTCATAGATCGTTGTTTTGGCACATAGTTCCTTCTTCAGCATAAACATTTGCCTTTATTCTAGTAATTAAGAAAATCTGGGCACAAACGGTTTTAAGTGTTACAACTTAAACTGCCTCATAGCTGTCCCATTACCCACAATACCTTTCAATTCATCACATGATTCTACATGAATACAAATGCTCACATGTTAGACTGATTCTTCCTAATGTACACATCAACCACATATCTTTCTGTAAGTTATAAAAAGTGTTGACTTACATTGGCTGTGAAAAACAAGAATTCTGGTGACTTTGACAGTGAGCAAGAAAACAAACGAGGCTCATTTTAAATATATAAATTTGTAGTTTATTTGTAATAAGGATATTGTTTTCTGTTCAAGGAAACCGTAAACAACTTAACATTTATTTGACTGACATACGAACACAATGCCCACAGATGGTTGGCACTTAAAATGTTAATAACTCATGTTACATGAGCTTTGCAAAATATTCCGAATGTTATGTCTGATATTGTCAAGATAACTTTCAGGAAATGTCTAACATTGGCTTCTATATATTTTGAAACGTGAAATATACACGTATTTATTATGAAGACTAAATATAAAGAAAACTGAAGACTGATTTGATTCACCCCAGACACATAAACTTTGGTGGCCTGCTATTGGCTGGTGCAAAAAGCTATCGTTTAAGTATGGGGATGACAGCACATATTTTCAGACCTGGAAGTGTGATAGTGTTGCTCTTCGTTGCTCACATTAAAAAAGTGACAGAAATGGTTGCACCAAGAATTAAAAAAGAGGGTGAGAGATGGTGTGGAGGAAGAGGGTTTCTGAAGCTATTCCACCTTCCAATACGCAGTTCTGATGGAGTATAATGGCCGCTTTAGACTGCGAAAATTGCATTAGCCTCTTCAGGAGTTTTAGGAAGTTTAGGACTGCACTTAAGACCATTTCTTAGAGTGTTTGTACTCTGGTTGATCTCAGTCATTTCTTCCTCAATTATTCGTCAAATACTGTCATAAAATCCAGTGGAAATGTATGCATCATGGCACATCAAAGGTCAAGTTAATGATTGACAAGAAGGTGAAAGTTGAGTAGTTAAGTCAGAACTCATTTATAAACAGTTTTTAAGGGAAGATTTGACAGGTGTTTGTTTTAATACCTTGAAAACATTTGTAGAAATTGCAATTAAATCACTCATGGCTTAATAACTGTGACCTTACTGCCCCTTAGAAACTCACTGCGTCTTTCTTATTCTTGAAACTCGAAAACAACACCAGTTACCCCTTAACTAGCTTAACAATTGCAGTTCCTATTAGACAAGGGTAAATTACTGATGAATTAACTTAAAAAATGTGTAAATATACATCTAAAAATTATGCTTCCCTGGATCTACGCTGGATTATTTGACAATGTTTATGATTGCATTGAACGTTTGACTGCAAAGTGATTTATGTTTGCCGTTTCCCCCCTCAAGTTCTTTCCTGAGGAGCTTATATTGACAGTAAAATACATACATGTAATGAGATGCAGCTGGCAAGTACAGTGGAGCCTCTGGCTGTTTGTGAAACTCCTCCACCTTTTTATGATCTAATGTTTTAAGATGTCAACGCAGGTTGTTATTTCTGAATACCAACTCAAAAGAGCCTAAATTATCGAAGGGGTACCGTTATTGTACCTCATGGCTTCCTTTTAATCGTTGTTGGAAATCTAAATTGAGTCTCTTTGTCTATTTTGTATGTTGCATTTGGTCTCCAAGAACGACAGAACACATATGAATGCATATGAATACATATGCTATATGAACAGATAAAAGATTCTCCTTGATTTAACTTTGTTTGTTTACTGACCTTGGCTCTTGACTTTTGCGACAGGTGCTTTGGGAAATGCTCACCCGTGAGATACCCTTCAAAGGCCTGGAAGGTTTACAAGTGGCCTGGCTCGTGGTGGAGAAAAATGAGGTACTCTAATGTGTGATTACATGTAGAAACACAGCATGACCTTTGGAACTGAAGAGTCGTTATCGCCCAGATAAATGGACATTCCTTTGCAAGGAATCAATATTTTGGTTTATGATGTTTTGCGATGTAGACATCTGTATTTATTGTCAGGAACAGTTGCTAACTGCATCTTTAGATCATGATGCTTTATTCAAATTGTATGTTTCTGCTTGGAGTCATACATTTAAAATAACTGGTTAAGGAAATTTTCAGAAATACTATATTTACGATATTTTCTCATGTCTATATGGTAAATATGAAGCTACAGCCAGCAGATCATAAGCCTAGCTTAGCATAATAACTGGAGTCTCAAATATTTCATCATTTATTTTGCTAAAAAGTTGCACTTATCGTGGAACTTGATCAATCGGCTTCAAATAAAAACCTTCATTGACAAGAGAAAAAAGGTAAGAGACAGGAGGGAAATAACAGAAAGAACAAGAGTTTGACTGCACAGATAGTCCAGCGATCAAAAGGTTGCAATATATCACATATATTTATTTTATTTGTTTGATTTGTTTAATAACTGTAAAAAAAGTGTTTTACAAGGGTTAGTGTGTGGTACTATTTCTTTAGCAGCTGGAGTCTTGTCATCGCTGTGAATTTGATAGACAACAAAGAAAACCAGTGGAGCCCTCATCTCCAGTCTATATGCTAAGCTAAGCTAACCGAATGCTGGCTGTAGCCTCATATTCATCACACATGCAAGACTGGTATCAATCTTCTTTTCTTTAAGAGAAGTGAAGAAGAGAATTGTTCAAAATGTCAAACCATTCCCTCAAATCAGTGCCTCTTCTTAACCAGCATCTCGTCCTACAACCGACTCTTTGTGTTTTAGAGGTTAACCATACCGAGCGGCTGTCCTGCCAGCTTTGCTGAGCTCATGAGGAACTGCTGGGCAACAGAGCCAAAAGTGAGTGATCTGCAAAGTTAGTATGGAAATTAACAACATATGTATGTTATGATTTGAATCACACACAGAACAAATGCTTGTATGTTCATTTAGGAAAGGCCAATGTTCAAGCAGATCCTCTCTACTTTGGAGTCCATGTCTAATGACAGCCAACTTCCTCAGCAGTGCAACTCTTTCCTTCACAACAAGGCTGAATGGAGGTAATGAGATCAGCCAGGCCCAGTAAATGTATTTATAACTGTCTTTTTTCCCCAATATACTGCCTCAGCCTAAGGAAATGTGCAACTGTTTTCAAAGAATGATGTGGAAATGTAGCTGATGGGGGCCGTGAAACACAAAAAAAGACTTGAGATCATGCATATAGATCTTTAATAATTACACTGATAGCTACATAAAGGCATGAAAACCTCCAAAGAATCATCCATCTGGATATACTTCCTCTCTTTACCCATAAGGCCCTAAAAATAATCACCATCTTTTTCAAGTAGAAGTGTTTAATTGGGTTGTATGAGCAGCTGGAGGTTTGGTGATGTTCAGCACAGCCTGAGTCTCAGCTGTTACTTTATTCTCTGTCTGCCTCTCTGCGGGGCTTGTCTGTTCTCTGAGGTTTTTCCTCAGAAGTTGTGCTGGTGGCATCATGTCCAGGCAGCCATCTGCAGGTGGAGCGGGCTGGAGTGAATTTTGCAGACTCTGAGAATGTGTGGCACTGAAAGACTCAAGTGGCTTGATACTGTAAGCTTCGCTGGCTGAAAATGGAAAGAGAGGCTTGTGGGTGATCAGAGCAGGTAGCTTCACCAGACAGATGACAGAAATGTCACGTCAGAGCAGCGAGATCTGTTTGGCTTGTTACAGTTTTTAGCAGTTATCTGATGCATTACTCAGGGATTACTAAGGACACAGCAGATACAGTTTTCATTGCAAACTGATTTAATTACTTTGTTTGAATTGAGACAATTTCTATCAGGTTGTGTCGACTTCTGGTTTGAAGGATGTGCGTTTACATGTCGTGTCGTGTCGGAGTTATATCCCTTTTTTTAAAATGGTTAGGGCATCACTGAAGTTATTGCAATTCATGCTGAGGGCGTCATGATCAAATAAAAACAACAACAGTAAATGTGTGTTGAACAGTGTCGGAGATGACCTCAGCTGGTTAAACATCCGTTGAGTCCTCTCCTTCCCTCCAGCATCACTGAGATTTACTGTACTGACTCACTGTTAGCTGTTCTTATTTAATTATTTTTGTTCTGTGTGCTGCTCAGCAGTTAATAAAATCCTAATCCTGGTGCCAAGAGGACGTCTGAAGTGTATTGTTAGATCACTCTGAGTCTTAAGTATTTGCTATCAGTTACTGTGTTGTTGTAAAATCAGCAGTTATATTATATAATACTATGTCCATGCTAAACCAGTAGGTTTTTACAGCAGCACCAGAGCTTTGCAAACATGGCCCTTAACAATATTGTGTGCCTGCTGCGACATAGCTCAGGGGCTGTAGATGCCTTAACTTACTTAGGAGAGGGTTATCCGCCGTTAGCAGTAAGGTGTCATAAATAAATGATGGAAACGTCATTTGGTGAAAATAATCTTGATTTTAGATGCAAATCATATTTCTATGTGTTTAACATTGTATCTTTTTACAATATTTTGGAATTACAGTAATTTTGAGTTGCAGTTTTTGTTGGATGGTTTGTGAGGCCACATTTCTTTGTGTTTTTATCAGTGGACAAAAGTACAACCATACAATCCATACCGCAGTTGTTGAGACATTTCACTGAAAACCACATATGTCAACCTCATGTTGGCGCTAGAGGAAAAGCCAGGGCATCACCAAAGTCTATAGCATTCGTCATCTGAGGACCATGAATCAGAAAATGTAATTGCAATCCATCCAGCAGTTATTGAGATATTTCAGTCTGGACCAAAGTGTTGGACTGACGGGTGTCACTAAAAAAGGCGCCAGCTCCTGGAAAGTTATTTCAATGTAAACACCTTCAAATTAAAGGGGAGAGTCACTACTTCATCCTTATAGTCATCATGTCACGTCAGGTCCAGTGTCGTAGTACTACCAGACTAAGATCAAATGTCAAACACTGGGAGTTTTACACTGTGAGCGTAAAAGTCAAAAGCAGCTGCAGCTCAGTGGTGGATGTTTTACAACCACTGAATGGATATATCTTATAATTCATTTATCTAATTATTTGACTTAAGAAGAAAATATAAAGTCACACTAGTTAGATATCGAACCTGTAACACTGAACAGATGCCTTACCTACAGGGTAATATGAAATATCAAAAACATAACAAAAGAAATTATTTTGGAAACTGAGACAGAGTGGAAATTGTTTGAGGTGGGAATTGTCAAAGTGGAGGACCGGGAGGGCTGGGCGGAGGAGTAAGGGTGGGCTTTCCTGTCTGGGCCACATGTGTTCATGAACAGGAAGTGTGAGAACTAAGTTTTTGTTGGTCTGAAGCTCAGCGTGGATTTCCACAACGCACTGTGCAGCACCACCTGCTGGCCAAAATTAATTTCCCCAGCATGAGGTGAACATGAGACATTGTCCTGTCTTTGTCCTGTCAGACAGATGCCAATCACCTTCTGACTGCAGGGCTTCATTGGGTTGTTCACAGAGGAGTTTCATTGTATTTTGTCATAGTATGTGTTAATGCTTACCGTCCCAGCACTCCAACTGTGAATAATATCACTTTTCCTTTGATTTTTGTTGTTTCAAGGATGAGGCTAGTGAGATGAGAACAAATCCCACAAAAAGATAAAAACTTGGGTGGTTTAATCACTACAAAAAGTTACTGTGCAAAATTACAAAACTACATATAGATAGATATATATAAGAAAGGTAATTAACCTTAAGTTAACCTTAAAGTTAATTAAGGATAAATAAAAAAAATGTAGTTGTAGAGGCTTTAGAGTGAGTCAGAGCGTTGCACTCTATGAACTCTCATTTCAGTGAACAAAAGCATCATATTTGCTGAATTAATTGCACATTCACTGTCCTGCTGTAAAAACAAATGAGCAACAAACAAATGAGCCCCTAACAAATGCACCGTTTAGTACTACAGTGCCTTCAGTAGAAATAGAAATACACTTGAGGCTGAGTGCCACAGACATGGTAGAGAAGTTGGAGTGTACGGAGGGATGGACAAACATATTGTTGGTTTTGGTCTTTTCATGGGATTTGTTGACAAAAAATAATAAATCATGTCAGGCTTCATAGATATAGAACAAAAATCTGCGGACTCTTTTTCAAAATTCAGCGTGGAGATATTTGGTGAGTTGTTGACATTGCTCTCCTGCTGTACACGACAGGTTTGAGATTGAAGCCACACTTGAACGACTGAAGAAGCTGGAGAGAGACCTGAGCACCAAAGAGCAGGAGCTGAAGGAACGAGAGCGGCGCCTAAAGATGTGGGAGCGCAAACTCATCGAACAGTCCAACAGCCCGGTGAGTTCCTCATTATCCTCTCTCCACCTTGGTCCACCTTCAGCTGCCGCCAACTGTCAAGTGGTCACAGCAGCCAGCGCCTCACTTTTACACTGCTGTTCAAATGCGTGTTTCCTCAATCCCATTAGGAGAGGGACAGAATTCCCCTGATCTTCCTCTGGGGTGAAGTGGAAATGGGAAATCAGTGGAGTGAAAATAAAACGTGTGAAATGAGAAGTAAAGAAAAAAGCACATTATGAGAACATTATGGGCAGCGTGTATTATTGCCAGCGCTGCATTTATGTGCAGTGTAGTGCATGGTTGCCTGTCAAGTACATTTGAATCAGGATGCACAGAGTGAATGCTGCATTCCTCACTAGAATTCATATTGAATCGTGAGCATCAAGCCTCTGACTTGCAGTTCACAGCTTTTTTGCATGCAAAAGACACAACAGATTATATTCTGTTTTTTTTTCACTTGTCTGTCTGTGAACAAAATGTGTTGTTTTTTCTCCAAGACCATGTGTGACTGGATGCCACAGTAGTGTCTTGTATCTTGGAAGCTGCCACTCAACAAAACACACTCTCTAAAGTCTGAATTTTAAATAGTTGACAAAACCTATGGATCAAGTACGCTAAAATCATTTCCTGTGTTCCCTTTCTTTTCCTGTCCCGCCCTTTCTCTGTCGTCCTGTTCTGTGGGCTTCCCTTTGCCAAGTAGTTTTCTAAATCACAACTTGTTTGACTTGGGCTTAATGTTTTGGGGTTTGAAACTGATTACTCACTTCCTGTTCTTTTCTATCCTCTCCTCTTTCCTTCTACCCCCCCCACCCCGCTCTCCACCTGTCTCTGCCTCTCAGCTCTTCTTACCTGTGGCAAAAAAGATAAGCGCTAAGTCGTTCTATCAGTCTAAGACGGAGGAATCAAACAGTTCACAGATGTCATGTCAGATCACAACCTCCAGTAACGAGGAGGTGAATCTGCAGTCCATGATGAAAGGCTTTGGGGACATGTTTTCCTTGGACGTTGGCCGGCCTGTCCTGCACTCAGGCATGCAGGTCAACATGCAGGCCAGGCAGAACTCCTCCATGTCGAGCTGTGTCAGAGAAGGACACAAAATCAACATGACTCTGGGGATGGGACGCTTCTCTTGGTCTGACGACAGTGAATAAAGCTCTCCGACGTTCCGTGTTGCCCCAGCTGCATCTGTCAAATACTATGATCTCCCTGGATGCATTTGTGTTGTCGTGGAAGTACTATTTCTTAATGAATTGCTTGTTCATTCACAGTGATTATCTTGTCATTTGAATAATCTTTACTTTGTCCCTAGAAATCAAATCTTGGCTTAGTTTTTCTTCTGCTTTGTTAAAGTTGTTTTTATGATGTGCCTTCATAAACAGCTCAGTGTAGCACAGAACCATATTATAGAATATATTTGTAACCCTCAACCTATGGATATTATGGATGTCATTTACTGTATGCCTAATGTGCAGGATGTATAGTGCCATGCATGCTGTGAAGAAAAGAGCCACGTGCGCCAGTTGCTTAGAGAAGGCCAGGCTTTTATGATGAAGTGACATTTTGCTGACATTAAGATTGGCCAATTTGTTCTGGATGTGGTGGAGTGCAGTTGTTGAGACGCAGTCTCTTACCAGGATGAAAAAGTACATGTTTTTTCCTCTGACTGACCCAGGTTTAAAACAGCAGGAGAGGGACTTTGGTGTGTGACTGTCAGCTTCATTCCTTCATTTTACCTTAAGACAACCTTCTTTCTTAGGCTCAAAAAGCTAAAAACATTTTACATACAGTATCACATCTGTTCTGACTGAATATTCGCCTCAAGGCCTGCACTTTACAGTAGAGAAAATCATATTAGGATTAGTGTTCAGTTAGGTATTATGCTTCATCTGGGGGAAGGACATGCTTCCTTGAGCATAGCCCATTAAATTGTCCCTTTCACTTGTTATCATCAGTCAGTCTCATGAGGATGTAATCCTCTGTATTCCTGTGTTGTTGCTTGTTAGCTTCCCTGCAATGAGCTAACATTCCTATTCAAACATTGACTGTACTCCTGTGGCATCGAGCCCTAGAAATACCACATAATATAACAATGAGCACAGACTCTTACTAATATTTACATTTTGCTGTGTGAAATCCAGGCACTTAGCTTACCCTAAAAACATTCAACTACCACACTTGTAAGTCTACTTCCACCAAAATCACACAACTTGCAGCTTCTTGATGTGACATATTTTCCTGCATCCTTCACTGTTTTGTCAATAAATCAGTTTCTTTCAACTCTATGCCAATCTGTCTGTCTTAGACTGATTTTATTACTTTCCTTACATGGACAAATAGTGACAAAAGGACAAATGTTACACGAAAATGATGTTGTTTTATTATAGAAGACAGAGCAGAGCGTGACTGATAACATTTTTATAAGATTGTAAAATATATTGCTTCTGTAGGTGGTTTTTTTTTCTGCTTCTTGTGACATAAACTTCATGCCACTTTATTGTATTATTAATGGTCTGGTTACCCATCATCCACTTAGTCCACATGGGGGCAAGTGTGTGAACTAAAAACCATCTTAAAGTCTTTCCTCTTCTGCAGATTCCTCACACACGTCATAAACACAAAAACTGTGTCTAAATTTGAGATGTAGGTACCTTTGTCAGCAGCATGGATCTTAATAAAAAGAATCATAGCAGAACATTTGTGAAATACAATACGCTGTTTGAAAAGTGTTAAGAAAATGTTAAGTCACTCCAATGAGACTTTGGCAGCAGCTGAGTGTTTCTGAATCTGTTTACTTCCAAAGTGCAGCACTGGAGGAGGTGGAAAATGCTGCAGGGCTGAGTGGCTTTATGAGGCGTCGGGCTGCACTGAAATGTATGGCAGCGACTGTCTATTGAGACCGGAATTCAGTTCATAATCTGAGCTGTTATCAGATGTCGTGGGAAGAAGACAGTGAATGGGGATTACTCATTCATTTAGTCATCTTTCCTCCAATTTTCCATTGCATTATTTCTGTCATTACACACCAGTCTCATGAGCACAATGATGAAATCTTTATTTTGACTGGCAAGTTTCTGCCTGATTACATTTAATGAGCAATAAATGATTTATCATTCAAATAGATCACGTTAGATCAGACAGATGGACATTTCGGTTTGATATAGACCATTAGAGGCAAGTTGTCTTAATCGCACAGCACAATAACCGGAAAAGTAATGGCTTCGAAGACATGGAAAACACGGCTATTTTCCATTTTAATAACATTTACTTAGATCGTGTGATTTTTACTTAAAGATCTGTCTGTCTGGGAAAAAAACATCTGTTGTCAAAAGTACATGTTTCACACTCTGTATCCATCCAAAATCTATTGGTGTTACTTCTGTTTGTCTTTTGTTTCTATGCAGTTGCTGCCCACCCTTGACATCTATACATGGACAGAGGAACATGTGGTCAGTACCATTATGTTTACCTCAAAATTAATGTATTAATGTAGATTTTCATACCACGTGAAACCATTACTATTAAAACTAATATGTTACCATTTTATTCTTTCAGTTTTTCTGGATGCAGCAAATATTTGGCGCAGGTTTGTTTATTTGCTTCCCAAAGTTGTACACTGCAAGATAATCTTTAATCCGGCTTTGGCAGCTTCAGGCTCTTTATTTGTGTTCTGCTGTTTAAAACCTGGGTGCATCGTTTTCTCTTTCAGGGGAGGGTACATGTGGCATGCAGCTGTATGCAGACCTGTTTAAAGAAAATCACATCACCGGAAAGAGGTTGCTATTGCTCACAGACAGCGACATGCGGGACATGGGGGTCAAGTCCAAAGGTCACGTCATGCACCTTAAGGCAAGGCACAGTTAACCATTAACCACCACAGTCCTCTGTTGTTGTTTTTTTACATAATTTACTAGATCAGATCTTCGTTCATCAATATTTGTCATTGCAGTAAATCTCACGTTTTCTCTTTGGCAGGGTGAAATTGAAAAGCTAACTAATGATTACCTGGGGCTCGTCCACTTCCCACCGCTACTGAAGGTATAAAGTTTCTTCATAATCTTCAGGAAGAGTTGCCCCTTTGGTTTTCTGTGCATATTTGGGCCTAAACCCCTTTTCTACACAGGATGAGCTGGAAAAGGAGTTGGAGAGGAGTAAAACTGTAAATCTGGAGCTGGTGTTTGGATACCACTGGAAACCAGGAACTGGGAAATCTGTAAGTTTCTAGTAAAACAGAATCACGAATAAATGGTTTATCTACTTTGATCGGGATTGTTATTAATTGTTAACACAGATGAAGAATAAAATCCTAAATAGATATACAGAATCATGTTTTTGCCAGGTTTGAATCAGCCTCCTTGTACTGAAGCTGTTTGTTTGGAGGATTCATGATGATGGCTGTTATACTGACCATTGAAGGCATCACTAGACATGTATAAAACCAGACAAATAAACATTTCATTCTCAGCCATGTATCACATCCACATCGACTTGCTCGAAGCCCTTTGTTAGGGTCTCAAACTGTGGAGAAAGGGTGGCTCTTCACTTGCTGTTTGAATTTAATCAAAAATAGACCATTTAGCCAGAAGTCATTTTCTTTTTAAAAGGCAAACGTTATTTAATCTTTCAGCTGTTCATTGTCCCATCATAAATAGTCCTCTTTCAGTGTGTTCGGCAGGGCTGAAACGAGCCTGCTAATTGCCTCCCATTTCTTCTGACATGTGGTGGTTTAGTGGGTAGAAAACACAGCAGGGAGAAGGAAACAGGAGGCTGAGAAAATGAGAGCTAATTATTTTCCCCTGCCTGGTGTCAGGTTCCGTGTCAGCCTTGTTTTTACAAACTGGAAGGTTTTTTGCACTAAATAAAACAAACCCGCACTGCATTTTTTTCTTCGCCCCTCTTTGCTGGCGATGTCATGGAAGCAGCTGCACTTCTCAAAGACAAAATGAGGGCCTGCGATTGTGCGGCCACCATCTGACAGCCACTGAGGGTCCCCTACTAATGAGGATATCACCGTGCAGCCAAGTGAAAGGTGCTGAATTATGTATGAGTTGTCATTAGACGCACTCGGGTCCTAGGCATCATTACCAGACATTGTTTCTGCTGGAGTGATTAGACTAACATGGACCTGGGAGCCCCGGTGCGACCGTCCAGTGCCGACACCAGGCCAGCGCGGGGCCACTAGTGTGTTTCTGAGCCAGAGGCTTGCTGAAGCTTCCCCTTTGAGCCGTTTCCAGCCCCTGGGGACGATGCAGGAGAGGGCGAAGGCTCCTCAGATGAGTGTGTTACTGCCACTCCTCTGATGTCTTTCTCTGTGATCACTACACAATGGATTGGCCTGCGCCATGAACGCTGTGTGGTTGAGCAGTGACCTGTGGTGTCGTGGCCGGCTTTTGGGGATTGGCAGAATCATTACTGCTTCGTCAGCATTCAGTATGCAGGAGAAGAGGGCTGGGGAATTGTTCAGATTTGTGCCTCCTAGTGAGAATTTGATGTGTCCCACATACAGCAACTTAAGAGGAAAATCTTCACCTTCAGTGCCTAAAATGAACCATTCCTGCTCCAAGAAATTAATCCTGGATCCTGAGAATTATAACATCAAATGTTTGACAAGGAATTTATATCGTCTACATAATAGTCATTTTATGAAAAGCAACAATTCTCACTGCGATGTTGATGCATTAGTGTAATAGTGGAGAACAGTTTTCCATTAACAGGCACAAAATTGCATTTGATATAATATCACATTTTTTCATGCCCTTGTGATTTATTTAGAATATTTTATGTTATAATTTCTGTCTTCCCACACAATATGAGGCTTTGTGGCCAATAACTTGCCACTACCATCTAACTACCTCTAGGTTGTGCTGTTGGTTTATATTCAAGAGTAACCAAGTTCTCTTCAAAGAACACTGCAATTATAAACTTTTCCATACACTCAGGTGCTCTTTCTGAGTGTACCAGACCAGACCTATACTATCTCACCATTTCTCTTTCAAGGACTGCAAATGGAAAATGTACCTGGAGCTTGATGGAGATGACGTAGCAGTAACGTACATTAAAAACGTCGTCTTCAACGCCAACCGACAGGATGTGGAAATCCTGCGGATGACTAAGGTGTTCTTACAAATCACAAATAATATGACCACTCATGTTTTGGTTAATACTAAATGTTGTCTATGCTATATTTCTGACCTAACTGGCATTTTGCCTCTTTTCCTTTTACCTCTTTTTGTTGTTGCCATTGTCAGATTTTCTTAATGAACTAATGTCATTGCAATGCAGCCACCTTTTGTGATGGACAAATGGATCGTTGGACTACAGCAGAACCAGAAAGTGGATTACACGGTCAATTATGAGGTGAGCCATTTCAGCAGCACATCACAAAACAACGCAAATCTGCACATCAGCCATTTGAAACATGAATTTAGAAATCACAGAATAAACATCTCTGACACTACGTTGACCTTATGTTGTCCTTCGCTTTTGACTGGACACTTCAGAACGATGTCAAGTCACCAAAGTCCACCAGACACAGCTGTCCAGTGACGTGGAGTCTCGGTGGTGGACAAGACGAGATCAAGACAGTGGAGCTGGTCATCGAAACAGCAGCAGAGTGGAACCCCATGGACAAGCCTAACTCTGGTTATTGTTTAACTTATAGTTCTGTTGTCACTGCTGAACAAATAAAGATTGTTGCTGTTTGAATTTCCCAGGAATTGAACAAACAAATCACAAATCATATCACAAATAGCAAACAAGCAAACACAGACTGTGCTCCTGTTTTAATAAGTGCATATCTTCATTTTTAGAATATGATCACGCATGGATGTACCATGTAAGGCAGAGGCAGATGATGACCCAGAAATCCCTGCAGATGACCGCTCCTCTGACTGCCTTCTCTAGCTCTGATGCCCGCACTCTGCCTCAGTTCCTGTCTGCACATGAAAGCCAGGAGTTTTCTTATGCTGCAGCTGTGCGCCGCTCTCCAAACCGCGTCCGTGCAGTTCCCTGGATTGACTCACGCAGCTCATCGCCAACCACCAGCCTGTCGGCCAAACTCTCCCCGCTCCATCTTGGGTCAAAGGGCAGCAGCCCCTCTAGCACTACATCAGAGAGCGCCTCAGAGAGGGAACGAGAGCGTCCACTCAGTGCTGGAGCAGTGCATGACTACCGCAGAAACAACTACTTTGGCAGCACATTAACTGTGGGAGGGGGGCAGGTTAGGGGGGACGCATGGACCAATACTAGAGGTAGCTATATTCATAATAAAACCAACAAAACCTCACGACAGGCGGGGAGGCCACGGTCCAGCAGTTACAGTTTCACACCACAGAACCGCCCCTCCATGATACCAGGTATATTGTCTGTGACAGAAGACCCCGGTGAGGAAAAAGAAGGAGCCAAAGCCAGCGATGGAGGGTGGATCAAAGTGGAGCGACATAAAAGATTACCACGTCAGGACAATAAACAAGTCAGAGGTCGACCGAGGAGAGGGGGCCGGGGAGGGCGCGGCGCTGGTGGAAGAACATAATGTGGGCTGCACATGAACTGACAGCTTGTATATTGAACATGTGATGCACTGAAAAGGTTTCACATAAGAATAATGACTACTTGCATGCTCAGAAATTAGCAGCTTTTTATAAGAGAATCATACTGATACTTATGTAAATATGAATTCATGTAAGGTTTTAGTTCCCCCCCCGTCAAGTTAATTAAATTTATTATCATAAAACTGGACAATTCAGTCCTTGTTCTTCAATCTTTCTTTCTTTTATTAAATGGCAGATGGTAACCAGCATTTATGGTTTCATAAGAAATGCATTTTTTTAATCAGCCCAGTTTTTCACAAGCAACCAAATAAACCTTTTTAATGCTTTGACCAAATATTGGATGAAATATTCTCACTCGTTTCTTCAAATATATACTTTCTAAGTTGCACCTTTAGTGTGTCTCTTTCTTTACGAGTGTTTTCGCACAGCAAAATTACATGATCTACTGATTGCATTGTTTGAAAAAGGTGGTATAAAGAAGAGAGAAGTGCAAAGGTTGATTTGGTCTGGTGTGCCTCGCCCCAGTGTTGTGATGTTCTCCTTTTTGATGCTTCAGTCATACCCACTTCCTGTTGTTTACACACTGCAGCCAACCTATTTTTTTAGTCCTATCTCAACTTTCATACCAGTCTTTAGTGTCATATTTTCAAATCCCATTTGTATTCATCCTTATTAAATTAGATTTCTCATACTTCCTCTTTCATTCCCCCATAAATATCCCTCCTTTAATTCCTTTGTCACCTACAACCAACATAAAGTGTGACTGAATTATTCATATGAGAACGTTACTATATATCCTCATTATGTCTGAACACTATATGATCATTCAAATTTTATTTGTTGGATGGTAGTTGGAAGGAACCCAACATTTTACCCGCCTTGCATGCAAATTAAGTGACAACAAATTCGCGCCAAGGCAAAGAACCTGGAAGATAAACGACTTTTGTCTTTTACTAAATGCACCCAAATTAATCCACTTGTGAGTATTGGTTAATCAGAGATATATTGACTACATTTTAAAATGTGAATATGGAGATTCGGCTATGTATTTGGGCCCCTGTGTTTCACAAAGAGTGCAGTATTTTGTTGAGCTGCCCGGCTGTGTTTTATGCAGCTTCCAGGACTTTGCTGTGGCGCGGGAAACGAACAGAGAAGCGGGCGGCGCGCAGCTGCAGGAGCCGCATTGTTCACTGCAGAGCTGCAGCAAGCAGAGAGAGTCAGTGTCTGTTCATCTGGGACCATTATCACAGGAAAAATGCCCTCCACCCGCAGCAAGGTAAGAGAAGCAGCCTCACTCTGTAAAAAAAAGAAAGAAATATCCACTCTGACTAATGGTGTGTTTTGTTATCTTCTTGGTGATAAAACTTCATGATGTGATCACACTGTAGAATCAGGTCACCATTTGAATCCTGCTTTTCCTTTAACACTGACCGAGCTAATGTAACAAACTTCACAGGCTCGAAATATGAACAAACCAACTTACAGAACTGAGTAAATAGAGATTTAATTTGTGTCAAATCTAACAAAGTGAACGATTAGATTAGTTTTGTTGTTGCACACTAAACTTTGTTAACTCCAAGTTACTAAAGTTAAGAGGAGGTAACTAATGTTTGCTGAAATCCATGTCAATTATATGAAAACACACTAGACAGTTACTTACTGTACTTTTTGCTAAGTTTCCCCAAAGAAACTTTTTTAAATCTGACGCTTGTCTATGAATCAACTCGTAGAAAATGAATGCAAATTGGCACAAACTTGTTTTTTTATTTGTTAAGAAATGGTTCCACCTTTTTAAACATTAATATTTGCTGGTTTTAAGTTTCTATGATAACCTGAATTATTTTGAACAAAACAAGCAGTTTGAACATTTTACAGACCAAATGACTAATGGAGAAATAAAGTCTTTGATTAATTCATAATGAACCTGTATCATAACCCATTTAGAGCCTGCGAGCAGCATCACTAACACAGTTCCAGTTGTTTCATGTGTTAATATTATTTCAGAGGTTTGTTTGTAACACGGCCTGGTTTGATCGGTCAGTCCAGTGCTCTGTCTCTTGGACGAGTGTCCTCGTGGGTTGGCTGTGGACACGGACACCCTCCTGGCTGTGTGGCGCACACTTTTGTAAACAGACCTGTTGTCATTACAGACACCGACTGCCCAGCCTCCGTCCACCAGGATGAGTCTGAGGAGCTTCCGCAGCATCCCCCTGGTTCCCATGGAGACCTCCTCTTCCTCCTCTGACGACAGCTGTGACAGCTTCGGCTCCGATGGAGGCTTTGCAAATACGGTAACAATAAAATAGTGTTTTACTTTGGTTGTTAATGGGGTCTTTAAGATGAGAGATGAGGCTTTATTTATCCCACACTGGGAAAATTCACTTGTTCCAGCATCAGAGGAGACAAAAGTTGCAGAAACAAGGGATAAAACGCACATGAAAATAAATACAATGCAGCATCACCTGTAACTAAAAATTTTTTGTGTTTTTAGAGGAGCAGCCGTAGACAGACGAGGAGGATGGCAGCGAAACCAAAGGTGTTTGAGGCGACGTCGGAGGAGGATACATGCAGCGGGTTTGAGGAGACTGAAATCAACAGTCACATGGAAGCTATGGTAAGTTGTGTTTTTGTTCTTTGGACCATATTTCAGACCTTCATCAGACACCATGAAGTTTCTTCTAACTATAAATTGTGAATTCTGTCAGAAAGTAGACTGTGAACCTCCGAGACGTGGCCGCAGGTCCAGCATCCTGAAGGTTGCCATGACATTTCCCGCCAAAAAGACGGGCAAGAAGAGGCCTGCATCAGAACCACTCCCTCAAACTAAAGAAGAGGACCCCAACTGTGAAGAAGAGCAGAACTTCATGGTCAAGAGAGCCCTTAATATTAAGGAGAACAAAGAAATGGTACAATTTGCAATAGTGGTTTCCATTAATGACAGTGTTTGGTATTATGAAGTGAACTTTTTTTCATTGTGCCGAATCTTCTCATTAATTCATGATTAATGTGATTTTTAGCTCGCAAAGCTCATGGCAGAGCTGAACAAAGTACCTGGACTCTTCCCAAGACGGATGCTGGCGTCAGCATCCACTACGGTAATTTAAACAGAAGATGGATAAATAAAATAAGTAGCATTGCTTCACATCTTCACACGGGGTTTTATCAGTGCTCTGTATAAACCGGTTCTATTTCTTCTGGTATTACTTCTTCAGCCTCGCCAGGCACCTCGGCGGTCCATGGGAACTCCAGGAGCTCGCAGGAGAAACCCTGAGCGTTTGTCTCGACCCCACACACGGTCCCGCACGCTGGTGGACGGACCCCCCAGCCCGACTCCAGAGGAAGAGCCCGAGGACAAGTTCAGCCTGGTTCGCAAAAGCTGCTACTATGAGGAAGATGATGAGACGGTAAGTAAATCTCACAGACGGACTGTGCTTCTTGTCACCGTTCTCATTGTGTCAAGTTCTCCTAATATAAGCTATAGGCACTAATTACATTCTGATTTCGCATGCAGCCTCGCCGCCGTTGCTTCAATCGTACCAAGGCCATCCCTCATGTGGTGCGGCCTGTGGAGGACATCACAGAGGCAGAGCTGCAGCGCATCTGCCACAACGTGCGCGAGAAGGTCTACAACAGCTCCACTGTAGGTCCCACGCTCGCTGTAGTGCTGAAAAGATTTGAACGGTTGCACCTGTTCATCGAGTTCTGTCTGAGGATGAAACGTTATCTCTAATTTTCAGGGAAGCACTTGCCACCAGTGCCGCCAGAAGACTATCGACACCAAAACAAATTGCCGCAATCCAGAGTGTGTGGGGGTGAGGGGCCAGTTCTGCGGCCCCTGTCTCCGTAACCGCTATGGAGAGGAGGTCGAAGACGCTCTGCTGAACCCGGTGAGGATCTAAACACAAAAGATTGTATTTACATTTGATCTTTGTGTGTGTGTTGGCCGAGTCTGACTGATTTCTAATCTGCAGGAGTGGCGCTGCCCGCCGTGCAGAGGGATCTGTAACTGCAGCTTCTGCAGGGCCCGAGATGGCCGCTGTGCCACAGGAGTGCTGGTCTACCTGGCTAAATATCATGGCTTTGATAATGTGCACTCCTACCTGAAAAGGTGACTGGAACATATGTGAAACTTTAACTGCATTTTTTTTTTTTTTTTTTTTTTTTGTTATTTAGATGTTCTTTTTTAACACTGAGATGTTGTGTTGTGTCCACTGCAGTTTGAAGAAAGAGATGGAAGAGAGTTGCAAGTGAAGTACGGAGGAGGGAGCTGCTCCTGGACCCGACTGATGTTCTCTGTGACCATTTTTTTTTCTCTCCCATACACACAAAGTCCAAATATTGTTCATAGCGCCTCAAGCATCATAACGCGATGCGTGTTGTTCCTGTTTCTGAAACTTCACATAGTTGTTGAGCATTAACTGACGTCTGGAGGCGGCACACACGGCCAGTTCTGTCTAGTGGAAAGTGTGCATCATTTTTGTTCTCCCACATACTTTCTTGCCTGATCTGAAGAGCTGAGCCCTCAAACGTCTGGCTGATCGTAAACTAAGTTGGAGCAAAACGTTTATATGCTGACATGTCCTAACAGCCCTCTGTGATCTTAGCTATTTTAAGGTGATTGATGTACATATCCCCATAGCATATATAAAAAAAATCCCTTTTTCTAATAGCTAAATCATCCCATATGGTGCAAAAAATACATGCTTGTTTAGATGATCTACTGTATTTTACATTGTTTTAAATGTATTGACTTTACACAGACCACTTGGCCGTGACTTTGTCTCTAAGGGATCCATTTGTTTTTTTTTTTTTGTTTTCCTAGTTGCAACTTTATGCTTGTCTTTTTGCAAGTTGTGTCGCCTTTGTATATCTGAAAGTGGAATGTTGGAAAAAAAAAAATTTTTGCATTAGTTGGGATTTCCTGTAGAAATGGCCTAGTGAGCTGCTTGCCACTGAGGTGGTGCAGGTGGAAAGGGCATACACTGGGGTCCACTGCCTCTCACTTCTAAACCGAGAGGAACTGTGTGATATACTACAGCGCCTGGTTAAATATCCTTCATTAGATAACTGTCACTAATGGTGTGGAAACAATTAGCACACTCTAATGGGAATCTCATACCTGTAAATCATTTTATCCTGTTAAAGCACATTCTCGCTCTGCTCCAGTCTCTTTGGCTCATTTTCTGCCTTACACTGCTAAGTAGGAATGGTTGAAGGTGCCACTGAAGTGGCAATAGAGTTATGGCCTGCATTTTCTGTTCACAAGTGTAATACTCTACATGAAATGACATGGAATTAACCTTTGTATCGTTCATCTTTGAAATGTACTTCATTTGACCTGCGCCAGGACATGTTCTGATTATATGATACTGTTTCAAAAATAATCAACGGTTGAGATTTCTTCTTCAGTGTAATGGCAGGTGGAGGTCATCGTACTGCTGCTTGTTTTTATCAGGCGCTGCGCTCCTAACGGGGAAGAATCCTGAGCTGTTGCTCTGCTCTGCCGATGCTTGCTTTGTTCTTATAGGGTTAACTGTACATTTTCATTAAAGGGTTTGAACTGCAGAATCATGTGATCAGTTGTCTTTGACATGACCACTCTATCCAGGACAGTGGCAGCTGTAATTACTGTTATTGAAATGTGAAGACGAAGAAATCCTGAAAGAAGAATCTTAAGGTTTAAGATCTTAAGAGTGTGAAAGCTGGAAGTTTGTTTAGCAAGTTAAAGCAGAGAGTTTGTGATCCTGCAGAAGACTGATGTAAAAAAAACTAAACTATACATGTACAGGCTGTCACTGAACTTCCTGCATAAGCTTGTATCAGTCAGATAATCACAACATACATCAGCACTAAACCAGATTTCAGTTACTACATCAATAAAATCATTAAACACTAAAATCAGGGTTGGACTTTAAATTAGCACCTAAATTATGTGCAACCACCAGTGCAGCACAGTAGAGATAATTCAATTCATTTATTTTTGATATTAATTTAATTTATATTTTATATACTGAGTACAGTAGATTATCATCAGAACATGGCCACTGGATCTGAATATGTGTGCTGTAGGGGGGTAAGACAGTTCTGTGGTTTTGAAGGAGGATGACTGAGCATTTCAACATTAATATTGTTGTTGTTTACCTTCACTGTCTGAGCCTTGGCCCAGCTTACAGCACACATCTGAATAAATTTTAATTCTAAGATGTGCTTCATAACTACAAAAAATTACTCTTACAATGTTTATCTCGTGGGTAGTCACCAATTTGAACCTCTCATGTATTACTATAATATCAAAGTTATTTTTTCTTTTGCAGAGAGTGAGGTGACAAGATCGATGATCACACTCATGTCTGGTGGCTGTAGTTGGATTTTGTTATCCTTGGATAGAGCCAGGCTAGCTGTTTACCTGTTTCCATTACGCTAAGCTAAGCTAAGCTAAGCTAAGCTACCTGGCAGTGTGTTCCAGCTAGCTGCATATTTAAACATGAAAGTGGCACCAATCTTCTCTACGCACTCTTGTAAAGAAAGAGAATGAGCGAATTAACCAAAATGTCAAAGTGCTCCTTTGTTTGCTGGTTTGAATTTGTGTAAATGACAAAAGTAACAGGGACTAAACTGTTAGTAGCTCATAATATTTTGTAATCAAACAACTGTGCTGATTTACAAATCCAATAAGGGCTCTTCTATAATTACTGTATATTCCTAATTAAGTCTATAAATGTAGAGTTTGTTGATTATACAACAGTTGACACAACAATCAGATTAAAACAATAAAATACGATATTATTGACGCAGCAATATTACACAGATACTGACACAGTAAAAATGAATGAACATTTTATTAGATACATTTGTAGTATCTGTTAAACTGTTATACTTTGTCCTGTCCCATTTAGATATATACGAGTAGAACATTATACTTGGGATACAACACAATTCATTGGAACAGTGATTATAGTAAAAGGTAAAAACTACAATGCAGTTGAATTGAAACCCCTCTGATACAAAAACACAAGCTTGACACTTAAAGATTGGATTCACTGCAGGCTTTGCGTGGTGTACACAGAAAATCATCATCACATGATACTTATACTTTTTAACACAGTAAAAGTACAACTTCTAACAAAGGACTCCTCTTTTTTTCCTCATTTTTCCCCCCAAAAGGGACATTTCAAAAACTATTATTAGTATAATAAAGATGCACTTGAAAATACTAGTCCTGTATTAAATACCAGTGATCATCCACTTTGGGGTGATGAATATTTAGGGAAGTAATTGTTTACAACGCTCAAGCATTGAGCTGATCTGGTAATCAGGCTATGAAATACAATATTTATTCATTAGAGCAGATTTAATGAGGCCTTGCGGCGCTAATTATGAAAACCAGTGTAGCAGTAAATGAGTAGCGCACGGTGGCGGGCTGCGGGGTACCTGTAAGGAGGGACCGGGGGTTGAAGTGCCCTGAGTGCCATGGCACACTGAGCAGCAACACACAGCCCTGACTGTGGCCGTCCATCCCACAGCTATACATCACCGGACCTGCAGACAGGTCGCAGATGGGCCCCCACGTCCCTGCATGCCCTGCTCCACTACCTCGAGGACTTAAGGCTTGGATTTCCACACAGTATCTCAATATCAAGATTATCTGTCTTGGTGCACGCCAACAGACAGCAAAGTAGAAAATCTCAGTACAGTTGTGCTTCAGGTGGACACATCAGCGCAGCAAGGCATTTAAATATTGTTTCATTGATATCCAGCCAGCCATAAAGCTGAAACAAGTTGAGTGCCTATTCTGCTGTTTCTATTTGTATGCAGGTCTGGAGATATGCGGTCGGATTTCACAGCATAATATGGGTTTTGATTGACTGATATTTTCATTATGGCTGCAGGGTAGCGTGAAGACTGTTAATTTGCTTGGGAGTCCTGCAGGTCTACTGTGATTGTAGCAGAGCCAGAAGAAAAGCTGAATAAATGAAACTCACAGGGCACAATCACAATCTGTGGGTCAAAATCAACTGATTAATTATAATTTAGAATCAATCTGTCAGGCCTCTGTAATAAACACCCTTTCAGGCTTGCTGCTAAAAAAAAACAGCTTTAAATGCGACACCGCGGTACACCATGTAAAGCTACGCTATTACAGTGAATACGTATAACGTAATTGATCATTTCTGACAGCAAAACAAGGTGAAACATTGAGATGATGATCTTATATTGACTGTTTCTACTTTCTGATGCAGCTCAGCAAGGCAACTTTCCACACAAGAATCTCCCTCCGGCTCTGACCTCTACGTCGCAGAAAGTGTAGTGAGGAGAGTGCTGCTAAATGCACAGAGAGTGACTCTGGGTGGCAGGAGGCTTATGACATGTTCCTATCCTCCTGTTCCAGCCTGCAAAGTGATGGAAACAGCAGTTTGGTCCAGGTGTCAGGGACATTATCAAAGAAAAGGGCTGCCTGCAGTTGCTCCATCTCGCAGGAAATTGCCAACTCACCCTAACAAAGAAAGGCATAAGTGCACTTGCTGCTGCCTTCAAGGGGAGCGTGATAAGATGACATTATAAATACAGAATTGTTCATGGAGGTGGAGGGCTAGGCACATCAGGCAGCTGAACCTGACAATTCTGTTTTTCATGTGCACGTCTAAAGGCTGTATGGGTTTATCTAAAACAAAATCAGCCTCTTATTCACTCGGGATTCATACATTTTGTAAATGCGTTAAAGTGTAATTGTGGATGTTTATACTTCATGTGCTTTACAACTTCAGTTCCAGGCGGAGACAACTGACAACTGATGATACAGAGCAGAGAAAATTATGCAAATAATCTCATGCTTACTATACATACAGTGAGTCTGCGTCATACAGTAGGCATACAGTGAGCTGTAAATTATAAAGATTAATTTTCAGAAGTGTCTCTGCATATTCTACATAATATACCACACGGTAAGACAAACTAATATGGGCATTTTAATGTACACTTTATTTGGCACAAATTATTTCTTTGCAGTTGTCAACAAAAACCCTTGCAGTCATTGTCAAGAACAATTTTCAAAAAAAAGAACAAAAGCCATTAAAAATAGATGCTCAGGATGGATCAATGCTGATGACAAATAAAGTGGACATACTGTAATGTCTCGCTGCTGCCTCATCACAGGTTCAGTCTCCTGGTACAAAGCTCTCCCACCTGAAGGGGGAGCTCTAATACAGGCAACTTGCTGCACTTTATCTTCCTTCAACTTTCAACAAGTCCTCACAGGTGGAGGAGAAAGTGAAAGGGCTTTCAGAGCTTTACCTCGCACATCACATACTTTTAAACAAATTTTAAAAAAAAGATACTATGAGGACATATATCCTGCTCTGCAAACCAGGAAACACTCACAGAGTCGTGTGATGTGTGTAAATTCAGTACGTTTTGGTGTCCTTAAAGAGCGCTGCGGTATTAGAGCTGAATATTCAGCGATGTGACAGGAGGACGGTGACATTGTCTGTGCACAGTGTTGTGAAACTTCACATTAAATTCTCTAAAGGAGTCAAGCAGCACACTCTGACTGTACGAGGGGGAGGGGAAGGTGTGTGTGTGTGGGTGTGTGGGGGGGTAATTATGACCAGGGGAACACAGGGCTGTAATCTGTAAATCTATTCTTACCCTAAGTGAGAACTGGTACATTGGATTGATTTTATTGAGATCATACATTATAAATGGGGCATGGAGGAGCTTACAGCCTTGAGATGGTGGTGCTCACGTGCTTCATTAATTTTTACTTCATTAACTCTCTCCTTCAGACCCTTCAACGCACAATTCATTGCTGGCCATGAATCCAGGCCACAGGCAAATGGACAAGCCCGGGACGACTTTCAGTGGAGTGGATACACCGAGTAACGCTGTCAAAACAAATCAGTAACACATGAAATATACATAACCTCAGATCAGCCCGTATTCATGCGCGAGGTCACTTCTTTCGAACTTGTGGCTTTACATTTAAAAAACATGTTCATAAAGAATAAAAGCATTCATTCCAGTCACAATAAGATGAAGTGCTGCATCAATTTAGCTGTCAAAAAGTCATTACAGCCACAGAAACAAAAAGCATGGAAACAAAAACTCTTTACTGGAGGAGAGCTGAGGAGAAAGAGTTCACCAGAAATCTTATACATACATGTTTCCTGTTAATTCTGCTATTAACAACAGGACATTTTGGAGCAATTACGAGTGTCAGTATCATTGTTTTCTAAATCCATCAGTGACTGGTTAAAATCCAGCGTGATAATTACAGACTACAGACCTTCATCCTTAGGTAGCTACTGTATTCCTGCAGCGTGCTTACTTACCTCTGTGGTTACCACTTACAAACCAATAGGTGCTGCAGCAGTCGCTTTTTGTTTCACTGCAAAGAATTTCAAAATTCCCCGTGGGCCCTTTAGAATGGACCATTTGTTTAATGTTATAGTCTTAAACCCAACAATATCAATCAGTCATGAAAGCACCTATGCATGCTGCTCTGCCCAGCGTCACCATTAACTCCAGACAAGTGACGGCTCTCGCTGGTTTGCAAGGCGAGACAAGGGAGGGTGTTGGGAGGCAAAGAGGGATAAATGGATGGCGTCGGCTTGTTTTTGACTCTTTTTTTTTTCCCTCCCCTTCTCTACTTGTGATTGACCTATTCAGCAACAGTGGGAGTGCGTGTGTCGTTGTGATCAGGGGACGCAGAACTCTTGAGAAAAGTTGGAGTGAGGCTTGGTGAGTGTTTTCACCCAAGCTGTGGGTGAGAAACAGTCTGTGGCAGTGAGCTACCGCTACAGTTTGAGTCAGAAATGAAATGTGCACATTACAGATCCCCTCCAGACATGTTTTAAGACATAAAACATATTCTTTTTAGAATAACATTTTGTATCGGACATACTTTTTCCCCCCTACAATCAATCAATAAATAAAATAAATCTAAAACCTTGTTAAGCATTCTCAAAAGCACATCTACTCCTTCTCACTTGTTAAGCTCGCTGAAAAAGCCAAAAATGTATGAATATGCAGCCTCCGACTTCATTGAAGTGTCCATTCTCAGTGTATGAGTGCAGCAGGTTTCTAAGTTTTGGACCATGATTGGCTGTCAGTAATTTAATCTTTTTTTAAATGTAGCGTTTGTATTTAGCTGGTTGCATCTGTGTTGAATCTCATGTGAGAGCTGTGAAGTTGTTCATGCTTCAGACCTGTTGTCAGACTCTTCCCTCGCTGAGCATGAGAACAACACACATCAGTGAGCAGGCGCTAAGTGCCTTTCCTCTGAGGCAGCATAAACTTCTTAACATTTCAAATCTGTTACGACAGCTGTCCTGAAGAACATTTGTGAGATTCACCACACATGTTGAAATGATGATTCCCTCATTACATTTGCCATCAAACAATATCTCCAAAGCTAACAGTTGACTAAATCTAGTTAAAACATTTGGGGAGAGCTCTTAAAGGAAGAATTAATGGGAGGAAAAGAAAAACAGCTCTGAGACAATTAGCACCAGAGACCACTCTATAATCTTAAGATTATTTTCACCACTTAAAAGCAGCACACATGGTTTGTATTGTGGCGGGGCAGAATGAACAACACTTGAGTGGGTTTGATTTGGTCTCCCTAATCTGCATTTCCTTTAACATGCCTTTCTTCTGTTCCAAAATGTCAGTGTTGATCAAATCCAGCTGGAATGAGCCAGTGTGTGTCATCCCTGTTGCAAAATCTTTCAGAAGATTTTTCCCAGGATCATGTTATGAAGCGCTTGTTCTGAGACCTGTTTCTGGTTGTTGCCTGTGATATTATGCAGATTCAACGTTAAGATCATTTTTTTTCTGTGTTCTTGTGTATAAATAAAATGAACATGCATCCTATTAGAATCACTACTCTGGTATGGATACATTTTACAAATATTAGAAACATTATTATTCAGATCAAAACGGACGTTATCTGTCACTGAATTTATTACAGATTGTCAATTATTTTCACAATAAAACAGCAAAATATCTCAGACCTCGACAATAAATATAGAGACATCTTGTAGATGACCCCAAAACAGACAATCTATTCTCCCTGTATGAAATTGTGAATTAAAATAGAGTGAAATTAATCTACAATTCATTTTTCTGGGGAAGCCCCAGGGCACTCCAAAGGGCCCACTGGGCCCCCCAGACATCACTTTGAGAACCATTATATTGGATCTGGTTAACAGAAACATCCCAAAGCTATGTTCATTTAAATAACACGTTGTATTTTTGTGAAAAAAGAAAAAAAAACTGTAATTGCAAAATCTGAAATTTAACCCTGGGGCTGGTTGCTTAACCAAACATGCTTTGGCTGGTTAGGCTTAGTCACAGAGGAAATGTCTGGCACACAGATTGAATTTGTTCTCTCTGAAGTCAAAGGCAGGAAAACAATTAAGTGTCTGCCGCACATTTCACTGTGTACCACTTGACACAGTTTTTCACATCACTGGGGCAATTGTCTGCAGAGAGCGACGAGACAAAGCCATTACTTCCAATGTCTCAAAAAGATGGCATTGTTATTTTCTGATTTTGAAACATTTCAATTAAACCACTGATGGAGATAATAAACATAATAGTGTGAGACTTGCACTGTTTTCTTTTGTGCTGTCATGTCCATTTGCAGGATGGTTACTACTGTAAAAAGGCGCATCAGAGGGGCTTTGGTCCCAGAGGTAGATAGGTGTGTGTGTGTGTGTCGCTATCCTCTAGAGCCCCTTCCCCTCCTCAACCTTCGCCTTTCATTGAACGTCGAGTCCTTTCAAAACAAGGTGAAGTTCAGCAAAGTTTCTCTGCAGAGATGATCAAACAGTCACATCACTAATGGCGATGGGTGACAGGGCCAGTGAATACAGATCAGCTTTAATTGTGGTGGGTCTTACTGCCACTGTCTGTCAATCTGAGCCTTTGAATTGGTGAAAATTTGCTCTGTTCATTCTGTTAAATGACGTATCCAATTAAATGCTTTAGAATTCATGATCTTCAGTCAAGGTTAAATGAAAGCAGTTACTCCTGTCAGTAAGGTGATTAAAAGCTGACTACATCAGACACATTTTGTGCAAAAATTTAAATTTGGAACTAAAGCATGAATCTTTATTCATTATGCGCAGTCCTGCTATATAAATGTCCAAGCACAGTTGCTCTTAATCACCTTGTTCATTTTAAATCTCACTTGAGTCTTTTTTTATTAAAAGGCATTCTGGTATTCAAATTACGGTGTTTTACATATTCATATTAAACTGAACAATTCACCAAACTTTCTCAACAGCAAGTATGCCTTTAAAAAGCACCTTTGTTTATGTTCTTTTTTTTTTTTATACTGCAAATCTGTGTGTTTGTAAAGCCACCCGGTTTAATATAATACAAGATAGTTTCTGTCCCATTACCTTTTTAACTATGATTGAAGAGATACAGCAATTTCTGCTCAGCAAAACAAAAGAAAAAGGTTTTGACAATTGGTTTAAATGGACAAGTGCACCACAGCAAGGAAATTAATTTTCCTCCAGCAAGATGAATGTCGTACCAGGTTATTAATGAGCAGATAATGTGCTAGTGCAAGTAAGTTTTCTGTGTCGTTGTGATAAATGTGATGATGGAGGTGAAGAGCATGTTGACTAATGAGTATTGTCCAGGGATCTGATCTCGGTGCCCAGTGGAGAGAAAACCACCGTCTGGATTTCACACATCACATGATGTTAATACCCGGAGGTCCACCAGTCAAGCTGCTTGTTAAAGAATCACCTCTGTCATCCAGATCCAGGTCCAGTTTAGACTCTATGTAATTGAAAGTTGTGTACTTTAAGCGTCTTATGAGATCTTATTTGCTTTGAAACAGCATTAACTGGTAATATGAGGTCAGACTCAGTCTTCCTCACCCCAGTGAGGCTGAGAGTAACTAATGAGACAAATGATATTCTAATTTAAGGGTCTCAAAGTTTTTTCTATCTAAAAAAGTAAAAGTATTTTGCGCGTCTGTAAAAGTCTTTACAGATGTCCAAACAAAAAGGCAGATTAAAAGGATATTTTCCACAAAAAATACCCTTCACTAAAACTCCAATGTGTAAATCCACCCGGCAAAGTTACATTTCCACCTGTAAAGAATGTATTGTCAAATGTAAATAGAAGATGAAAAATACTTTTTTTTCATCTCTAAAAACTGCCACTCATAGCAAATTACACTATGATTAACCACAATTTAACAATATTTTTCAAACAAAATCACAAAATGTGTCCAAAAGGCAAAAAGTTTGTGTTCACATTAAACAAGAAACACAAAATCCTGAGAGCTACAACTTGGAAGTTGGATTATGCACAAGATGCCAAAATTAAAAGCACTTAAATGAACAAGCTCAATTTGACTCGTGTTAGCACGGACTGTGGCGCAACTTGTCGTAAAACTTACAAGGGAGAAAGAATGCAGCAGCTGACAAACATTAAAGGGAACAAAATGAAACCTTCGTAGGTTCGCCTGTATTGAGTCCTTCAGATACATAATGGGACACAGGCCCGAGGGCCAAGATGCACATTTGAATGACTGCCAAATACATAAAACTAGGCCCACTCAGGGGTTCATGGTGAATAAATAAGGCTGTGGATTACATCAAATCACTTCTCAAACCACTACTCCTGCACACCACTCCCAGTGTAGAGACCATTTAAACTCTAGAAGGGGCCAAACATCAGCAGTTGGTCTCCTTTAAACAAGTCTGACTAAAGTAGAAAAATAAATAAAGCCTCCGGCGCTCTACTTTAATGTATTCAATTAACTGGGGTCCCTCTAGAGAACTCCAGCGCACACTTGGATAAAGAGAGAGCATATCGCCTGGAGATGAATACGCTGAATGCACTCATTCTGAAGACCATGATTGGAAATCTTCCTCAACAGGTTCTTACTTAATTAAACTTCCCTTCATCTGACTTTCTGTCGCTTTCGAGGGAAAATTGGGAGAGGCACATTGAAAGCCAGAGAAACTTTGTTCACTACTGCGTGTTGTTTACAGGGCAATTCGGGGGGCTTGTAGGGCCTGTGATAACCTCCACCATCACTGTGGAAAGTCAACTCAGCCTGAAAGAACAGAGAAGTATATAAAATCTCCGATTCAATCATAGACAATTATATGGTGAAATGAGAGAAATTCAGCAGCCGTCAAGTCTGAGAAGGAGGGATAATTATCTGGCAGTCATTACTGCTCCCATAATAGCATTTAACGACATTCACATACTGTATGAACATATTGCCATGCTGGAAACATGTAAGTTGAAAATTATCAGACCAGCCGTTCCTTGAAAATATATGAAATCCTCTGTATGCTGAGAAACATAACATGTTCATAGTGTCCTTGAGTGAATGATGTATGTTAGTGTGAAATTTATCTAATTATCTCAAATATGTCTCATGAGAATCCATTCAGCATCCCTTTGTACCTCTTTTTTTCCCTCTGCAGCCCCATTGTGCAGCAAAGCCCCAACAGAGTTTCCTATCTATTAAAATCAGTCTCTCATCATCACATCGCCTACATCCACCATTTTGCTGCACTTTTTCCATAACAAATCAACTCAATCAAGCTCATTAAGTGTCATTATTAGCTATTTATTGTTATCTCCCTCAACGTAGCGCTGACAGGTCCACCCCGCCCACGCGTGTCCCCCCTGATACCGGGACCTTTGCTTGTCACAACGGCTCTGCACTCAGTTCTAATTGGCCTTTATTGTGTTAGTCTCGCAAGAAGAAGATAAGAGATGCGGCATCATTTTGCTCCACAAGTTTCAGGTCTACATCACATAGAACATCTCTTTACCGCTCTTTAGAAGTTGCTAAAACAAATCCTATGAGGAAATAAAGTGATATTTCCGTGAACAGCCTGGAATATGGTGCACGGATGTGGAAAATGGGCATGGAGAAGGTGCCCCAGCTTTCTTTTGTGTTTAAGTGTGGTGTTAAACACTGTGGACGCTCCTTAATGCAGCATGGCGAATGTATTTCCACAGCTGTCAGGGTGATAGACAGAGGGGCGAGTCTCTCCATTGCAGCGGCGTGCTCGTACCTGCTCACAATAGACCTGCACGATGGGAGCGTATACTGATGACAGAGAGGGAGAAAGGAGGGTGGATATATGTGTGTTTGGAGAGGGGGGGTGGGGGGGGAGTGGAGGAAGGGTGCAGGGAAGTTTGTCCCATCGCAGGAGTTATTAAGTTTGTCTCTTGGACACACTTGGTTTCACCAGGGTGCTCGTCCCTCATTCATAATAGATGCTAATCTGTTCAGGGCTGACTGATGACAGAGCTTCCTGCCCTTCATAGAATTAGTCCTCAGCTTTATCAAAGGACCCAAACTGCCTGCTAATTAGACTCATTTCCTCCAGCATGAATTATTTATTTCCATTGTAACTGATCAGAGGCGATTGTGACGCATCATGCTGCCACCAGTTTTCACACAGATGCGCATGCCACCACAACTTCTCAAACTCTTAGCTCAGTATATACGGGGTTTAACGGGAGTGGGGACGGTTCAACTGCTTCCTCACTATACGAAGGGTTTTATATAATCATCACGTTATTTCACAGAGGTGTACTTCATCGTGAAAACTCCATACACTCTTCATGCAAGGTCATTGTAATCATTGCTCCTGTTCATGCAGGCTGTGAAGAGATCACTGATGCTGTTTCAATGTAAGAGATGGGGGACAAAATCCACACTCCTCTTTATGTGCAGAAATGCACCCCAAGCTTTAACTGGAGTTATATATGACGCTTCAGCTATTACAATTAGTAATATTATGAGGCTTCTTTCAGAGAACTCACTCTCACTATGCATCAACGAGAAAGGAAGCATAATATGAGGAAACAGAAAGAGGGAATTTTCGCACTAAAACAACAAATACTTTGAGAGATGCCCACTTGATTTGACTGATTAGACAGCTGAAGCCTTATATCAGCTTCAGCTAATACATGAAGTGCATTTTAATACAGAACGAGGACTCACTAACTTGCATTGTGAAGAGGAGGAACAATTACAGCAATCAATAATCCTTCAAATATACAAATGGCCATTTAAGTATTGTATTCAAATGGCCTTTAAAAATGCAAACAGATCCTTTAAATGAGAGACACTGCACAAAGTCTCTAACGTAAACTTCCTATAGCTACTGTAAGATGTTTGAGAGTGAAGGTTTATGGATATATTCCATAAGTTCTGTTCTCCTCATCAAAACATTCACTCCCTAATTACATCTACTTAAGCAATTTTGTTGAGGGAAAAAAAATGTTGTGCTTAATTGCATTACTATCTGGAAGGCAGAAATATGCAGAGCGAAAAAACGTATAGCAACGTGAGGGAACTGCTAATTAGTCAGATATTTGGTTTGCATTACCAAATAGCATATTACGCCCCGCACTGATAGGAGGCTAAAGAGAGTGAGGCTTCTGTTCTTGAAACTGTAATCAAACAAAGACAGATGTACAGATAAACACTAGAGGGAAAGTTTGGAATAATTGTTCATCTGCTCTCGCTGTTCAGTCTGATGCTTCTTCTGTGAGAGATCAGATTCTTATAGAAACTTCCCTCTCCGTGATTTCACATCTATAGGTGTCAGGTACGCTATTAAGTGTGTATGGCTGAGATGAGATATCTCCAACCAGCGATAAGGTTAATAAAACAGTTCATAGGTTCGTCCGTATCACAATAGCAGGAAATGCGCAATAACTGAAATATTCATGATGTATTGTGGTGCATTTCAAAAGCGTATATTTAAAAATCATCCCAATACAATGTGCTCCACAAGCCTGCCATTTTCTGTCTCAGAGGGGTTCAATTGACAATAAGGCTCAGTTTCATTTGACAATTTGAAAGTTTATTCAGACTTTGAAGCAGCCTTTATATAAAAGATGCCCTTCTCTCCACAATAACACTTAAAATGCTCCTTTGGTTGCCATTTTCTCCCGAACAATAGGAAATTATGTTGAGGCAAGAATTTTTTTCCTATTTTTATAATGAATACCACATTTAGTGATTGCAAATAATTGCGGTAAGTGGCTTATTTGCCTTAGGTCGGGGAGGGTGACTCCTGTATAACTAATATAAGGATCTGAACCCTCACCCTCACTGATGAGGCCTATTCACAGCTCGGCTGCCCTGTGCCCCCTCCCAGCTCCTTATGCTCCTAACGTGATGAGGAGTGTGTTGTTAAAGTTTCAAAGCAATGATTTCACACAATGATATTCATCCTCTGTTATGCGGCAGGAAGTAACAGACCGGTGCTGCTTCTGTCCTCAGCCTGGAGGAGGACAGTAGGAGCTAGAAGACACACCGGAAACTGACAGCAAATATGTAATATATAAAGTACAACACCTGCCACATGCTCAGTGCTCACGTTAAGTCAAGCCAAGAGGGACTAAGCAACTGGTTGTGCAGCAGTAAAAAACAGTAACAACACACAATATCACACCGTATCAAAAAAAGATAAAACAAAACAAACAAAAGTACCCTATGTTTAAGTGCTACAAAAATTAAAGGCACAATTACTAGTCATGCATGTAGAGCTGACACTACCTCTTACTATTGGAGGTCAGCAGTGAAATAGCTGAGGGTGTGAAGGAGTGTTTGTATCTGTGGGTTTTTGCCAGTCAGGTATTTGAAGTGGGAACCCGAAGGCGAGGTCTGAAACTGTAGCTGCACGACATTGGTGCAGTCAGACAGGATTGATTCTGCTTTCTTTAGCAACTGTTTATTAAATAAATGAGACACACTTTTCTGTTGAGTACCTGTGATATTGCTACGGACCTTGATCACCTTTGTTAATGGATTTTTCTGTTAAAGACTGAGAGAAGCATAACAATGGGTAAAAGTAAAAATCAACTGAAGATCTGTAGAATAAAGTAATCAGCGACCTTAGCCAGCTTCCTTAGACAAAAAAGGCGCAGCTAGCTTTTTCCTACACAGCATTTCGGTGTTATAATCAAAGATCAGCTTATTATCAATTATGGTGGCCAAGTACTTGTATGGCTCAACGATTTCTACATCCTCACCATTAATTTTAGCGTTGACAGGATTGGAGTGATGGCGTCTAAAGTCAATAAACATGTGCTCAGCCTTTGTCACATTTAATTCCAAAAATAAGTCTTGATACCACTCAGAAAAAGAATCAATGACAGGATTACAGCGCATTTCAAAGTGAGGCGCGGAGAGACTGTACGCTGTTAAAAGCTGATGAAGTCCATGAATGACAGTCGGTTCTTACTACCCTCTAAGTGCTTATAAATGAAGTTAAGCAGAGTTATAGTTGCATCCTGAACCCCCCGTTGGTTTTATATGAAAACTGTAACAGGTCATGATGATGCTCTGTCCTGTCCACAGGCTCCCTCTTAATCAACTTTTCAATGACTTCATTACTAGTGAGATCAAGGCTACAGGCCTGCAGTCATTCAGACTCTTTACAAAGGGAGGTACAGTCGATTGCTTCCATACTTCTTTGCTGACAGAATGACGTTTCAACAATATTATTAAAAATAGAGCCAATTTCAGAGAAAGCAAATGCCTGCTAATGTTATCAGAGCAGGGCTCAGTGTTGAGACTCAAGAATCGGGATCTACTGAATCAGAGGAAATCTCAAAATTTAAAAACACTTCTTCCATTTTGGAGAATAACTGACTTTTTGAATTCCTCGTGTCTAGTAGTGGGAAGTACACTTATTCAAGTACTGCACTTTAGTACAGACTGTACTTGTTGAACGAGTTGTTTTTAATTAGTTAGGCAGGGGGTCGTCATTTAAAGTAAGAAATGGGTCTTTGATGCAAATTACCACTGTTTTTGCAAATACCACTGTATTTTGAATTACAAAATGTTTAGTCCATCATTATCAGTGTGTATGACTTAATTAGACAATTTATTTTGTCAGTGAGTGAATTCAAATGAGCCTTTTGGACGGGTCTGTTTTGAGGCACTTGTACTTCTCTTGAGTGTTTTTTCATTTTATGATACTTTAATCTTCTACTTCACGACGTTTCAGAGGGGAATATTATAATTTTTACTCCATTACATTTATTTGACAGCAGTTGCCACTTGAGCTAATTCTGCATTATGAGTACTTTCTGTTTTGATCCCTTAAGTTCATTCTGCTGATAAAGCTTCTGTACCTTAACTTTATTACTTAACAATCTCTTCTTGATGCAGGAGCTTTATATGTAAAGGAATATTTCTACAGTCTGGTATTTCATCTTTTACTTAAATGAGGACTCTTCCACTACTGCTTGTGCACACAAATATCCAAGATTCTTAATTACTGAATGAATTCTTAAACAATATCTTTATTAGTGTAAGAATAAAACTGAATAACTGCAAGTTAAAGACTTAATCAATTCAATTTCCCTAAAACTGACAGAATAAAGACCTCTTTGTGTGTTTTTTTTCTTTCACTCTGGGCTGCAACCCACTTTAAAATATATTAACAGCTGGCAAATGCAACTATTTTCCAGTTTGTTGTACCTCACACTGAGCTGTGTGCATCTTTTTGAGTGAAATGAAAACTTTGTAAAATAAACGTCATTACAAAAAGAGGCAGAACAAAAACAAAAAAAAACAAAACAAGGTTTTCCATGAGTACTCAACATATGTTTATCTCATGTGAACTCTTCAGAATGGTCTTGAAGCAATCTTTGGAAATAAATTGTGCAGGCTATTATTCATGGCACACGCCATGCAACATGAAGCCTACTATAAACACAGTAACAAAACAAAAAAAAACTTGATGTGTTTTGTTTCAGTGCTGACCCTTCCTATTTTGGCAGTGCTCGGTTACAGGTTACCTTTCAGGAAAAGCCTTCATGGATTGTTAGCAGTATTCTGGCTGATGGTGGAAAACAAAAATATAGAAATGATTGCACACATTGTCCTCCATTTGAAAAGAGACACCCAGGGAAATCATCAGGAGAACAAAAAAACAAAAAAAATCAGGACGCTGCAATAATTACTTTAGGGTATCCAGTACTCTCTCATGGAATATATCAGTGGCCACCATGTCTGGGGTTTGACCCACAGTTGCTGCAGAAATCTCAAGCAAACAAGGTAAAAGAAATGAACCTCCCATTATGGATGACTAAAACAGTCCCTGGATAAAAAGATTAAACCTAACAAAAACTGACCACCTGGACAATGACCACACAGACTCAGTCAACTGTATTCTGTTCAAGAAAATAATCATAATTCTCTAAACTGGCCAAATTCTACATATAACAGTGTTAAAGTGTGACAGACTGCAAAAATGTCAGCGTTTTGGAATAATGAATCAAGAATAAAGTTTGAGTCTGAAATAGCCTCTAACTGTGTAAATGTAATGTTTATCATGATAATTAACTTACTGCACAAATATTAGGTACAATACAGGTAATATCAGATTGGCATTTAATTTCGTGAATAAACAGATTTTTCATTTTATTCCTCATTCGTTTAGGAGTTGTAAAGCTTTTACTCTTTTGGTGTCAAGTCGCCTGCAGTAAGCACAATGTTCTGTAGTCTTTTTTGATAAATAAACAGTAATTAAAAACGGTTGAAAAGTGTTTCATTGTGATTCATAATCAGACTGACATGCAGGAGCTGGGTGTTACGAACCTGAAAACCTACCAGATTGGGTGGAAGTTTTAGGTAGAAAAAAAAAAGAAAATTAAAATAAGCAATATTCTTCAATTTAGATAATATGTCCATTCAACAATTTCATCAAGGCATCTAAAATCAGATTGTTCATGGTTCCCCAGCTGGTTATAACCTACTATTTTGTTATGATGGAGTTACTTTAGTCCTGACAGAAGCCAATTAACTCTCTGACAGAACGTGAACTTAGTGTGTTACCATTGAATGAATCGTTTTAAGTTGGTCCAGCAGTTCTCTTTTTTGGCACAATGCCAGGCCAGTCCTATAAACAGGAAAGTCTATGACTGACTGAGCGAGTAGCTGGCTGACTGATGAAGTTACACCATTGGTTGAAAGAGTCTCCACTGGCTGTTACTATTTCAAAATGAATAACATGAGTAATGTGAAAACTGGACAGCCAGAATCGGCCAGACATTTCACACATGGCTAATCTGATTATCCTCACAGTGGAGTATTTCTCTGACTTTGAACTGCAGTCAGGTGATCTGCCATTTGGTTATGATGGGCGTCTATTTATGCAGTTAGATTATGGGAGAACGGGGTTGGTTGTCACAGATCTTATTACAGCCAAACTAGAGGGCGCTGTTTCATCGTGTTGATATCAAACATTTGGCGTAATGTTGTGCTCATTTCTATCAGGCCATTCTGTGTAAGACACATAAAACATTGGGGTAAAAACAGACGTTGTATTTTGTATGGGTCAGAGTTATTTTAATGTTGCTGTTGGTTTTGTATTAAAGGTTTGTAGGTTTTCAGTTTCTAGCTAAATTCACGAGGTGGCTATTATAAAACCTTTGTCAGGAGGTGAGGTGGGGCTGGTGTCCTCCCCTGTGACGTCCATTAGTTGTTACATTCATAATGACTTGTTATGGGGCGCCCCGGTGGCTCACTTGGTAGAGCTTAAACCAAACCGCAGCGGCCTGTGGCCTTTGCTGCATGTTCCCTCTCTCTCTCTCACCCATTCATTTCTGATCTGTCCACTGTCTCTATCTAATAAAGCCATAAAAAAGAATCTCAAATAAATAATCTCAAATAAAACTGTAAATTTCTCATTTCACGGTTTAAAAAAATGACACAAATACAATTGAGAATAATAGAGATGGTGATTCTATTCTTTTTAAAACAGATTTGTTGTGATTTTTAAAATTACATTTTTATTGAAACCCCATTGATAACTATGGGGACAACGATGTGACAGCCCTGATGGGGTTGGGTGTCACACTGTGTAAGAGTGTCTTCAGTGGTTAATAGCTTGCTGTTAAAATAAGTTAGAAGAATAAAGTGGTAACCATTTCAATCAAAGAGTAAATAGTGTGACAACAGACCCCAGTTTCCCCTACGAGTGCTCAGAGTGGTCAAAACAAAGACCCGTATTTCAGCAATCATTGCTCACATTAGACCAAATAATAATAGAAAAATATGTTATATTACACATGATACATCAAATAATTATTATTAAATATGTGATATCACTGAAAAAGTCCTAATATGATCATGTATTTCTGTGCAAAATGTTCCCAACTAAGGCCAGATAAAAGCTGATGTAGTGGATTACTGTAGCGGGAAAGTGACCTCAAAACACATCTAACACATTCTAACACATTGACAATTTCTTCACTTATTACTTACTTTCACTAATAATAACTTCCTCAATTGGTTTGGTTAAACTTTCAATAGAGTCCTGTTGTGAATGACCCTGACGGCCATGAAGTTATTTTACTGTACAGTTTTTGAGAGAAAATCACTTCAAATGATATTTTAATGCATTAACAGTTTCCTTTTAACCAAATTAACCATTTAAACTGTATAATATACTAAGTCATTCATAAACTACCATTTATTGAGTGTAATTTGCTCATTCATTATAAGTTCTCTTTCACCACCAAACATCTTCAGATATGAGTGGAAAGTTTTGTTCTGGATTTATAACATTTTTGACTCAAATGTAGCTTAACAATGTCATGTGATCGGCTTCTGCAGCACACATCAAGAACAAATACCACTGGGACGACTGCAGAACATTTCAGATGAATATTCAATATCCAGGAATGCACATTATAGATGCAGGAAGAAGTAAAGTTTTGCAGTACATATACAGTGCATGTAGTCACCGTAGGAGCCAGCACTTAGCCTATTAGTACTGGTGCCTCAGCAGCGCGCAATTAAATGTCTCCATGCGAAATGAGCACTCAGGTCATGTTTAATGGGCAGAGAGCTAATAAAGGTTGGGCCGAGCAGGAGGAGAGGTGACTCACCCTACAGTAGTGGCACAAAGGTGTCGCAAAGACAAGAGCAGGGAGGGCCGCCGGTTGCCATACGGACTCTGGCAGGCACCCTATCATCTCATTAGGAGCTACAAGCCTGCGAGTGCACACACACTGAAATTTGAATCTCTTCTCTCATTGTGCAGGAATCACAGCAGCAAGTTGAGAATGCTGTCCACAACAAACAGCTCATATCCCCATATGAAGAAGACAGATATAAACATGTAAGTATATTTCCTATACATGCACTCAAGTGATAAAGTCCTTATTTGCTGTTCTCATGTTATGGATGTGATATTTGTTTAGCTGACACATACGGTATTATTGTTGGTGTTGTGCATTATGCTGGATGTTCATCAGCTGTACACTCATGGATCTGTGGCTACGTAGTTCATATTTTCCCAATGATAGTGTAGACAACATGACACATAACATAAACCCTTGAGTCGATACTTTGCTTTTAATGGAGAAAGATGAAAATATCAATACCAGCTCATTTACAAATGTGTTATGTTGCCCAGTTACTTATAGTTAATTGATTTTAACAACCACATGGGAGATGTAGCAAGAAATCAATTGAGGGGCTAAGTTAAGTGACTGCATGACAGCTCATATTGTGGCCAATTCAACATAGTCTAATCTAAAAAAGACAATAATCCAAAGAGGACAAGGCAGGAGGAGGGAATATAACAGCTGAGTCTGACATCCCATCTCTCTCCACAACAGCAGTACCAAGCTGTCTGGCAAGAAAACATGAGATGAAGTGGAATAAATTCTCCTGGTAAATGTTATTACAAACAATATGCCTTCATGAAAAAGAAAGAGGGAAGAGCAATCTGCGCAGACTATTCTGTGAACCGTTTATCAGCTTGAAATGCTATTTCATGCATTAATACTCCACAAACTGCATTCCCCCCAACACTTTCGGTACAAAAGCCCTCCGATTTATGATTACCAGTCAACTAAGCAATAGCCTGCGGCCCCCGCCGACACACCACTTCCTTTTTCCTTCCCTCACCGTGAGCTCGTCTCAGGGCCCCTGCAGGTTCAGAGACAAGGCTGTCAGGGTAATGTGATCAAGGTGGATGCAGGCTAAAAGAGGCTAAATCGTGGCTGGGGGATGACATTCTTTGATTTTTAACCATTACAGAGTTTTCATAAAGCTGCAGTCAATTTATTTTATTTATTCTAATGAAGAGCATTAGGAGTGCCATACTGTGCTGCACTGCACATTGATCGCCTCGTTAATCACACTTTGCAGACACTCGCAAATCAAGTTCTAACAGCAAGCACTGAATCAAGTGCAATGAAGCATAAGCTCCTTCACAATTTATGATCTTTCAAATTGCATCTTTTCAACCATTAAATTGCAAGATACCATAAATTTTTATCCTCTCTTCTTCAGTCCTGGTATTGATTCTGTCGTGTGAAAAATAGAAGAGTAGTAAATTCAGGCAGTTAGACAAAATTTAAGGCTTGTCTTCAGAAAGGAAACTGAATGGCACAAGGAAGGCTGTTAATTTGCCATTGAGAACAAATATCAGGAGTGATAAAAATTTAAAAGTCCAACAGGGGCTTCAAAGACGTGACTCAGATGGGTTTCAGTCCTCTGCAACCTTGAGCTCCTTTATTTCACTACCTCTGAAATGCCAGTGCACCTTCAGTGTCTTTTACCTACCATTTTTTAACATTAGGTACCTGATGTGCTGCAGAATTAGAATTAAGTCTTCGCCATATATGAAAATGACACAGACTGTGCAGCTTTTAAAGAAGTAAGGACAAAACGGCAGGAAGTGGTGAGGACAAGAGTCTCAGCAGTTTATGTAATATACTACATCTACCTGTACATTCCAATATTTCACTTTCTTTTCTAACCCTCAGAAAAAACAATCTGGTCTAAATATAAAAAATCCACAAACTCTGAAATTCAGCATTTAAGAGTGGTCATTACATTTAACCTGAAAAATCTAAACAGGTTCTTACCTGCCCCATACTGTTCTCAGAAAATGGCATAATTGTTCTTAGATTGCATCTCACTCACATCGAGCTGTAAGGAACACTTGTCATACAATACAGTCAAATCAGTTCTCTGTGATTGAGCATGTTGAGGATCTATCCAGTGCATTATATTCCAAGGAAAAGAAACAGAAGTACCATGAAAGAGTCTTAATTACTGTGATAAAGTAAAAGAGAGGCAGGAAAAACAGAAAATGGCTTGTGAAAGTGAAGGGTTAACCTCTTCACATCTGTGCATGGACCAACTCTTAAGTTATGATTGGAGAGAGTGTCTGCTGTTACATGTGACACGAAAAAATAACAATGCCTCCCTGTCTCAGAAACCAGATACATCTGAAGGTTTTATATCTGCGTGTTTAAAAAAAAAATTGGATTCATGATTAAGGAGAAAAGCAGTATAGTGGCTCAGGTGTATGACTATCTCAGCGTAAAGTGAGGAAAAAACGCAAAGGTTGATCCCTGTGAGTTTTAAAAAGCTAAGAGAATTCAAATGGTTTAGCAGACGCGTGTGACATTTCTAAATGTCTAAATTATTTTTTTTGCTCTCTTGAACTGTGGAGAAGAAAGCCTTCACTAACCTCTGCACAGAGGAAAGCAGGGCAGCCTTAATCATATAGTGCTTTGCCAGACAACTGCTCTGAAAAGGTGAACAGTAAAACTACGCCGGCATGGCTGACAGGCGTGGAAGAAAACGCTGCTCCAGTCATTTTCATGGGAGGTGCTGCCCAACTCAGACAGCACACAACATGACTCCACATCCGGAGTGAAGTTATGCTGGTCAGGCAGCTAAAGTGTTTTTGACACAGACCCTCCCCAAGGGAAGGCAAATCAGCAGAGGAAATAGCACGTAAGGAAAACAAACCGTAATAAAAGGCATAAAAGCTCACAAACATTGGATTGATCAGACAATTACAACCCATCTGGCTTGTTAAACTCAATCTGCTATCACACACAGGCGGCCAGTTTGTCTTTTTGCAGTTGGACTGTTCCCAGACCTGCTAACAACTGAAACTTAAAGAACAAGTCTGGTGATAATGTGTGTTTTTCTCACTATCAACAAATCCCACGGAAATGCCAAAACAAACAATGAGTTGATCCTACTGTACAAGAGAGGGCAACAAATTCTGTATTTTCTATGCAGGTTACATGTTTGTAATGTTGACAGAAAGCTGATGTTATTTCACAGATCTATCATAGTATCCGTCCTGGATGTCTCACTGAGGTATTGGTACAAAAATATGAGAAACAATAATCAACTAGGCAATATTGACATAGTGATGAATAAAATCACTGAAGAGCAGAAATTACATTTTCAGACAGCTAAATCCATTATAGCAAATCAGGACTGCCTTCTTTTGAATTTGACCTCCTCCCATCTGATCAGATATACAGGTTTCCAAAAATTAGTTAGCTAGTTATTACATAAATTAGTCCAATTTTTCATATATCTCAGATGCAGTAAATGCTGTAGATTCTAATATAGTAAAATACCATAAACTGACTGTTCACTGCACAGGTTGGCATTCTATCCTATCTATCTTTACTACTTTATTCTTTAAGGTAATCATTACACTTTTAATCAATTGTTTTATTGCGTTTGTATTGTGTTTATGTTTTATGCCGTAGAAAGAATTTCCCCTAATGAGAAAATAAAGGTTTGAACTGAACTGAAGTACTAACGAGTACTGTATTGTATCGAGTATTGAAGCCTGATGTATGTAAGTATGATATAAAGTCTGATATATGTATTATATTATTCCTCTGTGCCATAAATATCTATTGATATCCAAAAATTATTCCACACAGCTACGTAGTGAGTGACATATTGCCTCATTACTGTGGATGTGGGCACTGTGGTTCACTTGGATTCTACATAACTGTCCTGCTCGTGTACAAATACATTAAAGCACCAAGTGTGTATTAATCCGCAACTAAAAAGAATCCCCCAAAATTACACTTATTGCACCTGTCTGGGTAACAAGAGAACTTGAGAAGAGAACATGAGAACTACAGTGCCCAGCTGTTTTAGGACATTATTTTGTCTTTTTACATGAAACTATATGTTCTTGACCCATTTTGAAATGTTTCCAGGTGCCACAGACTGGAGAAGTCGTAAAGTATTGCTTCTTGCACTAAAGCATTGTTGGTTTTGGTCAAATTCATGTGAAATGTTGGCAATGAAAAAATAGAATAACTTCAGCTTTGTTGTTTAAGATGCTGAAAAGCTTAAACATAAAAGGAGGGCACGGCATATTCAACATGGCAGCCGAAACACAACACGTCATGAACCACGTTTGGATCTTAATTTGATGATCCATAGCTAAGGGATCTCCCGATGCTATGTACTGATCTGCAGTCTCAGCTGAACCCTACACAATGCACCACATTGCACATTCCTCTTGTGATGACTCAAATAGATAACTGGACCAAAACACAGTCTGACTCTATAGGCAAGCACATATCAACAAGCACACAATAGTGCACTCAAAAAGACACTTTCACCAGCCCAACAAAGGGAGATGCTACGGGGTATGACAACTTCTTGTGAATGACAAAATGCCGCCTGACAAGCTTTCAAGGGATGGTTGAGCTCTGGCAGATTACACAGATCTTTATCTTTTCATAAAACGGAGTGCAGCATTTAAGTGCCAATGACTGAGAATACAATCTGAATTGTAAAGTGTGTCACAGCCATTACATGGAGATGTAGGGCCAGTAATGGTGAGAGTAATTGTGTGATGACAGTTTCACTGCACGGTGACATTCTCCAGGGCATTGTCATCATCCCTGACAGGTAATACGGATCCATTGGGAATTGGGTATGTCTTACAGTTGGAGTTTCTTCTTCATAAACATCTACCAACCCCCCAACCCATCTTTACTTACAGCTTTGTCAAACCCCAGAACTCGTGGTGGCTTTTCGATATAGCTGCAGGTCTGAGTGAGGTAATTAAATGTTAATGTGAAATAATGGAATCATGGCGGGTTGTTACATAGGGAGAAATGCAGACCTTGGCGTGATCTCAGAGTGAAAAGCACAATTGCTTAAAAATCAAAACATGCTGTCAGCGGCTCACCTAAGCAGCAGAAAATGCCCTGACTTTGGAATACATTACAATGGTAATTGCTCTGACAAAATTACCTTGTCTAAGATGAGCTCGACCAGACATCTGAGACATGCATGTCGATTGGCTCAATTTCATGATCATTGGGAGGCTGAAATCAAGGCCTTTATGTGAGAGAAAATCATCAGGGAAATTGACATAAACATCTCATCTGAGACATTACACTGAATGGCAAAAGGAGCGTCACTTTTATACTGCATTGTTACGAATCTATTTGAAGTAAGAGAACTATTCTTCAGGCGGAAACTTTTAAGTGTTTGACACTGCAAGACATCAAGATTTGGTAAGTGAAAATGGAAATACTGTGCTTAATTCTTTATTAGAAGTCAGAGCATGCTGCTCCCTCTAGTGGTAAATTCGCCTTTTGTATGTTTAATAAAATTTGTTTAATGTAATGTGTAGTTTGCACAGCTGGACGTCAGATCTAAGAGTTAATGTTCCAGCTCAAAAAACCCTCTTGTCCCTGCTGCATTAGTTAGTTACCGAACCTGTGCTTTTGCATTTTTAAGAGTAACAAAGGGGGTTGGACAACAGTCAAGACTGAGTGAAATGACTTAATAAACAAAAACATGGAATCGTGCATGGACTCCACCTTTGATTGTTAGTTGTGGCTCTTTCTGTCTGGGGTTTTCCTCACGCATATCAGGAAGGGGAGAGTTAAAATGCCTCTCGTGTCTGTGATCTGATGAGGATCACCTTCATCCATTTGAAAGGTGATTTCCGAGCAAAATTGTTTCTCCGAACACATGCTGCTTGAGCCGAGAGCACATTTTTCCAGCATGTTAACAAACATGTAATTTCCATAAACACGTCCAGTAATTGACAGCTTGATTTGGGCTCTGCCAGGAAGCTGACAGACAGTTCTTGGCTGCTTTAATGCAGGCAGCACAGGCTTAAGGCCTCACCAGGCTGTAATGAGCTTCTCAGGGCTTTGTCTGGATTAGACCACCAAACACAGACAGAATCGCACACAAATCCCATCCAGTGTTCTTTATCTTGTTAGATTACACCATGTACCGTAATTCTGAATTACAATGAAATTATAAAAGAATTCAAATCAAATTATGAACAAACAAATTCTGCATTTAAATCTAAATTACTGTGCTAACAGGAAGCGGTGAGTCCATTCTTACACAAAGTGCCTGCTGATATGAGACAGAAAAGGTTCAATACTTTAAAAACCTTTTTAAGAATAAAGGTAAAGAAATTCAATACTAATTTTTAGACAAAAAGTAGAGGAATGTGTCATCTTTTTTTCCCTGAAGGAGCAATAAGACGGGTAAGAATACAGTTTATCTAAAAGAGAAACAGAGTTGAAAGTAAGCCTAAAATGTGTGTGTGTAAAAATTAGGTTAATGATAACTTTATACGATTCAAAACTTCTGAATTTTAATGTGAAACTATCAAAAATTTTTTACAAAAAGAACAATACAGAAATGTTGAAATTAGGGCAATTTAGGGATTTTAGGGGTCAACTATTTCTAATTCTGACTTACGAACATTTTGAGACTTTTTAGAAACTTGTAAATGTTATGAATGCAACTTAACATAAAGAACACATTAATTACACTTTAATTTTATGCTAACACCATGTCACACCAGTGAAAACAATGTATGATCACACCGTGAAATGTTTCACGATGGAGGTTACTGGGGAAAATATTTATAAGATGTTAACACATGAATTATTTAAATAAACTATTTTGTTTTGTGTGTGCTGTAGCTGCAGACGACCAGTGGAGTCTAGATTGAAGCCTGCAGTATCTACAAGCAAAGGTTTGCTGCTTGAACATCAGCAGCACATTCAGGTCTATTCTGCTTATAAAAAGCTGAGGTTCAAGAGCAGCAGAGAGATGATGGTGAGCACAAGAGGAAAAATAGAGTCTGATAAATCTGTATTGAACACTGTGTGAGGGATGTTAATACATATTAATGGTGACAGAAATATTTGCAAGTGAATACACTGGCAAAGGGGATTAAACATAACTCTCCATAGAAGGGGAGGTATCATCACTCCCATTCTGGCGTGGGACTCGGCCGTATCAGATTCATCCCCATGCACATTGCCAGCAAACACTAAGCCCTTATCTCTCCACTGGGCCTCTCCGGAGAGTTTACAATTTCTCGCTTCGTTGGAGCCTGAGCTGAGCTTGTTACTGGCACAAAGGCTGAGAGGTGGCCTGGTTGAGAGCACAAAGCCGCCCTCACCTCTGGACGGACACATTTCCCTCAGATAACGGACGACTTGTTGGACAGCGGCACTAGAGTGTCCCTATACATTAGTATGACAGCCACAGATCCTCCGCACAGTGGGATTCACAACAAAGTTAAAGTTCGAAAAAAATACATGAAACAGTGACATGGCTTCAGTAAAAGATCCTTGTTAATGAGTTGTGTAAGAGGTGGCAGAGGGACGTGAACTCAGCAGATGTGGTCTGGTCCCTTGGAGACACTTTACTGTCCCACCATGGGCGCTATTCTCTGACGGCACCAGCATCAGACACAACGTCCCATTTGCTACTCTGCTGAACGCATTAACTCCCAAGGGGATTAATGATAGGAACACAGACATGAAATTCAGGGTAGATGTGGCTTTTAACCACACCAAAATCTATATTTGGTCATTTTAAGATGAATGACCACATTTAGTAGCAAACCTGCTCTTTGTTCAAAAACAAAAACAAGGTAATTGTTTTCTGAGGTCGGCCCTTTTGGCAGTTCAGACGCTGCATTTGAAAAATACTTCATGGAAAAGCCAGTTATGAGCAGTAAATTAATCAACAAACAATTCTGGATTAAAGCAAAAAGTCGTAAATTACAATTTCATCAGTGGTAAAAGACGCCATGTAGCGTCTCTTAGTGATGCAAATTGATGCAATTTGAAGTAAAACAGTCTTGTGAGCTTAATCAGGAGATGATTTTACAGGAAAAAAAAACAAATTCTGGCATTAAAATGTGATTCCAGTACCTAAATATAGCTTGTTGTGTTAAAATATCCCTGAGTCCTTCCTCTGGGAGTAAGCCTTGTTTACATTATGGCAAATGAATAGATGTGAAAATGGTGAATTATTCATTTGTAGCTGACCCACAAAACATTACCATTTTCTGAACCCTTTCCAGATTGTGGCCTAATAAATAATTGTTACTGGAGTTTTTAAAATCAAAAGATATTTTGCGCACATGATCAGTCTCCCATCTATAAAGTAAACTGAAGCTGCACTCATTGATGACGTCGCAAGTTCAAATGTTGATTCAGATGTAATTTCAGGCTTTGGGAAAAAACAATTTGATAGTAAATGGACGTATTTACCCCCGACTGGATACACGGACACCCATAACACAGGTTGGGGGTTACAACATGACACAAACTGCACTTATAAAGCTCAAAGTGCTTCGGAGAACAAAGGCTTACACGTGGCCTTGCTTTGCTGCAGAGAGGACAATGACGACATGAAAAATGCAAGTTATTTCACTCTACTTTATATTATAAAAGAAGAGAAAGCCAAGCGAATGTTTCAGTAGGTTTTAAGTTGACAAGTAATATTGGATTGCTGCTTGTCTTACAGTAGGTCTCCCAGTCACAGCAATTTCAGCAGACATGTTGCTGAGACAGCTCTGGCATTGTTTTCTGGGACACAGTGAAATTCTATTTTCAGTTTTACTTGGTGCAGTAATTATCTGCATTGTTGGTGAGAATAAAGAAAATAAAGTGCATGAATATGTGCCGGTCAATTGGATTCTGTCAGTTCAAGCAGAATTGGGTACACAAGCGAGCAGCTTGCCAGCTTGTAATAACGATGGTGTTTGCGTGGAACAATTTCCCCTCTAAAACAGCTCATCAACAGCAGAGAGAGTCTGTCACCCAGGGTACGGAGTGACAAGTCTTCTGCATCTCCGTCTGTTATTAACATGTCTCTTACGACAAGCTCAATTATCTGACACTGCCCGTAATTTCCATTCCTTTTTCTGGCACAATATAAAGTTCCTCTCCTTCATTTTCAAAGCTGGTCGTTTTGGATCCGGCAAATACTGATATAAGACATGTGTGGGAGGAGGAAGTGAAAACTGAGGGAAAAACATCTGCAAGTCAGAGCGAAGTTGCTACAGGCTCGCTACCCTGAGGCCTTGATCATTGCTGATATTTGCAGTTTAAAAAGCCTCAACTGCAAACATTTTTATTACAATGCTGCCATTTGTTGGTTTCTGTACGACATTGACTGTTAGATGTAGAGTGAAGGAGCTTGGATCATTGTGCTCAGGACAAAACAAAACAGAAAACTTCCCAAGTTAAATACATAACGTGCTAGAATTACTATGAGAGTCAACATACAGATTTCATTCAAGTTCCTGTATTCTTTGTGACATACACACATGTCAAACCTTTGAGCATCTACAAATCTGTGACAGCGGGGCAGCAAATCATGTAATATGATGGAAAACCCTTGAGCAAGGACAGAATGGACCATGTGGTGAGATTATTTTGACAATTAAGCCTGAACTGTCCGTTCAGTCGTTTCCAATGATGCTGCTAAACCTTGTCCGTATCTGTCTTATTATTGTAACCACTGCTACAGCACAAAACGTTTGCTGAAAATGTTATTTGGACCAGAGTCCAGGCAGCTTTGTAATCACAAAGTTGTATGTGTGCGACACCTCTGACCAACACCGTTTTCATTCCTGACCTTTAGTTTAGCTCATTTAAACGTACAACAATTTCTAAAGGATTGCACTAATTAAAACGAAAGACGAAAATTCAGTTCAAGGTGCTTCCTAACATCAAGTCTTCCATTTGATTCCTTTTAACAAACCATTCAAACTGCTTTTTTTTTTTTTTTTACAGAACCGCCTAATGATTATTTTCAGACTACACAATCTTGCAATCATTTTGAATAGCTCAACTAAAATAGAGGATAAATGCCATTCAAATGACTAATAACCTCATATTCATCATATTTTGACATAGAGAAAATATGGGTAGACACCTTTTACAACCTTTTTTCTTCAAGATTTTTCCTCTTTTTGCCAAGGATGGCTCTCAATCTGAAAAGTTTAAGTCTGAATCATACCTGGTGACTGGGAGCTATTTTGGAAACATTATGTTTTAGTGCGGACCCCAAAGGCCTGTTAGAGGTTACCTTACTGCTTCAAATCTTAAAGCTAGACTGCCTCCACTCGTGTATGGAGCGATGCATGATAAAAAGTGAAAATGTTCCACCAAAGTGAAATATCGCTGTAAGTGGGAGTGTCTGGGTTGCTGTGGGGGAACGTTAGAGGAAGTGGTAATGATGACAGCTCTAACTCAGTGCAGGTGCAGTAGAGCATGGCAGGTTGGTCAATTGCCCAGAACCCATTACTTCTCCCATGAGACCAACCTCATAATGTGCTAGGTAACTTCTGTAAAGGATTGACCTATTGTCAACAGAGAAATCTTGTAGGTTTTACGTAAAGACACAAGTGCACCTCACAAGGTTACGCAGGCAGGTTAAGAGCATGTTAAACATCTGAGTGCGACATTTGCTAACATGGCACATAATGCAGGAATAAAGCGTTAAACACTGGTTTGCTTTATTATTAAACCAGTGGAACACTTTCTTTGTATAGAGAACAATAAATTATTATAGCTGTGTGCAACGTATTGTATGTCTGTATTTGATAATAGGTCCTGTTGAACCGGTTAAGTTTTGGCCTGCTGAGCTTGTAGGAGACACTTTGCATTTTGTGAGCACGGAGCAGAATGTCACTGAATGTCAAATTCATGATATTGTTTCTCTCTTTGTGAGTGCCTTTACAGGAGCTCTAAACATTTGTGACAGAGCTGGAGATGGGAATAAGATGACCTTGGGTGCCAGATACCATCTCTGTTCCTGTGTCATCTTCAGACAGCCACTGTTTGACCACTATCCACCAGATGCATTCTATCCGACACTTGTAACAATAGTGTAAATGGGACGAAAATTGAGCTCACCTTAAAGGCGGACTTCAGTCCTCTTGAAGGCTGAAAGCCCTGGATGAGTCCAGTGCCCAGTGGCAGCTCAGAGTCCTTGTTTTGCTCCCTGAGATGTGTGTAATCAGAGAGAAAGTCCAGCACAGATTACAGTCTTCAATCAGTCAGGGAGGAAAATGATATGTACATCATTGTCTCTGCCGCACATCCCTGGCACTGTCAGCCTGCATGCATATTACCTGTGTCAAAGCTGCCAGGGACATGACGAGAGAAACTGAGAGCCATCACAGAGCCGCCACTCAGGGGGGTGTCGAGTCTTCGAGCGCAGCAGCCAGATTCAGTCTCCATGGGGACTCTACTCTGACCTCCGGGATGTTGTTGACACCATTTAATGTACATTTTCAGATACAAAAACGTCTCCTTTCATATCTGAAATTGTTTTCAATGGGCTGAATAACACTGAAGGCCAGCTCTTGTCACCAAAAGAAAATATTGAGCACAGTTTTTCCTTGAGTGCGAGGAAGTTGAAGCTGTTGTCACATTTGACCTTGAGGTGCACAATAAAGACAAAGAGTTATTTCGTACAATGGGGAAACTATACGACAGCTGTGAGCAATGGCAGAAAATTATCCCTCCTAATCTTCTCATCGATCTTAAAATCATCTTATGCAATTGTCTCTTCATTTAAAAGAGACACGACTACAATGAACAACATAATGTGGAAAATTACATGGAGGTGTCCTTATTCAATTTTCACAGCTGGATCTAAAAAAACTTACATACAGAAAATGCAAAACAGCAAGAAAGAAGAACTTTACAATAAAGATATAACATAGAGACAGACCATAATTTCCCTGAAACAAGTGTTTAATTTGAAGCCATGAATGGCACCTCCGCATGTAAAAGGATGATGAAAGATGATTTTCCGCCACACCAGCACACATACACCATACTTTTCTACCCAGTGTACATCTTTCAATTTAATGGTCCATTCTGACACCACCACCCTAAAATTATTGCCAAAAATGCATGAAAGACTAACTCCACAAGCCTGCGACTTCTGGCTGCTGCTATCAGGTTTGCATAATAGCCCCCCCTGTCCCACACCAGGTATCTGTTCACCTTGAGAAGTCCACACCTAAACGCAATGTCAACAGAAGCACTTTCTAGCTCGACGATTCTGTTTGTCTCCACTGGTCCTGCTGGGGCTCCAGAGGGAGGTCACCAAATTGTCTCTGGAATAAAAAAGAAAAAAAAAAAAAGCCGCTGACCTTCTGCTAAATTGGCCACATTCAGTAGACAGGGAATATCAGGTTATTGAGTTGATACATGCTGTGTTTCCCTGCCTGGGGAAAATGATCTGCGCTATTGTCTGCCTTCTGCAGTTGATCAAGGGCAAGAATGTGTCAGGAATGTAGAAACACGGGACACTTTTTTACATCGTTTCAAATGTCCTAATGGTTTAAGAGAAAAACACCAATAGTACCCTGATGTAAACAAAATATTTAAGTAGCATGGTAAGTGCTTGTCACTTATGAAGAAACTAGCAGCACATATCCAAGAGGAAATTAAAAAAAGGCTTTATGCTCTAAATTCTCTGAGAAGTTTCACAGAAGAGACATATTGTAAGTAAATGCAGCTGTAGAACCCCAACAATTCATTGCACTGTGCTTTCAAGTTGTTGATTCCTCGAGAAAGGCAAATAATAGTCACTTTGCAAAATTGCAGGCCTATCCTTCAACGACTGGGAAAACAGTTAAAATTGGGCAGGGATAGGGAAGAAGCAGCCCTCTAGCGCAAGTATTTTGTATATTTGGGATGGTATAATGAAATAAGTCATTTCTGCCAACAGTTCACATTACCTCCCAATGGTTAAGAACCATAATCCCAGTAGCATTTTGAATTCTATCACACATACAGTTGGGATTGTTATTGCATGATTACAGTGTTTCTCTCCCTCTGCATAGTTATTGTATTTATGTATTTTGCACATGAATTGGAAGAGAAGTTGAGCATCGAGTACAATTACACAGCTATTCAAACTGAGCTGGAAGATCCAAAGCTATTCCCTACAATAAAAACACACAAACTTGTAGTGCACTGTTTGAAACGATGCCCATCTATCGCAGAAACACAATTCTGAAGCAGCAGTATTGAAACAGCTTTCCTTTTACTCTCCAAAATACAACTCCACTTGAATTGTTTCCCTCTTTTGCAAAATTCATTGCACATAATGTTCAAACTACATCAATAACAATGAAGACGTGCGCGCAGTGAATTGCTGCCTCAACAAATCAAAGCCACAAGAAGCTTTACTTACTTTACCGTGTTCCTTATATACTATGTACTGAAGCCACCTCTCCACATTCATAAACTGCACTAAAAATCTGCTGAAAGCTGTGCTCTCTTTGTTACAGGTCAGTGCTGACATCCACATGTAGTACACTTACAGAGGAGCTGGAATAGTTTGTTGACAAAGTTGGCCTCCAATCCAGGTGGTCGGGTGAAATGACAGAGTGGACAGTGTCACGCTCAGCAGCCACCCGATCTCTCTTCCTTCCTTTAACCTGCCGAGCTGCCGGGGAGGATCGCCCACTGATGGCAGCTTTTATCTGCTATGGCCAGAAGAACCAAGCCCCTTCCTGTTACGAGGCAATGGCACTTTGTCAAGCAAGACAGAGTTACACTGGCTCTGACACCGGACAATCGTTTCTCTGTTTCTCAATACATTTCAAACTGTGGGCGTGATTTGCATCATAAAAGCTGAAGGCAGACCGTACACAACCTCTGGTAAACAATATTCAAGCAGAGCATTAATCCCCAACAACTGCAGAAACATTTCTGAGTCTCAGACCTAAATAACATTTCGAGGCCCTTGCATTTTTCAAATCTGCTACACCTTCAACTGAAAAAACCACGATTCTCTGCGCAGATTGTCCCAGAGGTCTGTGTATCATAGATTTCATTCCTGCAGGGGAGCAAAGATTATTACAATATTCAGATTACCGAGCAGGGGAAATTAATTGGACTAATTAACATACAAGTAAATGATGATACCGTTAACACATTTCATTAACTCAAACTGTCATTCTATGTTCCTGGTGCACTTGGTATTGCATTACAATGAATTGGATTCATTAAATTATGCAAATGAAAGGAACGACAAAACGGACGAGTCCTTTTTAGCGTTATAGACCACATTTTCGGACTAATTTTCAGCAAATTGACTAAGACTCAAATAGCATGTGCTTTCCACTCTGATTTACCAGATAAAGCTTTTCATAGACTACCATTTTCATTATGTTCACAGGCGCTAAAACCAGGTAGGCTACAATACATTTTTAACTCCCTCATGCCACTGCCTTGAGCCTAATGTCAAAGAAAAAATAGCAACAGTGCCTAATTAGTAAAATGTCCCATTTAGTGTGTTAGTCCAGTGATGCAGCATGTGTGTGTTGCTGTGGGATTAATATTACAAAATATTAATAAATAATCACATTTTCAAGCAAATGATAGTGACAGAAATAAGACAGGGCCGTTCATGTAAAAGCTTTCCTGATAATTCACTCAAACATAAATGAATCCAGGTCATAAAACCGGAAGCCGTTACCCCCCGTGCCTCTGTCCGGTTTGTTCAAAGTCATGAGACAATGTTTTGTTCTCCAGCAGCAGAATATGTTCCTGACATTTCTGTGTGACATTAACTTGTGGTTAATTGAAGGTCCACACCTCCTGTTGGCCTTGGTGACTTCTGTCTTCATCTTAGCAGCGCTACATTGGGAAGGTCAAGGGGTCAAACATACCTCTCGTCCGGCTCTCTTGGCTGTAGTGACATCTGCTGGATTACTAACCCAGAGTGTGAGCCGTGGCGGGGGCATGAACCTCCTGGCTGGATGACAATTCTTCAAAAAGACACAAAACAAAAGGTTTCAAGTATGAGGAAAAATTAAAAAGTTTAGTCATTTTAGTACGACACACGAAGCTGCCCTCAGAAAGCAGGCATTGTGCAACTTCGATACATCAGTGCAAAAAATTAAAACAGAACAAAATTAAGCAAAAAGGAAAGGAAATTCATTTTTAACAGAAAGGTTTATATTGATGTTATATTGACATATTTATACAGAAGATTTCTGAGTGAGAATAAACCAGAATATAAAGTTGCTCTTTGAATGTTTCATTAACATTTTGCTATCTGACTCAGATGGTAAAGTATAATCCCCTGAAGAGGACAACATGTCCATGTGAGGGAAAATGATCACGTCACATAATTTTCATTATGTCAGAAGGGGAAAAAAAAAAAGAAAGCAAATGTGCCACCATAATTTACTGTTCAGTGTGTATGTGTATTCAATTTAACAATTCAACAGTTGGGGGGAGGGGGTACAGAGATAAAATGAGAAACACATAATAACATGGAACAGGGAAAAGCAACATACAGTTAAAGGAAATGTATCAACACAAAGACAGAACCATTGTACATTTACTGACAATGAATTTAAAGGACAGTTTCTTAAGAAGTATACAAAACATTTTTATACGAAAGGATTAACAAGATGAGAGTGATGACGACAGTGCTGTTAAAAGAGTACCGCTTTCAGTAATAAACTGATTTTTAACTGCATGATAGGATTGAAGGATACTGGTGAAGAATTCTGCAAAGCTGTTACTGTAACGTGAACAGGGGTTGTCCTCATCATAAAAAATAAAAAGGACTAAACTGACATGGTAAAATTGGCATAGGTAACATGGTGACAGCTTAATTCACCTCAGCTTTTGGTCCATCGAATAACATTTCTTCACAACACCCCACCATGGCCCGAGAAGCTACAGGGGTGATTTACTATACTTACATCACACAGTCACAAGTCACCCTGAGTTTGTAGTCAAATTTGGCAATTATCTCCAAAAGATGGCTTTTTTAACTTCATATTACAATGCATGTTTTTTTTGTTTTGAAGTCCTCCAAAATGGCTTTATAAAATCACACTTGAATTACATATAATGGAGCCATTTGAAATATTTTGGACTTTTAATATCACAAATGCATTTCATATGTAAACCCCGATATAAATAGCTGTTCAGTCAAAATATTTAACAAGCAAATAATGTGTATCAAATAAACAGTATATGTTCAAGAGGAATTACAATACAAAATTTTGATTGTTTTGATTTTCACCTGCAAAATGTAGTAGGTGTGAGTTAGTTATTAAAAAAATGGAGGAAGGAGGGCTCGCTAATTTGCAAGCAGACCGACTGCAAGGAGGACACTGAAAAAAGCATAATATTTAAAAACAAAACAAAAAAAAACATGGATATATTGTCATGGACGTAAGCAGTAACATTACTTCAGCTGGATAAAATTAGCTCTGTTGTGAGATTCAGTCTTTGCTCAAAGGAATATGGTACAAACCTTGCATACCAAGGACATCATAAGAATACACCATCCAACAACAGGCCAGGAGAAAATTGCTCAACTTACTTATTTTTTTTGTGAAAAACACACTGACAAAAAATAAGTAGATTCAAAACAAAATGGCATCCTACATTTCCAATGACACAATATTGTACAAAATAAGGCATTTCCTTGTGTGTTTACTGCAATGTCTTTTTCCGTCTTTGTCTTCTTTTAGTCTCCACTACTAGTTTTTCCTCAGTAAAAACTGAGTATGGACAATGGACTGACTATTTGTGTTAAAATATATATATATATATATTTATAATTTTAGTTTTTCTTCAAAACTTGAATAAAAATGCAGGTAGGAGTATACAGTATGAGAGAGGTTGTTGGAGTTCATAAGTGGACTGTAAATCACTCCATGACTTCGCTGGCTGCTACCGTGGTGACGAGCTGGAGAGGGATCTCTGCGTTGGCCAGGATGTCCTGGGCGTTGCTGGAACCCTGCTGGATGTTGGTGAGGATGAGGGTGGTCCCGCCTGCCGTGGTGATGATACTGTCTGAGGACCCCGCGGATTCCATCGAGGCCACCACAGCGCTGCCAGAGTTCACGCCTTTTTTGTTCTGATGAGTTTTAATGTGCTTCGCCAGGTGGTCGCTCCGCATGAAGCGCTTGGAACATTCTGGGCAGACAAACTTCTTCTCTCCTGCCAGAGAGAAAATATAGTTTGACAGATTAAGAGTTTGACGCTGAATACATTTGGAGGGGGTCAAACATGCCCTCTATCTGGAGGATATGTCTCATAGGTGAGGAGATAACTTGAAGAAAGGGGCTTACAATTTGCAAGAAAATTGAGATGTACCATAAATAACAAAAAGCACGACCATCACTGATGTCTAAATTCTTAATAAATTATTTTTTATTGTATGCTGTTGCTGAATGCTGTCTGACCTAGGGCCAATGTTAAATAAGTCAATTAGTTCCTGAATGCCAACCTGTCACTGACAAAAATGAGAAATAAATTGATGACAAATTGATACTACATGACTGCATTCAATTACCTCCAATTAGAAACCTAGAATTATTGAATATCCACTTGCAAAGTTAACTGTGAATACTAACTGTTAATATCTGAGTGTGAAGCTGACAGCGTAATGAAATGCTACTTTAGCCTGTACTGTCAGAGGCCTCACTCAGCCAATGATACGGCCAGGGTTTATACATTCAACGAGAGTACGACCAAGTGGTCATATCTCTTTCAAAGGTCTATCCTGCCAGTAAATGTCATCTGATACTGTAAATCATTATGTTGTGCTTGTGTTCGACTGCATTTAACATAGGCTACTACTTCCTGACAGATGACACATGGCAAGTGCAGGGAAATATTCTGTTAAATTAAAAACTGTGAGCTGATACAAGAGTATTCGAGTTCAAATTAAAACTCTTGAACGCTGCAGATCACTTCTAGGATCTCTTCTCATATATTTGTTATATAATCTGATGTTACCAGAGCCTACAAATTAGACTGCACAACAGTTTAAACCTCATTCTGAGGGAAAACCACCAAGTTTGAAAATCTGGATATTTATCACAACTGTCTTCAATCTTAACCTGACATTTTACACGTAAATCCAGAGGGGGACAAACACTGTTATTTCTTACATGAGTCACACTTTGCAGGGCACAAATTAACACATTAACTGAATTTTACTGATGCTTTCCTGATGTGCAAACACTGAGGGAGCAAAGACAGGGCACCTGTGTGTGTTCTCCTGTGTCTCTGCAGCTCGTCGCTGCGTGTGAACCTCTTCCCACAGAACATCCAGCTGCAAACAAAAGGTCGCTCCCCTGAATGCCAGCGCAGGTGTGCTCGCAGGTGCGACGTCTTTCCATATACTTTCCCACAGCCTGCAATGTGGCAGATGTGCTGCTTCTTCTTCCCCGTGCTGGATCCTCTGAGAAACACAGGTATGGACTGTTAGGGTCCTGCTTACTTCGTACACGGAGCTCTACAGAGTGGGAAGATTCAGAGAGAAAAGGACCAGTCGGCCTTACTCACCTCCCACCTGACTCTTTACAGTTAGGGCATGTACACGCCACTCTGCGCAGCCTCTTGCCCTCCTGGCCCAGCTGATCCTCCTCATCCACCAGCCTCACGCGAAGGTGGGACAGATCGCTTGTGTTCAGGGTGGAGTCGGTGCTCAGCTGCCAGTCTCCAGAGTCCGGCTCTTCCTTTATCCGAATGTCTGGAATTAATGTGTACGTTAATACTGACTCAGGTTCTAGCGAATTTCCCAAAAAGCCTACACAGTAAGAGCTGATTTATTATTGTGTGTGACTGACAGCATGGCAGTAGATTTCACAAGTTAAACTCCATATTAAGCACAGTGATGTAGTCACAGCTGATTGACAGAAAATGTATCACTGACAATTTTGAAAATTAATTAAACGTACCCTGTGGACTTTTTGGCCCACATGAATGGCAGAAAATGGTTGGAAGGACTTTGCTGCAATAAAAAAACTTGATCACAATGTTTTGATTGCTATGATTATGTAAAAATTCAACAGAATGTGGCTTTAAGGATATACACAATGTATTTTGTTGAGACACTGAAAGCAAACTGAAAACTATATTTACAAAAACTCCAATCATTTAGATAAATTATAAACTAAAAAAAAATACCAAGGCTCTTCTGTATACAGTTTCTAAAACACGAGGGCTTTGATTTTCTCCAGCCCCTCTTACACTTTATATGATTATAAATTCCTAAACTTTGTGTTTTTTGACTGCTGTAAAGGCAGAATCAGCAACGGCTGTTCTGCATTTGTGATTATCTCATAGATTTAAATTTTCTCATTTGATATTTTGACTGAATTGTGATGGTAGGAAAAGCACAGGTGTTGTCAGGACAGTGTGAGAGTAAGCCAGTACAAACAGTACCATGACCCTAAAGCTGAAACAGCTTATAATTTAAACCTGCGCTTTTCCTGCTGTAACATGTCAAATGTCTTCAATGAAAAATGGCAGATTTATTGAAAAAAAAGAGGAAATAAATTAGATAAACATTATCTAGTATCATCAATTACATCCCCACAACAGTCCAGACAACTTCACACTGACATAATTGTGGACGGTCTGCTTTGAGCAACACAAACAAACTTCCATTAACCTTTACTGTATTAGTGTAATAAAGTGTAGTAATTAAGCACAGAATGGCATTTTAGAAGTAATGAAATATGTCGAAGTGGTACAATTTTTTTTGTAGTAGAAGTACATTTGTAACTTAGTAAGGGATGTAAAGTAATCAAGGGAAGTGATAACATTATTTTTAAGGTCCAGCACCCCCTCACAGGTGCTGGGAGTTATTCTGGCTGATGATGGCTGAGGCTCATGTTGAGCACTCAGGTGGGAGGAGCCATGCAGCAATTACATGAGATCGCCAAAATTCATGAAGTAATAAGGAAACTAATTTGTCTGTAAAAAGGTGCAGCACAGTGTGCACGACCAGAGTCCCGAGAGCAGGTCTAATTGGGTTTACCATGGGTGTGCAGTGTCTTTAAAAACAGACTGCTTCCTAAATACATTCTGATAATAAAAAGAGCTACTGTACCTCCAGGGTTGTCTGTTTCTCCTTCATTCTGGGCCACTGAGTTAACCGTCACTGTCTGCAGGTTGGGGATCTGCCCCGTGCTGATGCTGACTGGACTGGAACCCAGTGACAGGGTCTGGACTGGAGCCAGGGTTATCTGCTGGGGTGGTGTCGTGGGCAGCTGGAGGTTCTGCAGGTTCTGCACTCCCTGCACCTGAAAGGTCTGCCACTGTATCTGACCCGACGGCGTGACCGTCTGGGCTTGGATGATGAAGGTTCCCGGGTTGATCAGCTGCACGTTTTGCAGGTTCTGCCCGCCTGTCGCCACTGACTGGACCACCTGACCGTTGCTGGTCTGAATAGGCACCTGCTGCAGCTGGATGATTGGCTGAGCTGAGGACACCTGGATGCTCTGCTCTTGACTCTGTTGGATGAAGCCCTCCTGAAGACCAGAACTCGAGTCGGCTTGCTCTGTAGCCACTGACGACAATGAAGAGTCTTGTGTCAGCAGACCTGATTCACTTGCTGGAATGTGTAGCTGAGAGGAAGACGTTGGCACGAATATCTCAGGATTTGCATTTGAGTCATTTACTTGTAGTGTCTGTGTGAGGTGATTATCTGTCTTCGCCAGACTCTCTGAGCCATCCACATGCTGACTCGCCATAATTAGCTGGCCATCCGGGGTGATCCCTGTTGCTATGGTCTGAGCACCAGACAGGCCAAGGGAATCCAAGTCCACACTGTTAATAGGAACAAACGTAATGTTCCCAGGCAAACCCACAGGCACATTTGTAACAACCTGACCCTGGTTGTTGAAGGTGGAGCTGCCAATAGAAACCCCCTGGATATGCTGGACATTACCAGTCTGTGATATGAGGTTCTGGTTGTTATTAAGGATGTTTGCAGTGGATGTCACACTGAGACTCTGGCTACCATCTGGCAAGATCTGAATGTGCCCTGTGGCATCCTGAGTCAGAGTCGCTCCGTCCACGCCGGACGTGGAGAAGCTCAGCTGTCCATCTGCTGTTTGAATCTGAGGAATTACTTGGTACTGAATGCTAGGCACTGAATTGGCAGAGGAGGCGTCCGTTCCCGACGTCACAAAGATTGGCTGACTCTGTAAGTTCTGAAGAGGGAGAACATACTGTCCATTTGATGTTAATATTCCTTGACTTTGGATGTGTATCATTCCAGATTCATCCTTTGCTGATGTGGGGGTTAACACCTCCCATCTATCAGTCCCAGTAAGCTGCGTAGATGGATCTGATGTCTGAGAAAGGAAATGATCAACATTAAAAAAAAAATGCAAAGCAATACAAAGCACTTGCCTACAAGTCCAGTTAAACCGCTTTTTAAAATGTACAGGAAGAATGTTTTCTACACATATTTTGTACAAAGGCAAATATTTCAAAGAAAAAATTCTGCATTCTTCAGGAGGCAAAAACGCAAAGAAATGTAGAGTTTTGTTTCACACGTATGTTCCTGTTCTTAATCACTGGTGACTTGTGGCTGTGGTAGTATGGTTCCACAACAAACAAAATAAAGATAATATGTTCATGTATGATTATTAGACAAAATCAAGAGTTGTAACCCTGAAGTCACAAGTGATTTCTGACAAGTAACACATTTTGAATGACAGCAGTTTCATCAGCCAAATGAACCTGAGCAAATGGGCCAACACACCAGAGTTTGTGTCAACTACAAAACAGTTGCTGTCTGAACGCAGCCTGACAGAAACCTCACAGCTTTCTTATACACGCTACTCTGTGTTGCTGTAATGAAGTGTTAATTGATGACTACAAATGTAACTGTTCTTGCAGCTGCTTTAAAGTGAGAGACTTTAATTGGTGCTTGTTGCTTCACGTCTTTTGTCAGATTGGTAGATTCTCAGCAGTTGCTTCAGTCCCATTTGATTTAAATGGAGAAACCGAGAAACAGCAATCCTTTACACTCAGTTGAAGACTTTGATTAAACGCTAAATGACCAATTGGAAATGGTATTGAAATACAAGGAGACTTTCTCTTAAAAAGAAATGAAAACCCAAGTCTCCGGCAGAATATATGGAACATGTTTCTTTCTCCCACCAGAGTTTTAATCTCATCCAAGCTCACTTACTCTTCCAGAATAAAGTTAAATAATTAATCAATAAGAAACATAATGCGTGTTGTTTTAGAGGCAATAATCATTATCATTAAAACTTAACCAAAAAGTTACCAACTACATCATATTGGTCAAAAATGTTTATGTCATAAAGTACATGCTAAACTAATCTACATCTCAGTAATGGTCTGTAGAACATCCTGTCACAAAAAACTTGGGATAAGAAGGTAGCTCTCTGAGTGCCAACTAAGATATAAACCCACGCCATTGCTGATAAACAATCTAATCACTGAGCTCAAATACAAAACTAAATCTAGCAACAGAAACTGTCAACCTACATCTTGACCAACATTAACATATCTTTGTTGTTTACGAGTTACATTTTCTCTGATGCACTTGCGGTAAATGGTTGACGGTGCTGTTTTATGAGAGTGCACAACACATCAACAATGAAGTATTACAATGAGTTGTGAGCCCAGCTGCATAAACTACATCAAATATGGATGGTCTGGTAACACTGTTCTCCCAGTGATACTGCATTTGCATTAAGTATGTCATATTTATGGGCCACTGGGTTTAACTCCAGTGAATGTAGGATGATCAAATGGATACTGGTGTCCTTATTCAGTCTGTTCCAGTTATTTTCATCTCCAAAGGGATACTGCCTATGTTGTGGTCAAAATGCAGTGGCATTAACTCCAGGAAAGCATGTGCAAGCTTAGCTACACTCCCACAGTTGATTGGAGGCTTCACATCTGCTGTAGCTGTGTCGGATCTAGCAGAGGTGCCGACTTACCACATCAGCGGCAGCACCTCTGTCCACCTCTGACGACGGTGAGCCAACCTTAGTGCAGGTGGTTGCTAGCAGGTCAAGGGGTGACGGCTGAGTGTCCTACCCACACCGGGTGAGTTTAAAAGGAAAAGAGTGGGTGGCCATTAGTTTGGGCCACATAGAAAGTGTGACTCATTGCAAAGGTCTTTAGTTTGGAGGTTTGGGGACTTTCTTGTCCTGTGTTGAGCCCCCCAGGCAGCACCTTGAATAAAAACCTGGTAGTATCTACGTCTAGCTGGAGTTTACTGTCTGTCAATCCTGGCTGAGGAGGCGGGATCTGAGAGCAGCCTGAGAGGAAGTGTTGCCTGAGAGGTTCAAATCAGGGTACAATACCCCCCTCCAAGTTTGAAATATGTGAACTTCACTGCGCACCACTCAGCTACTGGAAACGTAGCAACGACGCACAATGAGAGTCATAATCCCGAGAGGGAAATCTTACCTGATTGCCCGAGCCTTCCTCCTGCTGCAAAAAGTCGCCTTGACTGCTGCCCACGTCCAAAGCAGCCATATCCTCTGGTTTCATCGGCTGTTGTGGGGCTGTGCAGTAAAAAGCATTTAGCTAGTTAGGAGTGGGGACTGCCGAAGCTAGCGTTAGCTAAACAAACCTACTACTCACATACAGGACTAATATCTTATAACCTCCGCAGACTACCCGACTATAAAATCACAACATTCACTACAAACTGCACTTAACTCCACAAATAAAACTGCGGTGTAGGGATAATTAGTTTAAGGACAGCTGACTAGTGGTGTCCTAAACAAGCTAATTTGGCTAAGCTAACGAGCGCAGCGTTAGCTGCTATTGCTAACTTAGCCCGCGATGATTAGCAATATCACCGACAAGCATCACTGCTAGCCTGCTAGCGAGCTAATTTAGCCGGAGGATGCCTGTGGTGGCTAGCGTTAGTTAGCTTACGTGGGTGAAGAATAAGATGAGATATTACATACCAGTCATTGCGTGACTTGTCGAGAAGCGGAGAGTCCTGATGGTCACAAGCCACCGGACATGATCGGCGATTTAAACTGATTGTACACGCGTAGAAATAGATGATAACTGTCAGATTTTTTTCTATTTTGATTGACGGGCGGTAGGTAACACAAAGGGTGGGGCCTCCAGTGTTGACTGGGAGTATTTGCGTCACATACAGGATATCCCGCCGTCCCTCATAAAGGTGATTGGTTATTCCCTTTGCACACCGTGTTATTATTTGTCAGCCGACATGTCAGTCATCCTTTGTTGGATCCTTTTCCTGTTTGTTATGCAGTTTTTAGTGTAACAGTACTGGTGTTGATGGTGGTGAGGATTGTAGCTGTATTGTTTATAAAGAAGATAAAGAGGTGCAATTACATGATTTGACAAAAACACTGGATTCGTCTCTTACTACAATCACACTGCTCTAAATGGTGAAATATCTATGACAGATTAAAGTATTTAGCATTTTTGGAGATGTGTATAACAGGTCTTGAGCATGAAAACACAAAAAGGGTCATCTAAATCCCTTACAGGTAAATAATTTCAGATTAAATGCAGCAGTCCGATACTCAGGGATCCAATATCAGTGACCTGAAATCTAAAATCTCTGTACCTCTCTGCATGGTGCTCATTGTTATCATTGTTAAAGAATATGAGGTAACAAAAGGTACGAGATTGCTGTGGCTTTAAAAGTGAGACGATGAAACACTGAATTTTATGACTGGCAAGGCAACAATATTCATTTCTGATTGGTCAACTCATGGCAGATAACCAGGCCAATTGGTAGGATCCTTATTTTTATTTAACAGATTTACTCTAGTTATGGCACTGATACATGAAATTTGCAGTTAGTGATTGATTCTGCCATGATGCCATTTATCATGGCAGGTTTGCGCTCATGTCTTTTTTAATAAAAATAGCGGCACTTTACTTGTGAATGAAAAAAAAAGTTGAGTTTTAACATGGCGATGGTGTTGATTACTTTGGGGGGGAACATCACAATCGAGACACAATCTGAGTTTGTATTTGACTGGATTTCTTCCCTATCATCTGATTTTGCACAAAACACCATTGTGAAAGTGCATTGAAATGAGAGCCTGCATGCTGTTGTACCTGCTCTGTGCCTGTGATGCTATCAGGACCCCACTTCTGAGTATTATTTGTGGTGTGTCAGTTTCTCACAGTACGCGACCGCAGTGAGGCTATTTCTCTCAACCTTCAATTCAAACTTGGCCCATTACAGCCAGACTACAAAAGCACTTTCCGTGCACTCAGGAGCTCACGGCAGTGAATGGTGGATATTTCCAATCACTCTGCTGTCAATCCAAGTGTCAGGTAAACACAGGCCAATGGAAACAGCTTTAGAAAAACCTTGCAGCTATGTCTGTCTTACTCCAGGAGTCCTTGGAAACGTATCAACAATTTCTACAAAGACCTCCAAGTTAAAGAGAAAAGTCAAATACCCTAAAAGCAGTACAAATGCAACACCGAGGTGGACACAGTGGCCTGCACGAGACACGTGACTGCCATGGTGTTTGTATTCGGACCGTTAAGTGTTATCGCCAGCTTGAGCTGCAAACAAAGGAAATGAGGGGAATCTATTTATTATGTGAGCAATTACACAGTGGGAGTTTGAGCACATCTATAAGGATTCAGTGTGACAGATAACTGTAAATAAGGGCATCAATGACCTTCTCACTGCGTGTACACAGACCCTCCAGCTTTCAGCTTTCTTTAGTATTATTGTAGGGAAATATGATACAAATGAGATTGTATTTGTTTTTTATAAAGATCTTCACAGGTGAGAAATAGCAAGAAAGCAAGCAAAAGCCCCCTCTCGCTGTGGTCGAGGAGTGAACATTATTGCTGTGGCAGAGTGCAAAAGTGTGAAGAATAAGAGGAGTAACTGAGTGAGTCCACAATGGCTCTGAGGCTCTCGTATTAACATATTGACAGTTGTTTTTGTGAAGGCCAGTCCAAGAGAGAGTGACCCCACGGAGAGAAACTGCCCTGCTGGCGGTACCTCGTGGGACACTGTAAATGGGACCTGAGAGGGAGAATTGAGACTGGTGCAGCATGGAGAAGTGTGGACGGAATATAAAATGTGTGTTTTAGACAACTCTGAGCACCTGAGACAGGAACAATCATATTGGTCTTTGTCTGAGGAACTGAGAGTTATCTCCTATACATACAGCAACAGGTCGAGGTCAAAGGCAGCTGCATAAAAGATTTTCACAATATTTTTCATTGTGGAGTTTCAGCATCTTTCTGACATATAGCACATATATTCATTTCCTATATGCATCAGCCTATAGACAGCAAGGTTAAACAAAGCCAAGCCGTCATGCATAACTTCTAGGTAAGAATTATGAAAACAGATATATTTGTATACTTAAACAACAAATAGACAACAAGCATACAGTGTTTATATATTATATTATTTTATAACAATTGCTGATGAGAAATGTATTAACAGGATTGGAGGTCTGGCTAGTATTGGGCATTACAAGTAGTAGTAGAGTGTGGAGAACACTGAATAAATATGCTATAAAGTATGTTTCTCTATGCACAGATTTAAACTACAGTTCATTAGATACGCCTGTGCAATCTAAAGCAATCTAATACTATTGTTCTGCCATAAAGAACATTTCTGCCATTTATTATGCCTTTAATGTTCATTTTTTTCTTAGAGTTGTTAATTAATTTATATGTTTTATCATTGAAGTCATGGTTAGTAGTGATATTGCACTGGACTGCATTATAGTCAAGTGTCTCTAATATTGTGTCCTCCTCACAGATATAAATAGGGAGGACTAAAAATGAGAAATTCCTCTCAATACAATCTTGCCCACTACAAAAATCACCTTTAAGTATGACCTCAGTACTAAACATATAATTGAATTTACACATGAACTTCATAAATGTCAAATTTATTGCAGAGCCGTTTCTTGAATTGCAGTAGATTTTCCGAGTGTACCTAATAAAGTGGCGACTAGTGTATACGGACAGTATATACAGTCCACTCAGAAAAACAAGTGACAATAAAAAGGTTTGTTGTACAGTATGTATAGTACAGATGAGTCAGTATTATATAAGTTGTTTGTTGCAAAGGAGTTGTTTCACATCACGTGGCTGGTTTAATTATTTGTTAATGTAGTGGCATGTGGGAAGAAACATTTGGAAACAATGATTTGAATGCTTGAATCACAACTTGCTGCATTTGTGTGCAAAATGAAAAGACCCAACTTCTTGATTGCACGGGTTGCCATTAAAAGATTTTCTTTTTGTAGTTCAGACACATGTAATAATCACTGCTGATGCAAATGAGAAACTAAATTTGTTGACCAATAATTTAAACACTCTTTTCTGGCAAACATTATACTGGCAGTGTTTGAGCACCAAGTTGTAATATGATAGTATAACACAAATGAGAGGAAACAGTTGCATAAACTCTCATAAATGTGCTATTATTTTAGTCAAATTCTGATTCTATATTGATTTCAAGTCTGCTCCATGTATATGGTGCATGTGACAGACAGAGAAGTCACACAATAGCAATAATTACAACATGGCAACACTTTTATTGTGATCCAAAATAGAGATAATTTCCTCTCTGTAATGATATGATACAATACACTTATAATAACCATTGAATTTACCAACACAATCCCTTGTGCATTGTGACTGATCTGAAAATGCCATTGTTATTTATATGTTTATTTGTTATAACTCATACATTCCTTTTTTTAATCTTTCAAAGGTCTTTGGTGTGCTTGTGATTTACAACAGCAGGCCGTGGTCGGTTTTCTTGGGTGTGTGTCTTAAAGCAAGCTTTCCGCTCTGTGCCCTTCTTGGTTTGATGCCGCTGTGGTTTGCCTCGGGGCAGAGTGGCACCGCTTGATTGATGGTGCTTGACAGAACATTTGTACCAACAGAGAATCAGTCACATTTCTGGACTTGTTTTTTATTTCTTAGAGTTTATACCAGTTAGACTAATTTTACAGTCCACTTATAGTCAGTTATAGTGTTTATGAGCACTAATGTACATGTATTTGTTTTCACTCTTACCTGGTGATTATGTTTGCCTGAATTCTTTGACATGTGTGTGTCATGGTGTCAAGACAGACAGGACACCCATTGAGTTTATAATTCATTAGTTCTTGCACCTCCTGTGACAGAACAATTGTTAGTTTCAAACCCCAAAACAGCCTGTTGAGGAAGTCCTTGCAGAACAAGAGACTTTGTTATGGTGTTTTGCTCCTATACAGCATCTGCATGATTCTAAATAGCTTTATTACTCGCTCTGAGAAGATTTATAGCCACTTTATGAAAAACAAAATACTCCATGGCCCAGACCACTGGGAACAACTCGTCAAACCCCGAGCCTCAAAACTACAGCAGATGAATAATCTTCTATGTGGGGTTTAGGTTGGCCAACATCACCACCACCCTGAGAGGAATGCAAAAACAGTTTTGCCTCAAGCCCCCATTGTGCTCTCCAGAGGATTTGTATGGTTTCACTTAGAAAACAGTGAGCCAAAAACAGCCTGTTGTTGTATAGAAGACTGTATATGAGAGCTGTAAATGTTGGCCTTCTTGCTCTGCTGCATGAAATATGTTTCAGTTATTAAAATCAGCGGTTAATGTTAAAGCTACCAAGCAATCCAAGCTTAATGTTATTTTATACACATGTTGTCATCTGTCTTTCTTTCTATCTAACCACAATAAACACTATCCTATATTTTGCTACTGATCTTAAACCTTAAAGACTATAATCCACCTTATTTCCATGACAAACACTGTGCTTTGTAGTGCTAGCACAGGCTCGGTTCCATAAAACATCCCATCCAAAACTTGGATATGCAATACTATCTCTGTAAAATGACCATTTTTATTCAATCTTTTTGTTCCCATCAAAAGGCCATTTCGTTCTCTGCAGTCTTAATGGTTACAAGATATTCAGCAAAGCACTGCTGATCTACAGCTCTTTGTTCGGACTCCCACCGAGAATACAATCTTACTTTGGAGCACTGCAGCGCGGCCATACAATTCCATCAGCATAAACGCTTCACAAACACTTACACACAAAGTATAGGGGCGAGAAAAACACTACTTCAGACAAAAGGAATCGTTTTCTGGTTGTGCTTGTGGATTGTGTCAACCTCTATTTTCATACTATACAGAATATCATAAAATGTGGACTTTTTTTGAGAAAATATGGTTTGGATGAAATTTTTGTAGGTGTGTATTTGCCCTCATTGTTCAGGGATGGGGAAACTGTAAACATAACAAAGATGCTATTTTTGTCTGTATTTGAGGATTGGAGGAACAGTGAAGGAGAGGATACACAACTTCAACATCAATCACAAATGAAATAAAAATTCTAAATGAAAGGTTAACTCAATCATTTTGCAAATAATCATTTAAACTGACCAGCTATTTTGGTTGAAACACCTGCATCCGCTTGTGCCCTTCTAAAATCAGCATCACTTAACAGATTTAATTATAATTGTCCCCTCTCTGCTACAGTCAATGTCAGCTGTGTCTTTTAATTCTCTAATCAGTGGTCGGCAGGACCGCTATCACCATCCCCATGCAGCTTCCCACTCAATACAGACATCCCAAAACACACACAGACTGGTTTTGTCAAATGTTTTATTGAGTGTAGACATCTGGGCTACTGTAAAACATGCATTATCTGCTGAAGGGGGAGAGGAGCAGGTGGCATTGTCCCCGCTGTCAGCTGTGTCAGTGCTGGCACCCATGATGGAGATTAATGAAGTATCTGGAGAGTAATATGCTCCTTCAAATGCTGCTACAATTTGGAGTGGGGGCCGATCCTGATCTTAAATAGCAAAGCTGTCAGAGTTTGCTGAACCTGTGCTTTGGCGCAGAGGGGGGATTTGATCCTACAGGACGGGGGAAAAAAACAAAGTGAGAGTGTGGCAGAGGGTATCAGGCCAAAGGGGAAAAAACAATCAGTTATGTAAACAAACAGATTGTTGTGTCACTTTTTCTTTGGTGCGTTTGGTGCGTTAAATTTGAAAAAGATGATGTCTCCATCTTCAACAATGTAGTTTCTTCCCTGTTGTCTGTATTTCCCAGCTGCCTACAAGATAACAAAGAAAAAACAAATGAGCAATAAAAAATATGAACAAAATATTGTCTGATGTACAGTTTATAGTATCATACTATTCATTCAGTGGCATAATGGTCTATATAGAGCACATAATAACAGTGTGCATTGGAAAGAAATATAGAAAATAATAGTTTTTACCTACAATAACTTTACTCTAATTGCAAATATCATATGGTCTCTCTCTGTCTCTGTCTCTCTCTCTCACACACACACACACACACACACACACACACACACACACAGACACACACACACAGACACACACAGACACACACACACACACACACACTTGCATCTATGTTTTGTTCAAGGGGTGCCTGAATTCCCACTGAGTGAATAATCCTCTCTTCTGCCCATTTCAGTTTCATGTGCACAAGCACAAAATGTTAATAAGTCTTTGATTACAGCACTATCAAACTTCTCAAGGAAACAAAATAAGTTCTAACATTTCTTTTGTATACAGTAAGTGTTTGTTCTCCTTCCCGGCAAACTCAAAATAATTGACTTGAAGTGCTAATATGGACAGGTTTATGCATTCTGGTTCTGCACAGCGCACAATTAATTAGAAGAATCAATGTCCCTTTAAAGGCTCAGGAGACCATTTAATCCAAGCTCAATACCACCAGAAACACTGGATGGAGAGGGAGACAGGAAAAAAAATCAATGGCTATTTGTGATTCCTGAGTATGTATTAAACCAGACACGTCTAACTGGTTCATTTGCACTTGAAAGCAGCCATCTGGAGCAGCAAGCTTGGCTTAAGCAGATATGATTACTAATAATGCGATATCGCCGTACACTGGCCCTATTCAGACAGCCTATTCCCACAACTGGCATTAAATAGCATGGACCTTAATGCCACAGTCAGAAACGCTCCATGTTCTTATGAAGCCCAAAAAGGGATTAGTAAGAGAGCATGCAGTAAGGACCTGACACTCAGATCTCAGCCTCGGATAACAATGGTGAAACTCCCAAGAGACCTGCACATTTCACCCTCTGTTTGCAGCTTATGAAGGGTGTGGACAATGCACTGCCGCTGCATTAAATATCAAATACTTATTAAAAAAGGCTTGAATAGTAAAGAGGTTTAAATGTTTTCATAGTGCTTCCTTTCTGCACTGGTCCCTGCAGGTCCCAGTGTGTCACCATAATTACATTAGTTGAGTCTGTAAGTGGGCACATGAAGTTGATGGTGGTGATAGTGGGATTGTAACAGCGTGGCTTACAGCTGCGGCTCACAAATGCTACACACAGCAAGGTTAAAGTCACTTCTGCTTTAATTTGATTAACTGAGAATTACATTTTAAAATGCGTCTATATAAAAATTTATTTATAAAAAAAGAATCTTTGATATGAAAGGCATCCTACAGCGTTGATTAACTGATTATTAACTCTGTACCTTCAATTACTAAATTACAGCTTGCTGATATGAACGTAAATTAATGCCAAACCTAAAAACAACACTTATAGTAGGAAAGAAAAGCATTTTGAAGCATTTTGCAAAGTAAATGCTCAGTTATTGTCTTCACAAATTCACCATGAAATCAGTTATTACATTTGACAGGAGCGTGCACATGAACAACCCACACTCCATTTAAAAGGTCAAAACAAACACTGGCCACCATAAAAATAAGATATGCAAGTCACATTTCTGCGCCAACCATCCATGAAACACTCCTTATTTGAGGAATTTCACACTTTATTTAACTTGCCGCTTTATATCACTGTCACATGCCTACAGTGGCTTGAGGATTTGGAAAGAGAGCTCCAAGCTAATGGTGCACTCTATAGATCTGATAAATGCCTGGTGAGGTGAAGGAGTGTTACCTGTGTGCGACTGTGCTGAGCCATGAGCAAGAACTACCATCAGCCAGTTAAGACACATTGTGATAAAGATATGCACAGCTGGAGCAGAATGGCAGTGTTTAGAGCCAGAATCAGTTGGCTTGTCAGGAGTGGTGCTGGAGTGTGTGCAGTAATTTCTTCCCCTGAGTAAAGGTGAAGAGCAGTTTGCAGTAGGAGCTGTGTGGTGACTGTCAGCTCCACTGATCACAGGAGACTTCCCCTCATCCTCTGGCACCCTGACTGCTCACCTTGACAGCGCTCTCACTGCCTTCCTCTTTAAAATCCTGGAATTTCATTACTTCTGCCATAATGAAGCCCTTCTCAAAGTCTGTGTGGATCTTCCCCGCAGCCTGTGGAGCCTTAGTTCCTTTCTGTCACAAGGAAGGAAAAGAGAGGACAAATGAATTGTTTTGGAGAAGATGGATTACAGCATGCGAGCGACATGGTGTTTGATAGGGTGATAGTGTTGTGAGCATCAGTCGGGGGGATTCTTGCCTCAGCCCTGATTTCTGGATAGCTTTCCACTCGGCTGTGCCCTGCTAGGGCAGCCTGGACACCGATAAGGACCGAGCACTGCTATCAATGCCTTCTGATTCCCATTCCGTGGTGGTATTGATTTCTGTCCAAGCAATCTTGCCTCATTGTGGGTCGCTGCTCGGCTCTCTGGTCATGACAGCAAGAAGACCCAGTGTTGCAGTGAGAGGCCAGGATGGTGTAGACCTCACTGCATTAGGCCTCACTCTTTTTTTGGCACACCAGAGTTTGGTCATTTAAATTCATTTCAAACCCTCAATAAATTTCACTATGGTAAAAGCAGGACTGCTGGAGCATGTGAAAACTGTTTTTGATGTCTTAAAATTGACTTTGAATAGACATGAACGATTTTATGTTCAAAACATACATTTAGACGCGGCCCCAAAGTTATTTCAGATGCCAATTTACACAACACAAAATAACAATTTAATAGCTTTATAAATTCTTTGTACCTTGAATGCTCTTTAAAACTCTGACACACAACTCGTGACTGATAAAATGTGCAATTTATATGCGCTGAAATAATGCTGGGCGGAAATGACAAATGACCCAAATAAGTGACGTGGCTGCTGTGTATCATTATGACTCCTGCCTGTCGACCTGCTCGCTCTCTCTCTCTCTGCTCTGCAGCTCTGTGCTCAGGAACTGTTGAGCAGTTTTAATTATGTATATAATCAGGTTGGGGTCAACATATTTCATGCCAAAAGAATGATGCGTATTTAATGACTCTAATACATTACCATCTCTTTGCAATCTCATTGACGGAGTGCTTGTGAGTTTAACTACCATTAATCAGCATCAAGGTTTGTCTATCTGGAGAAAAATAGATTAAGGGAGGGATTTTTTTCATATGGAGCATTACAAGAGATCCACATTGTCCTAGTTAAGAGCTATGCAGAGCAGGCTGATAGATAATGGTCACCTCGAGGCTGCCTAATAAAGCATGTTAAAGGACTTAGGAACACGACATTACTGAGTGTAGTTTTTACAATGCAAGATGTATTAGCTTAATACAGTTACTCACTGATGCTTACCTGACTAAATGCCCCTCACACACAATCAAGGCTGGCTGTAATCAGTTATGTCGAGGATGGCAAGCGTGTTTTTGAGGATGCCTTTGAAGTGTTTCAGGACATTTTTTGTAAATAGCGAGGACATATCAGTCATGCTGAGACGAGTGTGGGCCTAAACCCGGTGATGTCATCTGACTAAAATGTAATGTGTCCTGTGTAAAAGAAGGAAGTGAGATCACCTTCCCCTCTGGCCTGCACGCAGTATCGTCACCGCCATCGTGAAAATATTTATCAAATGGTCCTGTTTACAAACTTGTGTGGACATGTTTCATGTCATTTGCAACGATACATTTAAGATTAATATTAAACGATATTTAAAGTAGTCTATTTGATGATGGCTGTTCCGTACATAGAACTTTAATATTCATGTAAAGTACAGCACTAAGATAATTATCTATTCCAGTCAGTCGCAGAAGAACCCCTACAATTATTGTAGTTGTTCATTTGCTGCATGAAAATAAAATTTGCATTTCTGATCAAAATGTGAATGTTTGTCTAAAGCATCAGCATGGGGCGTCCTGTTGGCAGGCGGTCTGAGGCTCCTACTGTATAACTGCCATGTCCTGGGTCTTTGTAGCATGTTATCCTCCTTTTCTCTTGCTTTTTTAACTTTCTCTTCTTTGTCAACCACCTAATAAAAAACATTCTAATGATCTTTTAAGAAAAGAATACATGATGTGGGTTACTGAGGCTGTATTTCCTTACATTTTGCACCGTAACACCAAAATATCAGATGCTGTAATGAATTCCTGTATTATTAGTGCATATTGTGACTCTTAACCTGAAACAGTTAAGAGTCATTTAATGGCACATTTGCTTTCTCTGTTATTCACATTTTGACCTTCCAACACTTCAAGACTGTAGATGTCTTCCTATGAGGTAACTGGTTAAACTGCCATTTACCACATGTCACAGCTGGTATATAGAGTTCATATTCCATTTGTGCTGTCGGGGTGAGTTCACCTCATTGGTGCCCCTTTGCCCCTTGATGCCCAGAGTGCCCTTTTACCTGTGGCTTGATTGATGCACCTTAATTTGGGGGTGTCCACAGCACCTAGATGAGCCTAATCACCTTCTCCATATTAGCAACTGGCCTTTAAACAACAGTTTATATTGAAGTTTGGGGAAAATGAAATGAAATTATCCAACACGTCTGTTTTGGTGGTGAATTGGTAATTGTTTTTGGCTACAAACAGAACAAAACCTCATATAATGTTTGTGGACATGTGTCAGTTTGAATTTATTTGAAGTGACTGTATGTTTTAAAATGCTGTGTTAAATAATTATTTGTTACCGAATGAAATGAATGAAAATATCTTGTTATCTACATTGACATATCATGCACATTCTTATTTTTCACACTGATTTAGCATAAGAACACTAAAATCCATACATTTTAGATATTTTACAACATAATGCTTAAAAGTTTTTAACTTTTGAAGAAAATAACAAGAAAACAGGTTGAAACCTTGAAAAGGACTTTTTTTAAGCACAACACAAACACAGCTTCATGTGTGTTTTGTCATATAATAAGTAATAGTGGTGAATTTGAGAGAATTTTAAAGCAGTATCTGCAGTGACGTTCAAAATTATAACACTCCAAATACACACAATGTACAGCAGCCTGTTCTGCAAAGATATTGAACAAAGATAACCAGGAGAACCTGAGCATTTCTCATTGAAATTTGAGTAGCTCACATTCAGGGAACAAAATGTCCTGCATGGTGACAAGTACTTTCAGCAGATGTCACTGTGGAAAATTGTAATGCTTTTTGAAAATAGTCATCCAAGTTATGTTAGGGGGATTGAAAGCATTCTGCATTGTAAAAAGTTTGATTTGATTTCAAATTGCAATCCCTTGAAATATCTGATGAGATGGAAGAATGAATATGATTAAGTATGACAGGATACAACCCAAATCTTTAGTTTTCAAAACGCTTCTCAAAAAGTTACTTTGCAGTGTTTTCAAACCACCTACATGAACTTATAAAATGTAACTCCTGTCCAGTCAAATACCTCATTATATCTGCACCCAAACCTTCTATTTGCTCAAGAAAAAAATCTGCACAATACGAGAATGCAAAGCCAACATCTGTGTTGATGTAAATCCTGTGATTCCGTTGCACAAAGCTCTTGGCGGCCCGGACTCAGTAAACTGAGACACACAGGGAGGAGGAGCTCCCAGCAAGACCCACAAACAGTCGAATGAAAAGCGACATCAATTTTGGCACAGACAACCTCCGTCACACAGATTAGGCAGGCACAATGCACAGGCTCCTTATCTCCAGCGGCAGGAGGAGGGCAGGCAGATCTGCACAGGATGGAAACATTCTCATGGACGTAATGGGCAAAATCAATTGTTGCCCTCCTCAATCAATGTAGCCCCCACTTTCACTGTTCAGCAGCTCACCAGTAATTGAAGTTATCCTTGGCCTGTAATGACTAGCTAAAGCACAACCATGACAAAGTTGAAAGTGTGTGATATCAGTGAGGGTGCCAGCAGGGTGGAACGTGGGACACTGTGTGTATTCGTTTGTGTGTATGTGTGTGTCTGGTACACACCCTCACACTCACATGTATGTTCACAGCAGGTTCTTACCCGTATGGTCCAAGCACGGACCTCATCTGGTCCAGCGGTGAAGAAGTACTCCAGCTGCAGGGCTGCGTAGCCTGCCTTGATGATCTTGCTCAGGGCACTGGTGGAGAGAAATTTCACTTTGAATCGAGGGGTCTGAACTGTTTAAGTATTATTTATTGCCACTGATGCCTAGACAAAGTTCACTTCAGAGGCAAGTCCCCATTCATTCCAACATAAACTCATTAAGTGAATAAGATGGGTCACTTCGTTTCACATAAGACATTCAACTCTCCAATGGTTTCCTTGATTAATTACAAAGCTTGTAGACTCATTTAGCATTTTTAAGAATTCAATCCAATGCCTCGTTCTGCACCAAGAGAAAAAAAAATCTGCTGTCACAATTTTTCTCTCCATAGAGGTTTTCACACGAGAACAATAAACCCAAAATGCCCAAGTTATAATTATACCTACAGATGACAGATGACAGTTAAAAACTTAATTTAGAGGAAAACCCTTTGACTGAGTTGTTCACTAAGAAGAGGGATCCTTTGCTTTATAATGGTAATTACTCTGCCATTTATTATTCTATCAGCACATGCAATTAAAGGAGTGCATGGAGGACACAGCTGATAATAAAGTGTGGGGAGACTGAATGCTAATTAACCTCTGTGTCTTGTGCTCTGTGCAGTACTTCTGCCTCTCCTCTTCATTCTTGTCCTGTAGCTCACTCTCCAGGCCGCCGCTGAAGGGGATGACCAAGGCTCCGGGGTCATGACTGTCCACCCACTCCTTGATTTTCACCAACCTGGTAAAATCAGCAGCCACACACACAAACTATTTGCTGGTTTTGATTAACATGGGAGTATTTGTTATCAGTTGGTGCGTGCATATTCATGAGAGCAGCTGAATGTGTCTGCAGGAGGTATTTCTTTCAGAGAGTTCAACTTTGATTCCATAAAAGTTTTCAGCTAAGTATTTGACTTGACATGTGCTCATATGAAAGAGCATAGAGATTTAAAACATTTAAAAAGTATCAGTAGCGATACTGTAAAGTACTTTTTGTAGTGTTGTGCAGTTAAATCCATTTTTTTCTACATCTAAGTTGCTAAAACTTTATTTTCTTAAAACAAGTGGGAAAAAAATCTATCTCAGCAGTAACAATATTTAAACTAGATTTTAATTCAAAATGTTTGAGAAAGAAGTGTTTGTATCTTGAAACAAGAAAACAATAAGGATCGAATAAGAATTTCATATTTCAACAGATTGCTGCTCTTGAAATATGAAAAATGAGATGTGATTTTAGAAAATACTTGAGACGCATGGATTTTCATTGAAAACAGGTTGGAATATTCCTACTTCACTGGTGAATAAGATGTAAGGGACTTAATTACAGATTAAAATGACTTATAAGGAGTCAATTCAATGTTTTAAAGCTGATCATATATTTTGTATGAATAATAATCTGCAAAGAATGTAAAGTGGCACAAAATGGAAAAACTCAAGGACAAGTACCTCGAAATTGTACTTAAATCCTGCAATTTGCCTTCCATCCAATTCATAATTTCAGCTACAAATAGACCTCACTCACCTCAACTAAACATTTACCACACAGCTAGGAAGGAGTACAAAACCACTAAGTGTCTCCTTACTCATAAATGTCTTTGTCATTCTCTTTACCACCTTGTTTTTTTTCCTCTTTGTCTTCCAGTCCAGCAGGACACCTGACATTGCAGGACAAAGATATCCTCGCACTTAATGGTAACTCTCAGTCGGAACAATATAAAGGGGTTAGGGCAATTATGAGATTAGCCCCACTTGCTCTCAGGCTGGGATTGGGCAGGTCTGAGAGAACAGCATCACACAAATCCATTTTCACACGGCGGCCCTGACAGAGCTCCTAGGCTGGATTGATTCTAAGGGGTCCCTGTCATTATCTGTAATCCTAGTTTCCTGTTTAAAGCCCATAAGAATCAAAGACTGGGAGGGACCCGACCACCTCAATACCACATCTATTCCAATAACAATGTCACCGCTTTATCACCTACAGCACCATATCACCGCTCCTACCTAATGATTATCAATATACAATATATGATGGGCGCAGGAAGAGCACAGTTTTGCTTTGATGGGATGTTTTTCCCAACAAGCCAGAATAACAGGGCAAATTCGAAATGCCTCATATGCTGGTTTGTCCATTTGTTCTGATGCACATCTATTAAGAGCTGTAACCTAATATTTCCTTTTCTGCTCGCAATATGGATGCGTAACTGACGTTTGACTGCCACCACAATAAGATAGTCACCAATGTCTTACCAATAAAGGACAGAAAAATAAAACACATTCAGTCAAAGCCAAAAATCTGAAAACATAGGAGATGGCGGGCACTCCAAGAGGGGAAAAAATCCAATCTGAGATAATAACAGCTGTAGCTTGTCACTTTTAGCAGCACAGCTGTCTATTTGGTGGCACGTTATTTGCATTCCTCAGGTATTGCGTACTCTACAGGCGGCTGAATAATGATTCACAAATCACTCTCTCCACACCAGTCAAGGGCTGTGATCCTTTGAATAGACCATTGTACCTGAGACTGTAATTGGTGAAGACTTGACAGAGCTGAGCCAAGCCAGCCAAGTAACAAAGAGGCTCTTGGTAGAAGGCTGAGGGATGATTTTAATAATGTGAAGCCGAGACGGAGAACGTGAGCTGCAAATGAGCACGGGGGTCTCTGGGTCCTTGCACTGAGTGACACAGGACCAGACAAACACCTTGCCACAGGAACATGAAACACCCCCTTCCCTCAACTCCAGAAACAAAGCACTGTCAATTAAGAGCTTTGATGCACAGTCAACATGACTCCCAAAACCATTTCTGTCAACTTCACCGCTGTCTACCCATGCCACTTTGCAATTTGTATTTATGTCCTTTCCAATTATTTGTCTGAAATTTTATGTGGTCGTGTAAATTAGAGAAAATATTTATGTAAAACAAGCTGCAGATTTTTTTTTTTGTCTTTGTTCTTATCTTTCAGCCATTTATGAAATTCTAAAAAGGTATTCACATAAATCTGTTTTTTTAGAGGAAGTCAAAGTGTTGACAAGAATCATATTTAGGACTGTTTACAGTTAAGCCCTCTTAATGGCACAGTATCAGAATGTCCTCTCTGTCTACGACATAAGGAACTGACTTTTTAATGCAGGTGTAACAGCTTATTTCTGTTCTGTTTATCCTCCACATCCTTTAAGAGACTATTCAAAATAGTCTATGTGGATTTGTGAACTTCCATAATGGACAGATAGATAGAACAAATAGAATATCTGTTAATGTAGGTCTTCTTTAAAAAGGTTTTACAAGTCTAAGCTACACTAGCTTGTGTGTGTGTGTGTGTGTGTGTGTGTGTGTGTGTCTGTGTCTTGTCAGTCTTCCATTATGCCCTAGCATTGAGTGCCATCTCTCACTGCTCGCTTAATAGAAAGATTCAGCACTTTCTGGTCTTGATATCCCTCTCTGAACAAATGATGCCTGAAATTTTTATTCTTTTTATAATGGAATTCCAATGGCCTTTGCTGCAAATCAAGTGGAAATTTTTGCATATCAAGTGGGAAAAATTAAATGTTAACCACGTTTTAATGTGATTAAGGGTGACAGGGACATTATTTCTGCTAATCATTCACCAGCTTGAAGGCTCAAACAAAGCTAAGGAACAAGCCATGTTTGTGCTTTTCCTGCGGCTCTCAGTTCAAGGAGGAAAACAGTTTTTTTTAAAAACGTATAAAACTTTTACAAGTCTACAACATGATATGAATTTATTTCTTGTTTATGTTGAGTGATGAAAACAAAATAATGTGAATCGATATCTGTTTACCTTAATTCTAGGGAAAAAATGTGTCATGTTATATGTTATGTGCTCTAAGCTTTAGATTTGATGCCTGTTGTATTTACATCTAATTCAAAACACATTATATTGAGAAATGACAAAAAAGCAAAAACAATAGGAGCTTCCACAACAGACTGGCTCTGAATGGATATGTCCCAGAGGGGGCCACTCCCTGGGGTTAGTCTATTTGTCTTTTTGTGTGGGAATCCTGAGGGGGGGGTAATTCCTGTGTTTCTGCATGCCTGGGGCTTCCCTGGGCTTTGTCAGAGCTTTGATCTGCTTAAATGGCTCAGGAGGGGAAAACAATGGGAGTTTCTAAAGTACAGAGGCATCTACCTGAGACAATGACCTGGGCCTGTGTCTGACATACATTCATACAGGTTGGCTTTATTAGGAGTGCTTAGCCAGTTAAGCCAGTAAAAGGTGAGCCATCACCTCCAGTTTGAAAACTCCTTTCAGATACAATTGAAGGGTGACAGACCTGACGAGTAATCCACTACCTGCATCCGCCACAGCTTCATCACCGGCACACCCAGAGGTGGAGGGCCCAGCACTTGAACCTGGGTATACCAGCCGTATGTGTTACTGTGCTGTTCCACACATGTTGGCAGCAGCTGGCTTGCATGCCAGGAGCAGACTTATCAAGTAATAAACCCAGGGTCCCCTCTGTTTCGCTGGTCCCTGGTTGCAGGGACGAGCATCTTAGGGGGCTAGGATGCTGTGGCACACAGCATACACTAACCCCCCTCCTCTTTCCTTCCTCCGTTGAAGGGAGACAGAAATGAGAGGTATGAGCTCATGGTGGCTTTTGAGGCTGAGAAGTCGGGGGCTCTGTGGGAAGCTTTTCATCCTCCCAGTGGTGAGCTCCTGAGCGACAAGAGTGCAGACGCTCTCTGCTCCCTGTGGCCATAGCCGGATGGAAAGGCATTACACATCAGTCTCTGAGAAAGAAGGAGATCTGACACACACACACACACACACACACACACACACACACACACACACACACACACACACACACACACACACACACACACACACACACACACACACACACACACACACACACACACAGACACACAGACACACACACACACACACACACACACACACACATATACACACACACACACACACACACACACACACACACACACTAGCTCCAATATTGTCAACTTCTTTCAGCCTTCAAAGCAATCATGGACTGGTGGAAACAGAACCCAGTAACCCAGTGCAGGCACAATGGGAGCAGCTTTAATTAAGAGCATCATCTCACATCACACCTCAAACAAACCTTGAGGGTGTGCTGGTAACAAGCTTTTTTTGAACAACTTTTTTCTCTTTGATAACAACACCCATTAAATTTTTAAAGACGAATGTTGTGACTTTAAATGTTTTCACATGAGAGATAAAACTCTGACAAACCACAATCCCCAGTTTCATCTTCGGATGGTTGTTGAGAACACATTATCATGGCCTTGTTTAAGGCTATTTGTGAGGGGTGGGGGCGAAACATCAGAAATTCAAACAGTAACCCGGAGGAGTACATTGTACATCACCCAAAATAATTCTCTATATGGGGTATCCATGCTGTCATTCACAGCAGTTGACTGGGCGAGAGAAAATAAGGGGGCTGGGGTAGAGTGGGGGGAGTCATCAAGATGTGACAATTGTGACAAGAGCAAGCAAAGTGTAGCGCTGAAGAACACCACACGGATTTCTCCATCTTTTCTTTTTTTTTCCAGGATGACAGCTTAATGTCTACCACATGCAATATTTATTCTCATCGTGTGTCAGACTGTCTAGCTGTCCTACGGAGTACAAAGAATGCCACTTATTAGAATAAAAGCAGAAGGAAGGTAATCAAGGACATATGTAACATCAGCCAATCATGCCCCCTTCCAATCCGGCGTCTTTATTTTCTCCCCCATTCATAACAGTTCAACAATAATCCAGATAATAAGCGTTCAGGAGCTGTATGTGGCAACACTAAATTCATTTATTTGTCTCATTAGAGCTGCCGAGGCTGCAGGCTACTCACTGTGGCATGTGTGTTCGGTCTTAACCTTATCACAAAGATAATAAAAAGCACAGCCCAACAAAGCTAAAGCTATCAAAATGTATCATTAGAAAGACTTGAAACTCGCAGACATTTCTTTTAATGTTGGCAATACCAAGCTACAGGCTTTACAGGGGAACAATTCCCAGGGTGCCCTTAGAAGAAAGCAAGCATGTTGTGCTGCTACAGAGGTGTCTACATACATTATGACCTGCAGGAGTCTCACTCAGCATTAGCATCCTTGGGCTTGGGCCTGATAAATGAAGGACAAGAGACGATCTGTATTAGATTTTGGAGAGCAAACTGATTTCTTGCAGGGCCATTAAAGAACAAACAGGAATAGAAAAAGTCTGTTAGTCTAAAGTTTAGGGTCTATCTCATTAGTTACAACAACAGAGCTATGTCTTCACCACCAGGACATAACAAAGACAACGGGGTGACATGTGACATGTCAACAGTGTCCTTTCATTACCTGGACTAGGGACAGTCAATAACCAGGCTAACTGGAACGACAGGACTTTATTAGCACCATCTGTTTCAGTTTTACTATACAGCCTCTCCTGTTGTTTTCTCTCATTGAAAGCTAGCTAAAGGCATCCATTAGGACTGACTGTGGGCAGTAGGGTACACATCTTACCATGGGAAAGTGTTTCTCGGGATCCCACACTGCACAAGGAGAGAGTGGACAACTGTGCACAAAATAAAAAGGAGCAAATGATCGTATATCTCCCTGATGGCTTTGAAAAGTGAACTCTAACTCCCCAGATAGTAGTTCCTAAAAACTTGGATGGAGCCAGTGGTTTTGCACTCAATAAAGTTTCAGTTGTGTTTATGGGAATTATGGTTTGGAGTAGCTGAAGTGGGCTGCAGTGACTGCTTTCATGGAGTGGCTTTCAGTGAATCATAATGGTCACCCCCCCCCCCATCTCAGTTTTTCCTCTGTCTCCTGACGGGTACTCAGACAGGGCTGGCTGTTTTTCAAAATGATCACACAAAAAGAAAATGCATGTTTAACTTATTACTCGGCTTCAAAACCAAACAAAAATGAATATAACAAAATACAAATCAAAACTAAAGCTGAGCAGATGAAAACTCTAATGACGACCATTTCATCTGTTTGGAGAAGGCTTGGATAAAATAGGTAAACGCTCTTCACAACAGACAGACTGCAACTCCTGTGAGAGCTTCCTTTACTTTAATTGTCAAAGCTCCTCCTACAGGCCAACTAGAGTATCAGACTCAGAAAAGACATTTTCTTACCTCTCTGCTCCTTCTTTACGTGTGGTAGGATTTCTTTTAATTTAGCACCAAATACAGTGAGGATTAGGCTGGTATCATACTATATTTTTCTTATTGTCAAAAATTCCTATAAAACAACCAAATTCAACAATGTATTTCTCTCAGTCTCTCATCTGTTCCTACTGAAAACATATAAACAGGTCACAAATTTACAGTCTAAGTTTTTGAAAAGGCAAAATAATTTCCTGAAATAGCTGGGCACTGTAGTTTTTAGCAAACATTGCTCAAGCAGGGGTTCAGTGCATTTTTAGCTGCAGACTGATGCACATTTTGTCTGCTAGTTAGTATTTATGGCAGCAGGGCGATGTATATATATATAATAGGTTTATGGATGGAGCTCTATGGAACAGGATTTAAATATCTCAGGCTTTGGCTACAAAGACAATGACTCAATTCAGTGGTTTTAGTCTTTCATTTGTTAACAGTACGAGAAATGTAGAATATTTCCAACCTTTTCCTTTAACTTATGACTAAAGAGTCAGTGTCTTAATTAACGACACCTTAACATGAAACAAGGCCTTTTGCTGAGACCAAACCTGACAAGGACTTTATGAACACAAGTCGACTGAAGTACAGAAACACGATTGTTGTCCAGAAACAATCTTTTCAACATCATAGTTATCAGAAATGGCTGATGAGAGTACAAGCATGGCATATGATGCCAAACAAATATGGGGAGAGTTAACTATGAAAATGCATGCCTTTATGACTGGAAAAAAAAGATGATTAAGAAGGTTGACTGGAAGAGCAGCTGTGGTATGTAACTATTTTGGTTGTGGTTTCAGGACATAAAGTATAAAGAATATGAAGACAGGGGTACCTAATGTAACACACATTTAGAAACAAATAATGTTCAAAAGAAGAGCTAAAGTATTCATTAAGTTTGAATGAGTGTCAAAATAAAACACAAGGATAAGAGAAATAAACCACGTATATTATACAGACAAAGGACATGTCCATACCCATGCACATGCACACACACATACTTGCATACAAGCAGACAGACAAACAGACTCAGACACATACACACACATATATACACACAGTTAATAAAAGCTTGAAGCAATGGTACCCTGCAGTTAATACACTCACCAGGAAAACCCACACTGCAGAGGCACTCACAGACAGGTCACGCTTGCTGGTTTCCTTAAAGGTCAACTCATCTACTTAAGAGGCACCAATTTACTTTAATGCACATTGTCCAAAAGAGGAAGAAAAAAAACAGAAAAAGAAATGACAAGAAAGAAAAGCATCACAGCATATCAGTAGTATTCTCAGCTGTGTCTTTTACCATTACAAAATTTGAGAGTTCTTAGTTCTTTGAGGAGGATTAAGTAAATATCTGCTATCAAACCTATTAAAAGAAATAAAGACTGGGAAAGATGGTGAGGCCAGGAGCTTGTAAAATAAACAATAACTTAACTGACAAGTGAAAACATGCTAACACTGGGCAGGCTGCAGCCACCACATCATCAACAGTGCTCTAATGACCCTCTCTAACACACAAACTATGGTATGTGGCACAGAGAAAAAGTCTTCCAGGCAACTCACTGACGCCGAGGAAAGAGGAGAAAGCCTCTTGATAGACTCTTGTAGATGCCATTCCCTATCACGCAATGCCTCTCAGTCATAAACACATGACAAATGCGGCCTTAATCATTTTTTACGAGCGGGGATGTGCAGGGGGCAGTGCATGGTTAGAGGGGAGAGGGGAACGGTGAGCAGCAGGCGGCCCCCTCTGCACAGAGGAGAGGGCTGTGTGGTAAAGTCTCCTCTGGAACATCACTCGGCCAGCGATCCTTTGATCTCCACACCGCAATTACGCCAGCATCCAAATGAGCATGGAGTCGCCTCTGAAACAGACTTCAAACATGCACATGTACGCATTCTCATACACATACACTGTATAGGATTGGAGCCATGTGCTCCTCTCAACAGTAAATGATGTTCTGTCTCCAGCAGAGAACCTGGGGATGAAAGGAGGCCTTGCTCCTCGTCTGATCCCTCCATTAATGATGGCTTGCTAAAGCTAATACTGTGTATTCTTGTTTAAACAAGGGCAGCTTGGTATGTGGTTCCTATACTCCAAACAGGATGATCCTGGTTAACAATGGATTGTTTTTGGAGGCTCAAAAAGTCTGATAGAACTACTGTAATTTCCCATGTGAGACAAAAGCTGCTGCAATAATCGATGTGTTCTCAACTGTCTCTACAACATGGAATGGAGTGTCTGCAATAAGGAAATCCATTAACTTACATAAATTACACTCATAAACAAATGTTTGCTGGAGCATGATCCAATTAATAACATTAACCTAAAGCCTGAGTGGCAGCATGTACTGAGCAAAGCACCTAAAATATAAAACAGTGCTTGAAAAAATGCAGGGAACAGAACCTGCAAAATGGTTTGAATAGGTGTCCTGAGAGACACAGATAAGATTGGCTTATTTGCCTCATTCTAGGATTCACCCTCTTTTCCTCCACACATTAAAGCTGAGATTGCAATTTGTCTAGCTGTTTGCTTTGAATAGTCCTTAACCGTATCATCATCTCAACTGTGCTGGTGGAAAAACACGGGGGCATGGCGACAGCCAAATGGCAGTCTGGCGTCTCTGCTTCAGACTAGCTGCCATTAGGGCTGAGAGCAGCATTTATTGTACAATTAGGGCCAGCTAGATCTACCTGTAATCATCTCCATACAGGTGTGAGCTCCTCTCTGGACAAGGGAAGTGACTCATCACTTGTCAAACATCAACACTTTGATGTCAGCATTGTTCATCGCAGAGCCCTCAGGACACCTGAGCACTACTGTTAGCCTGTTTAAAACGCTCTAAGATTTATTGCATTTCACACAGTTAAAAAAAACACACTCACACACACGCAACATAAAAAAAAAAAACTCTCTTCCTACTGATGACGGATGTTCCACATGCCATGAATCATTTGATTTATGAGCCCTCTCCCTCCTCCCTCCATCTGACAGTCATACTTTCATGTCAGGAACATTTTAACAAACAGTCATAGGTAAACAACTTCCCTTGTAATACAATGCTGCCAAGCAAAGCACTAACACAAATTTTGTAAGAACTGACACCACAAGCCTAGAGGGCAATTGGAAAAGTGCGATAACAATCCACAAGTTGGTGTTATTGACGAAACGGCTGTAGTGTGGAAAAGTAGCCCTTTCAGATATAATGGCTGTCTAACACCGGCCATCTAGATCTGCTCTCACTAAAGCCAGACGACAGCATTACTATAAAATGTGGTTTTGACAGAACAGAGGATCGAAGTTTATTTAGTCCATTAAAGGTCGTCCTCAGTCAGTTCACATTATGTTCAATATATTCATCATTATGACTAGTTTTGCACCTGCAAAGTAAAGAGTACAAATCCCTGCATGGAAGCATTTAAAGCAAAACATGTGTGCACAACATATTTTTCATCAACTTACTGTTTATTAAGAAAGGCTCAGTTGTCACTGTGATCTGTGGGAATGTTATGGCTGTAAAGTGATTCTTGTAAAGCTACGTAAGCAACAGCACGAGAAGACAACACCAAATATTTGCAGCAAAACAATTTAAGACATTATGATATTTAAAGAGTGTTATACTTATGATTTATTGGCTCACTCCAGATGATATTAATTACTTGTTTGGCTTTGAATGTACGTATGTTTGTAGTTTTTTGTCATTTAAAGCCTTCTCTCTCTTTGATATCATATGGAAATGACAAATTTTGATGGAAAATCATGACCATATGCTAGCATGTGCTTAATGAAGTGCAGACTCTGGAGGCTGGTTGGGGTTCGCAGAGCTGGATGTTGTGTTAAAGCTTACTTAGTGCCACCTCCAGGCAGATCCTCTCACAAAGATATGACTGTTTCTGTCAGCAGGAGACCACAGACAGTAGATCAGGGAGGCTAGCTTACTCACACATACACACACGCGCACGCACACGCACGCACACACACCAGCATATGCATATGCACATGCAGATGCAGATGCATGCACACAAACTTTTTATAGCTGAAATGCAGATTCAATCAAAGTTAGCAGAAATCAATGTAACATAAGTAGAAGGAACGCTCCTTGGTGATGATTAATGAGAGCAATGAGAAGGCTCCTGCCTTCCTTCAAGCACTTACCATTTGTTCTTCTTCCTGATGTAGTCTTTCTCAGAGAGGTTAACAAGGTAAATCATTGGTTTCGATGTCAAAAACAAGTATTTGTTCAACACTTCGATCTGTGACAAAGACAGACAAGACGAGTGCTAAGAATTCAAACTTTGCAAAGCAGCCTTTGAGGACAGCACAGACAGAGATAAGTGAAGCCAAATCAAATTAGATTCTGGTGTATAGGCACTGTGGGGTGCGACTATAAAGTCTCTAAATCAAGATTAGCACGGCCAGATGTCATTAGCTTGTACAAAAGTAATGTCAAAATACAACCAACAAAAGACTGTGCATAATATTAACTTCTGATTTGCACAAAAGACGTGTTGCTCAAGGGTGAAACAGCAGTTGTACTTTTAGGTCAGATGAAAAGATTAGCAAGATAAATCACATTGATAATTTGACTGTAACATCAAAGGCTTACCTCCTTGTCATTCCAATCGTGATAGTAGCGGACATGTTTCTTTTCATCCACTACCCAGCTCTTGATTTTGCACATAACGTCCTGTTTGGGGTTAAAAGAGAATGAACAAGAAGCCATTAAAGGAGATGAAAAAGAATATAAACCCAGCAGGGTATGGGGTAATTATTTCCTAAATGCATGGCATCCTGATGCCAAAATGAACAATGGCTGTTCTCGCATTCAAGCAGGAGTGGCCTGGCTTTGACAGGGATGGCATGCACAAGACCCCCTTCCCTCCTTAAAATCATGACAAAATGCCTTCTGGGGTGTCTCGCTTAGAGTCGCAGTTTTGAACATCAATATTCTATCGGGACTGTTTAATGAAAGGAATAGAGAGAGGAGACAAAATTGGAAAGAGCCGGGAACTAATTGGAAGTTGGTTAGTTAGGTGTAAATTATTGGTCCTTCCTCAGGCACTTTGCAGAATCTAGTCATACTGAATAAGCACTAGTGAGGTACAGAACTAATTATTCGGTGTTTCTTCTGGAGAAAATATTGAGCATTTCAAGCTATGTATGCCACATTCATTACTGAGGTACTTGTGGGTTGAGACCACAGGCAAGACTGGGTCTTGACAGGATCTGGAAGCGGAAAAGGGTGGGAAAATGGGAGGGAGGTAGTTATAAAATTTGTAATAAAGAAATTGAGCCTATTATTGTTGATCCAGCCCCACAGAAATTAGCGGAACACATTCTTTTTGTTCCTGTCAACTTGACCTCCCCCTTCATATAAAAACTCCCCCACCCCCTGCAACACTCCCCCTACCTCCTTTTCCCTCCCCAAACCCTTGCAGCACTTCACAATCATACTCCCTTTTGAAAGAACTGAGGAAAAAATCCTGCCAGCGCCTCAATTACACAATGGCAGAAAAAGCTCCACACACTGACCCCCAGCCAGCTGCATTCACTCTCTGCACATCTCTCTCCACAGGAATTCTAAAGGCCTTTTAGTCAGGCAGCCAGAGTGCAGCCAGCGGGAGAGAGCGCAGGAAGAGCTGCATACACTCCGCCCGCGCCGTCCCAAGTCTTCACAGAGAGATTAATCATCTGTGAAATGGAAACAGCAAACGGCCAGTGACACAGGCTGAACCCGCTCCAGGTTTCCCTCATCAGCTCGCAGCCGCCGTGCAGCGCTCCTCTAACAGGCAGGTGTTAATAAAAGGCATATAGGTCCCACAGGGGTCAAACACATATGCCTGCCACCATGAAGCGCCGCTGGTGGGCTGGCTTCTTATTATTGTTTTGTAAGGATAGGGATTTTCAGGATTCACACGGACAAAAGCAATGAAACATTGTTCTTGTAAACAGAGCTCCAGCAAAATGGATTTAAATTTTTATAACAATGCATATATATGAGCCCTGAGCTGCTGCATGCACATAAATTTAGCCTCAACTCACAGTGACATACTAAGTGACTTTTCCATTGTGACAGCAAATTTTGACCATAATATACTATTTTATAATAAATTACAAATGACTGATTTGGTTGTTTTTTTCCTTACAAAATCCCATTTTCTTACACAGTGAATCTTCAGCTGAGAGCTCATGCTGCAGCAGTAAGTGTATGCAAACTCAAATCCGGCCTTTTTTTCATTTTCAATTTTGTCCCCCTACCTATTAGACAAAAGAGCATTTCTGTCCCCAATATCCTTTTTTTTTATCCGTTCATAACATTAATCATCCCCTTGTGCGTGTTGTCTTCCTCCAACGTCTTGTTTCAGTGCATTAAAAAACAAGCAAATGCCCTCAGAACACTTCATATAAGCCACAAACCACAAAAATTTAACATTATTCTTTTAAGCATGCATGCATAAGGCATTACACTAAATGGCATAATGATAAACTAATGTATACAGCAGCTCTCCCTCAGAGTGATATGGTATGGTAAAGTGTTTCTATATCTTTTATGGTAATAACATGCACAGGAAATATCAAGAAACGAATGTCATTCCAAGACTTTATGAAAAGAGAACAGAAGCACAAATGCAAATATACATTAACTCAGCGTTTTAATTTAATCAAAGTGAATTTTTATAAGGCATATTGTCAGTTTTTCAGTTGAGAGCTTTGTGTGTTTTTTCATAATTTCTCAAAAACACATCTTTTTTTATTATGTAACAAATCCCTCGCTGGTTTTTCTGCACTCTTATTTCACTTACAGTGACACAACATTTAAAAAAGTGTGTTTAAAAAAAACTAATTTAAGATTTTTTGGACGCTGCTAAATGTAAAGTAAACTACGGTGTCCATCAAACCACCGCTTTAAGTGTGCATGGTGCATCATCTTGAATCATAGGATTACTAATGAGACGATAATAAAATAAGTTGCATTCAGTGTCACTAAGATAATCATTCAAATCTACTTCTAGAAGGACAGAAACAGTTCTTGTACATGAAAATTCAGGCAACATAAAGATCTGTAGAGTTCATATTAAAGCGCAACAATGGGCATTTTATTTCAAAGCTCCTGAAAATTACTCAGTAAAGAAGAAAATCTAAGAAAGCAATCACCATGTGAATAGTTGCACAGAATTTCCCATTTTTTTCCACAGCATCCTGTGGCTCTACAAAGGAAAGTACAAGCACTATTGTTTCTTTTAAACTGTATATTTTTAGACTTGATGCACATGTTCTGCATGTAGATGTTGACATAAACATACATGTGTCTGTGCACAGCTGAGCGTGTCAAACGCCAGGCTCAGCCTGTGAGACAATCATGCAATCCCTCCCATCTAAAAGCTTGGTGTCTTTGATAAGCACCATTCTTTGCCATCTAAAGAGGTCTTCTATAGATTTCACTTGCCGACGTGTGCACAACCTTTGACAAGTAATGTATCATTTTTATTCATTGCCTAAAATTGTTAGCAATTATGTGCGTAAGCGGCCACCTGCCTAGCCTGAATGGCTCCTGTCTGTGGGGCTACAGGGGTGTGGGGAAGTGCTGTTGGCTGTAAGGAAGGGGGGGGGGGGTTCAGTCTGAGGGGAACCAACCAAACATGGGGCCTCTGCAGCAGGTGAAAAAGCCCCTCTCGTTAGCGTAATGAGTGGTCAGAGCCTCGGTGTGTCGGGGCCTGAAATTGGGCATGCCGCTCCAAGTGAGAGGCCAGATCCCTTCGCGTGCTAGCCCATCCTATCCTGCTCTGATGATGGAAAGGGATCATGAGACATTTGTTACCAAATCATTGCTAATGTTTGCAGCTCAGCCTCATTACCTTAACAATATGACCATCTGAATGTGTGTGCATTCGTATCGCTGTGATCTGACATCCAGGATGTGGATTTTTTTTTTTTCTGATCTCACCCTGCATTTTGCCCTGCACCTCGCAGCACATAACCGAGGAATCCTCTGTCAAAGAATATTCTAAACATTTATGGTATTCATAGCGAGGTATAGGCATATGTGTCACCCACTGTATGGCCTTATACAATTTTCTGAGCTGCTGTAGGTGTATAAGCATGAGCAAGAGCTATGCCATGATTTGAGTATTACTTTAGATGAAAAGAGCTGTGTGGAAACACTTTCATTAGCCCAGTGCTGTGACCCAGGGTCAGCAGCTGAATAAGTAACTCTCTATTAATGATTTCTGCAGCAGAAAACCCCTGACCCCTGATCACTTTCAATCTCGGAAAGGAAAAAAAAATGGAGCAGGGGGAGGGGTGAGACCTATTGGAGGGAGATTAAAAAAAACATACTTTTTTTCTCCTTGGCCATGTGTGTGGGAGGGTTATTATTTGTGCCTTGCTGTGAGGGGGAGCAAAGGGCCTGCTGGGACATTGACTCACGTATTCTGGTTTGAGTTTCTTGTCACCGCCTCTAATGGCCGTCTTCTCCAGCTTGTCAATAATAGGGCCGATCATCTCCTCATCCTTCAGCCTCAGCTCCTCATGGATGATCTCCATATCCCTCACTGGGTCCACCGTCCCCTCTACATGGATGATATCCTCATCCTCAAAAGCACCTGCAGCGATCGGACACAAACACAAAGAACGAGCATCAGCACAGAATTTTTTTTTTTTTTTTCCAGCAGCAACAACACTGCTTCACATGAACACGTACAAGTACAAGGAAGAGAATCTAAGCCACAGAATCAATGACATTGACTTCTTGGGATCGAATGTGAAACAGTGATTAGATTTAGCCCAAAAAATCATTAGCTTTTTGCTGAGAATATGGGAAAAATAAACATCCGCATGAAAAAGCACAGTGGGAGTCAGAGGAAAGTCATAACAAACACAATAAAATACTCGCGAATATATTTAAATCTTTCTTTTCAGTGTGCAAGTGTCAGAACTGTAAGAGACCAGCGTACAGTGTCAAAGTAAGTTTCACTAAAATTGGCTTTAAGTGCAACAAAGCAGGCTTGTCTGTCAATCTGCACAAAGTAGGGAGTGTCTGGTCATGCGTTTTGTACCTCTCTGTCTTAAAATGATTTATCCATTAAGTAAAGAAAAATAAGAGAAATAAATAAAACTGAGTATGATTTAAGAGAAAAATGTCAACATTCACAGATAATAGATGACTAACCCTTCCCCTAATCATTTGCGTCTTAGCAGTGGCTGTGCTGTTGATTAGGTAATGAGGCTCTGAAGCAGACCATTTAGCCAGCAGCAGCTCTAAGGACTCCTTCTGATTCTCCAGCAGAGCTCCGGGGTGAGGGAGGGAGGCGGGGCACCGGTGTACATCTGTCACATTAGAGTGACAGCCTTTAACATTACTCGTGGCAATTCTCTTGGACTGCAATATGCTCTTTCACTTACAGCACATACAATTGATTTGTTTTAAATTATCACTACGTTTGAAAGTATGAAGGAGATTAGAGCACATCAGTGACAGAGGAAGTTTTTAAGGCCCTTTAAATGAGTAAAAGCAGCAATGTTACTACATTAAAATACATTACTAGTAAAAGTTCTGTTATGTATTATTAGTATATAAGCAAAATGTGTATTAAAAATAAAAGTACTCGTGATTCAGAAAAAAGCAACATGTACCTGTAATAATACTATATATGATATTGTTATGTTGCTATTATTAATATACTATTGGAATATTATTACTGATGTGAGTAAGTAGCATTTTACAGTTGTTGGATCATTAAACATGTAGCAGTGCATCATATTTTACAAGATCATCATATGTTTCAATGTCATTCAATCTGTAAAAAAAAAAAAAAAGTACAGTACTTTCCTCTGAACTGTTGCGATATAGATGTATAAAGTAGCACAGAATGTAAATACTCAAGAAAAGTAGAAGTAAGTAGAGCACTTGAATAACTTAACGTAGTTATATGCCACCAGTTCATGAAAGATTTATAAAGTATTGTGTTGTTGGATTTAGAATATGGCTCCACACATTTTCATAAATCACTCAATAACCGTGAGTTGTGAAGTTTCACACTGTGGCGTAATGGGAATGCCATCTCTTTCAACAGGGAAGTGGATGTCAGGTGAATGATGACTTGGCTTTAAGTGTTACAGTGCTGAGGGACACTATGTTTGGAATGTGCAGGGTGAGTCACTTAACGGTATCAACAATCCATATTCACCGACACCTGAGCAGCAAAGGTCTATTGACAGGCCAGGCCCTAAGAGACATTAACGTCACTGAAGTGATCCACACTCCTCATCACAGCGCTGTCACACTATATCTCAACAAGTTCTTACAGTGATACATGCTGGAAATATTGATGACTTATGCTGTGTGTAGCTGTTGTAATAGCAGACCTGAGATCCAGACAGTGTTGTATTCTGCATGAAGTTATCAGATTACTGGAAAGACTGCTGAAGAGACGTTTGTGTAGACAGTAAAGTCATCCCCTGTGTCTCCACTAATCAGATTAATTTCCTGTTTGTCTACACCTGAAGCCAGATCCTTCGCTAATGAGAAACAATGCCCCTGAGACCATCTTTGAGTGTTGTCAGCTGCATGGCTCAAGGGATGCTAGTCTGTTAGTCCACCGCTGTATGGATTGACATTAAATTTTGTACAGACATTCATGGTCCCCGGAAGATGGGTTGCAATAACTCTGTTGATCCTCTGACACTTCCCCTGGAGCAACTGTAAGGTTGACATTTGTGGTTTTTGAATGAAATATCTAAACAACTATTGAATGGTGTGCCATATAATTTTTAGACATCCCTGTTCTCCTCACTGGTAATAACTAGCATGGCTTACAAAAAAAAAAACATGTTAGCATGATGATGTAGCATTTAGCCCAAAGCAGCACTTAAGTAAAGCCTCATAGAGTATCTATACTCTTAGCCTTGTTCATTAATAAGAACCATTGCTGAGTGTTTTTAAACTGTAAGGGATACTAAATTGTAAATTGAACCAAAATGAAACTCAACGATTTTCCACATACACAGAATATCATATCTTGTTCTTTTTCTGGGTTAAGGAGGGATAAGTACCTGATTTTCCATGAGACTAAACTACAGGGTTTTTACAATCAAGCATCACATGTCAATAGCAAAGCTCAACAACAAAATGACAAACAAAAATCATACACCAGTGGCCTTGTTAGTCATGCAAGTCAACAGAAGCTGGAGACTTTTGTGCAAGCTGTCATCCTGTGCGTTGTCCTCGTGGTGAAATGAACTTATCTAATTAATCTTTGCCTAATCAGGCTGTTTTGGTTCCTCTCCTCTTGCAGAGGTACTCCACAGTATAAACAGTTCACTTACACCACACAGAAAGGGGCTAATCAGTGGAATTATTGTTTTGCTGCTCCAATTTACCAGCTCCCTGTTCAGCACTGATTGGAATGAAAATTTGCTATTGTGTCTGCATGAACTCAGAAAATATAATGCAATGTAATCATTTTGTTAGCTGCAAGAATATACATACATTACAAACAATTATGATATACAGTTTTGATACACTGTTTGAAATGGAAAATACACACGAGTCTGTTGTTGAATTTAGTACATATTAATTAGGAACAAGGAGGTTTAAAGCAGGTTCACATGGTTAATAATCCATTTGTGATTATTATAAATCACTGTTCATGAAAGCATGAGAAGAGACTATATGCCAGTCCATTTATTAAAAATGTATAAAAACACCTAAAGCAAGCACAATCGTTTTGTAACACCCTTCGTAAAAAGCTGATAAATCAAATTTTCAAAGAGGCTTTCAAAGAGCAGCAGCAGCTGATCACTCACTATTTAGTCATCAGCTGACACTCTCCTCTGACTGCCACGTATTCCAAAGTAATTTGCTTTAATTAATTTTGCCTAATTTAACATTCACATCTACTTTACCGCCATCCCATTGAAGGCTTAGAGCTGGAGAACAAATGCACGAGGTGAAAGAGAGGAGCGAAATCTAAAGGGGCAATCTCTACAATTAGTCCTTTAACAACTGGGTCTGGGTAGGGCTCTCTGAAGCTCTTATGAGGCTGCGGCACCACACAAAGCCACACGCAAGACAGTAAAAACACACAAAAAGAGAAGAAAGAGGTTGGGAAGGCTCGGTCTCAGGAGTCAGGTCTGTCACACAATTTCATTTTTACTGCTTTGTCTCAAACAGTGGTATGTTTTGAAGACACTATTAACAGGTGCTCCTTTATTAACAGAACAAAAGGATTAGTCACTAGATGGTGAGTGGTGTTCAATGGCCTGATTAGGGATCAGGCTAAGCTCTGCAAAATTATGGACTTACAGCGGCACTGCAGGCTGAGAAGATATAACTCCATGAAGTGACATTTACAAATGAAAAACATTTTGAAAGAAAAACAAAACAAAATACAGAAAAACAATGTTTTTGTTTGCCCCATCTTGAAAATTTTGACTGTGACACCACTGAGAACATAGCATTCAGTATGAACAAATATATATATATTTTTCCTATATACATTTCATTACCTGTCTATTTTCAGTTTGTAGAAGTGTAACATCTAAAAAAAACACCAAGCAAGCTCGAGCTGGCTCATATCATTACTTTTCTGTCAGGTACAGACAAGGCAGTCATCTGAGTCAAGTCAAGATCAATACTGATTGAGCTGCTTCCTCTGATGTTGCTACCTGGGAGGATATGTGGTCAACATAATTCAGTTAAATTACAGTATTCATTGACTTTTAACTTCCTGTGCATGTTTTCACATGCAAGATGGGTAAGAGCACATCTAAAGAACTTGCATTCCTCGCGCTGCTTTTAAAATGTTCATGCAAACTCAGTGCCGCAATTCTCCTGGTATTCAGAGCAGTAAAAGCTATTTTATGAGTCTGTCAGGAAAAGCACATTATGGATGTCTTTCCAGCATAAAAACACTGGCAATGCACACAAGGGTATTTATGTTCATTCAGGAAATATCTTCTTGACATTCATTTTAGGATACATGAAATTGACATCAATTTGTAGTATGCTGCTTCTGTAACAGAGTTTGTGGCATATTCAGCCTTGTTTCTTTGCATATGCCAATTATGGCAAATACATTGGCTGCTAAAAAGCTGTTTGACACCAGAAAATGGTGGGTTTGAGCACTTCAGAGATACACTCATGTTTTCTACATGATCCCATATTTCAAATAGATCACAGTGAAATCACAGTGTTCGATAGTATGAGTATCAGTACCACACAAGGTGTCTCCAATTCCTATGTAATCTAGTGTCAACTGCAGTGTCTCATACCAAACTGAGTAATAAAGGTGCATCTTGTCACCATGTCTTATATCACTGACTGAAAACACACTCACATAGGAGAAAGCTGTTCAGACAAGGCTGATCTGTGTGCAGTTGGAAAGTGAATGTACTGGGGAGGCTCCAGTTATCATGAACTCTGACAGAAAACAACAGTGTTAATTCCCTTATCATTAGCTTAACCTCTGTCATTCCATTTATTTTGTTAAACCACGGAGCATGAGAGTGCCTTGATTGAAAGGAACCGACATATGCACACCACTGTTGTCCCACATCATTCAGAGAACAAACCTTTTTAGATCCTTAACTACTATAGTGCTGCTGATTGCACAGGCACCAGCAATTTCCTAACCAACTGCCACCTGAACAATGATGTGTTCAGCTTTCAGGCCCTCCAGCCTTTCAAAGGTGAATCATTTCACAGTTTGGAGCGAGATCTCCATAGCAACTCCTCTTTGAAGGGTTTAGAATCACCATCCAATAATTCTATGATCATCGGGCCTTGCCATTCCCAGTGGTTCTTTTCACAGCGGACAGGCAAGGGGGGCACGAGGAGGAAGCAGGAAGATTCTACAGTCTATTTCAGGCAATTCATCTTGCAGCCCCATTAGAATTCAAAATATTGCGACCTTCAATCACTGAGCATGTTATCTGGAGCTGTGGCGATCTCCAGTCAAGATGGGTAGACATTTTGCTCTAATCATCCACGATGAGTGGAGGCTGACAAAAACTCTTCATTCTCGCTGAAGCAAAATGCTCATTTAAATGCTGTGACAGCCCCTCAACACAGCCCGAAAACACACAAAAGGAGGGCAATCCCCACAGCTAAATGATGCGGATTTACAATTGTGGCATTGGTTAAAACAACAACTAACATAAACAAAGAGCCACATGCAGCACAGGGTAGCTTATTTTTCTGACTGATTTGCCATACAACATTACAAGACACAAAAGTGAGGCAGGTGTTGGGACTGAGACTGGAGGAGGCTGTGGGAAGTAGGTCATTTGCTCCTTGAAAACCAGTTTACTTGCCACAACAGAGTGGATCAGGTCTGAACATTAAAACACAGATACAGAAGATGAAGAAGTGTCAGATAAATCTTGCTTACATACTTACATGCTACAGCAGTGGTTGTCAATCCTTAAGGTCCCCCAGGAGACCTTAAGGCGGTTCCAGGAGGTCCCCAGAAAAATGTATGATATTCTAATTTCACTATTATTTCATTGACAAGAAGTTAGTCCAATGAGACAATGTACATGAATGGCTGTTCATAGGTTTTGCCAATTCACAGTATAGACAGTTCTTAAAAAGGTTAGCAGTACACCAGGTAGGGTGTAAAAGCACAAGACCACGTTAACACAGACCACACGAGTAAATATTTGTCCAAATACATCATGGAGGTTAACTGATGACCCGTCATTTGTTTGACAAAGAAACTTAATTTTAATCAGAAGGATTAATCTGGCAAAAATTGCACTTGGCTAAATGGCTCCTCAGCAGAAATACATACATCTGAAGGCTTTGTTTTGCATTAATAAACAATTGTATATATCATAGCAAACACTGATATACCCAGAGTTACTGTTCAAAAATGCAACATGATGGTTTTTAGATTAATCATTCCAACTACAATGAAAACATTATGTGTGTAGACTAAACTTGTTGAAATACTGAAAAAAGAGTGCATGCTAAGCTAATGAGAACAGCATATTAACTACCATCACTGGTCCTATAGACGTCCATGAAGGGAGCTAAACCAGGCTCATCTGACTATTCAGCATACCTTAAAGGACAAATCTATATTTTTATTATAATTACTATGAACCCTGATGTTCATTGTCAAAATGTTGTCAAATCCACATACTTCATCCTGATTCATCCTTACTGGTGCACCAAATGTGTTTCATTGTTAAAAATGTTAAATAAATAGTTGAAAATAGTCCTTAAAAATAATGCTGCACTGTTTGAGTAACGTGTTCTAGAAATTACAGCGACCAGCTGTTAAAGGAAGTTACACATACTTTTTTTCAAAAAGGAAACTATAGATTTTTGCGTTGTTTTTAAAGATTTCAGTGGAACATGTAAGGACGTTTGACAGTATTCAGTAGTGAAAGTAATAAGATGACTGAAGTACTGCTGGTTTATCCTTTTGTTGACGATAACAAAAGACAAACATCAGGTCTAAATGCAGGAGAACTAGATCACTTTGGCATATATGAATGAAAGGTGATATCACCAATGGGCAGGGTAACACAAAATAGTTTTGCTCAACAAGTTTAGTATTACTGAAATACACCCAATTATTGAAAGTAATTCCTGTAATTTTAAATATTTTTTATGAGATCCCACAATGATAAAGAGATTCAAAACATGGTTTTGTAAAGTAGTTGAGTGTAATTTTATAGGCCTTAGTAGGATTTCTTTCTTTTAAAAAAATCTGTCTATAAAAGATTTTCAGCAAAATTTGTGGTTACTACTGATTGTACACATCAATGCAACGAGTGAACTGCTAGGAAATTCACTCTGTTTAGATAGTCACACGCACACGTAAGTCAGACGGGCTGGGTGAGGTGTTTTGGATGTCTGTCAAGTTAGAGAATTTGTGAGTTGGTGAGTGATAAGGCCGAACGCCTGGAGAGCAGCCCGCACTGGCGTCAGTGAGGAGGCAGGTCAGCCATAAATCTTCTCCGTCTGAATAGTCAATCCAGTTTGTTCTTAGCGCCTGTAGCTAAACAATCAGTTTGATTTGTTAAGCAATTAGTGGAATGTGGGCTGACGTCTGAATGATGCAATAAACAAACGAAAATACAAAGTCCTACCAGATTCAGCAAAGTTACTCACTCTTTGTCATCAGATATAGATCATTTCAGACACAGTTGATACACAACACATTAGCCAATATGACTAAGACTTACAAAAGTGAAGGAGCTCAATTTTAAACCATGTGCATGTGTGTGTGCGCATGTGTGTGTCTGTGAATGAGTAAATGAGAGGCCAATTGTAAAGCGTTTTGTCCATTTTGTAAAAGGGCTTCATAACTAAACTGCACATTTGTGAATATTGAATTTAGAACACTGGTTGCTCATGAAATGTTGTTGGTTTAAATCTAGAGTCGATACTGTTTGTAATAGAGATCTATGCAGATTTGTTTCACCTTCCGTCATATTTTACCATTTAAGGACTGAGGACGTGACAAATAATATGGTACTGTATTATGGTACTGTATTATGGTACTGTATTAAGCAGGCACCTGGATGGCAACACTTAAAGACAGTTAAGACATCAACACCTGTTGTTATTAGCATTCAGTATGGCTATGTGGTCAACCAATGATAGCAGTCTGTGCACAACACAAGATGGTTTAGTAGGCCAAATAACAATTATCTTTACTATCAATTCATCTGCCATTTTTGTCTCAGTTCATCAGTTGACTATGTGGTCAAATTTTGAAAAATACACATTACAATTTGTTAGAGCCGAAGGTGATGTCTTGTTTTGTCTGACAATCCATCTAAAGCTGAAAGATAAATAGTTTACCACGATGTAAAACTAGGAAAGATAAACAAATCCTCACATTTGAGAATTTTTCCCTCAAATTAGTCGCTGATTTGTTTTCAGTCAGCTAATTGGTTGATAAACCAAATGTTTCAGTTCTTTAAAGGAGGCACCAACGTAATGTCTCCACCATAAGAACTGATACCAGACCGAAGATAGCACTTATTAAGTTTCTAGCTTCCAGGTTAGGCTGAATATGTGCAGTAATGTTAATCTCACCATGCCTCTGGCCCGGCAGTCTGGTGAATGGCTTGTACCACAGCGGTGACGTCATTCAGAAAAAAAAAAGGACTTTTCTGGGCTATGGAAAGGTCTTACAAAAATAAGGCTCTATATATATATATAACAACTGGCCAACAGTTTTACTGGTGTTTACCAGACAATGGTGGTCTATGGGGAAAATGCTTTTTGGGCTACAGGGAATTTTTTGCGATAATATTGCGAGTGGCTACTTGGAAATATTGGTTCACGCTCTGTAGCAAATGATCAGGTTTATTTACCTAAAAACTATGACAATCTTTTCATAAAATGGGAAAACTTTCTTGTGGCTACTTCAGGCAGTGGAGGAGATGAGGCAAGAGCTTTAACTTAACCTGGAGTTCAGGTGCTGAAAGCATGAATATCACAGTAAGAGACTACGCCAAAAATAACAGCTACTTTCCAGTCGGTTGCGCACAACCACAGCCAGTCCCTAAAGATTAAATGCGCTATACCACAGTGTCTTAAGGCTAGATTCTTACTGAGTGTCATGCAACCGTAAATAAGTTGTCATTAGAAGAGAAGCAGAGCATTCCTATAGTGACGGGGGGCGACACTGTGTGAGCATTCAAACATCTAATTGCTGGAAACCAAACATCTGGGAATAAGGCCAGGTGAGTTGGCAGAGTTGCTAGCGGGGAACAGAAGAGCAGATGAAGTAGAACATGTCTGTGTGTTGTCTCAGTCAGTGAGGATCCTGTTCCAGTCACTGCAGAAGCACTGGGAACGCTTAGTAGCCTGCAAACCATTTTGTTAAGAGACCAGGGAACACAAGTCATTCAACAGAATCAACTTTCAGGATGCCATCATGAGCCGTAATAGTTTTTGGATGGTATTGTTGAAAGTAAATCCTCTGTTTATACAAGCTTTTCAAAGTCATTAGAGGTTGAAGAATATTCATAATGTGCAGACTATTAGGGGAATTTTGAGACCTCAAGAGGTAAATTAAGTTAGACTACTCCTTGGAAAAAGTTGAATCTTTCCTAACGACGTAAATGTATGACATTTTATGGCAACCTATTCCACTTTCATTCATTTGTAAAACATCTCAAAACTTTATATGTTCACTATTTCTTAAATTTCCCAACTTTTTGCATATAATAATTAGCAGAAAATAAAGGCTGATCTCCTCAGTTTGATCTCCAGACTTAATTTCATTAAGCTTGGGTCAATTGCTTATGTTCACAGTTTGCACTAACAATCACACAACTGCACTGAGCTGTTTGATGTTACTAACGCTGAACATCCTCAGACAAAAAAGAAAAAAAACATACCACTCCACACATGAAAAACTGAGATCCTCCACAACCATATAATCAAGCTATAGAAGAGAAGTGGCTTCAACATTGCAGTCTGCCTGACACCAGATAGATATAATTACGAAACAAAACCAGCTAAGTTTAATGGTTAACTTGTGAAACATACCACATTGTTTCCATGGACTTCACAAGAGTGGAAACAATGGCATGCCAAAGCAGATAGATGTAAACACACACAGAAGGAGCATTCGATCTTTATATTTCCGATTGTTGAGGCTGTTTGTCTTCTTTGTGTGAGTAGAAACAAAAGAGTTGGTTTTGGGTGAGGATCTGGCATATACATTTGGCCTGTATTATTGGAACTGTGGGTGTTTTTAGTCATGTACATAGTGCACATGTATATGAAAATGGATAAAACCCACATAATCATCAATAATGTATGTTTCACATCATGTAAATCAGTATGTCAAAAGTAAACAAATCACAAGGAGAAAATGAAAAGATAAATTCACTAAAAGACTGTAATGTAAAATGTGACGATCCTTTAAAGAAAAGGGTTGACAATATTCAATATTTATTTTATATTTTCTCACTGGCAACAAATATCAACAAAGACTAAAAACCTTCAGTGAATTTTCTGAGAGGCCAAAACACAATGTAGCTCATTCCTCTGTGCCATAGACCTCTATTGCTAGCTAAACAATTATTGTAGTTTCTCTTGAGTCAATGCCATGTACTGTACACTATCTTGCTGCCATGAATACTCAAAAGAGTCCATAATGTGTATTAATCTGCAACTAAAAAATAGTCCCCAACAAATACACTATTCAGTCCTGTTTGAGTAAAGTTTGTAAAAACTACAATGCCCAGGTGTTTCAAGAAATTACTTATCAAACAAACCGCTGACAAAGTCTGTCACTGGGCAGCAGCTCTGACTGTTTTTTTGTGCTGTGGGTTCACTCACATAATGATTCACAGACTAACATACGTGCAACATTAAGCTTGGGTAACAACACACTTAGAGTGAGTGTGACTTCATTCTGTGCTCAGGTCGCCATTACTCCACTGTATATTAACATAGAAAACAGTTGTTTAATGTTCCGAATGTTGTATAGAGTATTGAGTTACAAACTAACATATTGCTGGTTTTGGTCTTTTCAAGGGATTTTTTAGACAATCAGAAAAATATATAATAACATCAGCCATATCCTTTATGTTATTGTACCAAAAGTCATTCTAAACTGAGCTAAGAGTGGACCCTTTTATCTCACCTTATGGGCCTTGTCCACTTTGTAAATCATTAGTGTAACAGTTGGTGGTCTTCCAGTTCCACTTCTCCCAAACTACACAGAGTCAAAGGCTATTTGAAAACTGTACTGGAACAGAAATAATACACTTGTCAATGATACACAGAGAGAACTTAGGAACAATATAGGAAAATGGCCTTAATCTTAAACCTTTTCTATCCAGCCGTTCCAAGCCTGTCAGCACCAACTCTCTAATCAGAGCTCCTTTCACAAAGTGGGAAAGTCAATGACAGCATACAATCAGTAAACAAATTCAGCTATTTTTAAAAGGGCCTCTACATTCATTTCAGTTGCTGTAATTTGAATTATTCTAGCGTCTAACACTTAAATTGTATAAGACAAAGACCATGTCAGGGGCAGAGAAGAACATGAGACAAAGGAAGACCTGGAGAGTGATTTGTCTCACTGAGGGACAGTCTGGAAATAATTTGCTGAGATAATCTCATCCGCACTTTCACAAAGTAACAGAGGGCAGCGTTTCAAAATGTACATAATATGTTGACATTATTATCATTGTTATTGCCATTATTATCATTATTATTTTGTCAACACTATTATAAGCAGTGGCAATAGTATATATCTATTTATTATTATACTAATTATCAGAAATGTTAGAAATATGCAGGGTGTTAAAGACAAAAAGGAAAATAAAATAAAAGTAATCCTTCATTCTCATAATATGTTTACCTATACTGGACCCAAACTTAATCAAAAGTGGCATTAGGAATCATATTACACTATCATGTGGTGTTCAGTCTGAACTGTCTTGTAATGTTTCCAAACCTCAGAATATGCTACTGATTCTGTGAAGCCTAAACTCGGCACAGAGTCTCTCATGTCCCACTTCTGTGATTCTCATTCAGGGAGCCTCCCAGTAGGAATGTGAGGTTTGGTCTGACTTCATTAATCCTGACTGTTATGTTGATTTTGGCCTCCACTACACAAGATGCCCTGTTAGGAAAGCTATAGCACAACTAAGGCCCTTGCTTTAAAGAAGCTGGTATTGTTGCCAATGCAAGTGATTTAGCTTCAGTATAAAATATATGATAGTACTCTACGTTTATGTGATTTGTTGATTAAATGAAATCCTATGAGGGAAACCGACCCTCAACCTGTGACTCACGTGTCATGTGGAAGATGCTGTCACAGGCGTTGATATGGGACAGGAAGGCATTTCCCAGGCCTTGGCCAGCGTGAGCACCTTTCACCAGGCCAGCAATGTCAACTACATTAAGGAACGCTGGGACTTTGCTGCAATCCAGAAAATAAAAGAAAGAAAGGTCAGTCATTTATCACGTTACACAATATCAACAATATTTCAATAAGACTAAACTGCCCTCATTGTGCTGCACCCCGATACAGCACTTCCAGTAAAAGCTTCTGTTGCTATGAAACTTCAGATAGCACCTGTTTGTGCCACATAGGTTTGATACAAAACTACATCAGCCATAGGATTAGAGTTGGGTAAACACACACAAAAAAATATAAGACATCTGAACTCAAAGTAGACATCTTAAAAGGCTCGTATTACTCTATATTTCCCTCACTGCCAAGAAATCCAATGAAAAAAACAAAACCAATGTTCTTGTTATAAGGTAACTGGTGTGTCGGACAGTGTGTCCGTATATCACATTGGGCCATGTGGTGCAGATTTTTGTCAAGATACAATAAAGGCAGTACTTGTTAATATGATTAACTCATTATTGTTTTTCTTCTTCTCAAGGTATCTTTTTCCAAATAAGAATTAAGTAGAATATCACCAGCTGTATCCTGAGTAAGGTACAGTATGTAGGGCAAACAGACAAGTAATATGGAGCTTTAAAATTGTATTGCATTTTATTGCAAAAGTGCTTTTTTTATGGTTACTGCTGCATTTATTTACTAATAGAAGTGGAATCTGTTTTGCATGTGTTTAAGTTACAATATAGAGCACATGCTGTATAGCATAGGTAGGACAGCATACTAGTGAGATTCATACTGCTCTTTGAAAAGCAGGCGCTTAGTTCTCGTGGCTTAAATTCACGCGCTGAAATGTTCTGCGCTATTCAACATGGCAATTCTTGTCAGTCAAAAAGGGATATCTCACAAGCAATTTGTCAGTATAGCACAGCAAATCGGAATTCAACCTGCTTTAACAACCTCTGTAAATGTGTATGATAACCAGGTGTTGGAGGTTCAGATGCCTCAGATTTTTCCTTAACAGAAAACGTTGGAGCATGGAGCAGCAATCATACATCATACAGAACTGGCAGCTACATGTCAACAACATTGTTGTATATTTTGTCATACCTATAGCAAGAAGACCATTGAAGACTACAGATCTGAAGTGTGAATAATAGGTGAACGATGAGACCCCATACCTGGCAGGTTTGTGGAATTGGCAGAGGAAATCATAGCGTTCATCTGGAATGGGCACTCTGCTTTCATTTGGGTCAATGGTGCAGAAGGGGAAATTTTCAGCTGCAGCCTGACTCTTTGTCAGCACGTTGAAAAAGGTTGACTTCCTGAAAATAAAAACAGCAGTGAGGCCAATCCATCTAAAACTACTGGTGTATTGAACCTGATGGTTCGATACTGTGATCTTGACACACTTCAGTAAATCATGCAAGATTTTCTAATTTTGCACAATATGGAGGTTATTCTAACACAAAAAGGTTATTCTAATTTACTAAATATTTAAGCACTTGAATCAAAAATACTCTGTAAAACAATATGTCCTATTACTAGGTCAGATAATCCCATAATAGATCAATTGTACATGAAATCGAGGGGCAAATTACATTTCTGATAGATCTCAGCTGTTGGACGGGATCAGCCTAACGCTGCCCCATGTTGTGACCAGTGAGAGATTTATTTTCTATGGCACAAGCAGCTCAAGTGTACTTCAAAATCTACAGACAATGGTGAGTGTCTAAGAGTAATAATGGCATGGCAGTTAACTATAATCCAGGACTTTCCATCTTTATCCCCTCACTCAGTGCTTCACATTGAAATGATTGTTTGCCAAGTCCTATAGGCATGAAATTGCTCAAGATTGCTGAAGAGCATGCATTAATTCCTTATATAAAGCTAGACTGTTTCTCCGGCATGCTTGAAAGCTATTCTTGGGTCACCTTGGGTGGAAAAGGGAAAGCCAATCCACAGTAACACCACAGCCATCATCAGGTGTAAACATTTTCTGAATAATGAATAATTACACTGAATTACTTACTTACTGAAAAGCTAATTAGAGAATAATATGCTAGTTAGTCATTTGAAGTTTGCAGCCAGACTACACTGTGTTTTTCCACTGGTGGATAATGGAGACTCCTTCTTATAGGGTGGTAGGACATGTAGACAAATGGACTCAATATCAACCTGAAACTTGGACTGGGTTTACTATGATGACTAGGAATATTACAGACAGAAATATGCTTTGTGGAATACATTATAAACCTATAAACCTATCCTTGTGACCAGAAGGTCATGTGCTGACAACTGGGCAAAGTAACTGAAGATTAATTTGGCCATTCAAAAATATAGTTTTTCAATTAAAAATGCATGTGATCAATGTGTACATGAAATATATTGTGAGTTTCAAAATACAAGTGAAGGATATAGATATGCCTCTCCGTCATAATATGGCACATCTTTTAAACTCTAAAAGCTGCAGTGTGTAGCAACAAACATGTAGCAATGGCTTTCTAACATTTGTAATCCCACAGCTGATGGAATATTATCATGTGGGACAATTAAGTACACTTAATTAATTAACTCAGCAGTTATAAATGGTAGTCAATAATAAACATTTGTGGCCTGAAATCAAAATGTCTTCAATCAAAATCTCTTCAACCAAAGAGAGAAGGTTTTTTTTTCCTCTGGTAACTTAAGAGTTAAATATAGAGGTAAAATGTGGGAGGAGAAAAATTAGGAAGAAGAGACCTGTACAGTCAATGCACTCACAATCTAAATAAGTGGTTTTGCCTATCACTCCCTAATCACAGATACACATTTTCCTACATACGATAGATTCCCGTCTTCATGGTGGGGCAGAATGCAGGATCGGCTACCCACAGTCAACTTGTAAGACAGCAACAAAACATGTTAGCCGCACATTTGCCGTACATGAAATGGATCTATGGTTCTGATAAATGACAGGACCCTCGTAATTGTTGACATTTGTGTTAACAACAGTTCATTTCAGAAGAGTCTTTTGTTGAATGGCTTGTTAATCGTCATTTGATCTTGATTATCTTCATAAATGCTGCCTAATTCAGTTTAATCATGTCACCGTTAGATTGTTTCTCACTGCCTATCTACTGCAGGTAAATGAAAAGTGCAAATGTAAGCTGGCTAATGAGCTCATGTAATTTTACATCTGCGACAGATATGCTGTCTCAGCAAAGCAAACTGAGCTAATGCACCAGACAAAAGGCAGGTACCTTTGAAATTGACCTGGAGGAGAGTTTTAAGGATGACTTGAGACAGTTCGTCCATATATTGTGAATACTGCGCAGTATGCCCCAGTAAGGGGTTAAAAATTGAGTTTTTTTGTGCCTTTAAGCAAAGAATATGGCAGTATATAGAACATGTGCTGATCTAAGTGTTGAAATAGCTACAAGGGTCGCTGACTAACACTCAAGCTTGCCATGTGTATGAAGAATGGTCAGTTACACCCAACTAACAGCAGCCTGGCATCTGAACATGGTTCACTCGTGAAGAAACCATAGGAGGGCTGACAAGTTGTACTTTGACACAAATGTGGTATGGCAGGCCACAACCTCAATGGGTTCTTCTTCTTACACCAGGAAGAAATTGTGGTTTCACTGGGGTAAGAAATGAAAACACTGGATACCAAAGAGTTGGATCTTTGTTCAATGAGCTCCAAAATCTGGCATAACAGTGAAGACGCAGCACATGTGAAGACGCACCCATTTCTTCTAAAATGCAAAACCGAATCAATATGTTCATTCTCCATTATCAGTATTCAGTATCTAAATATATAGAATCCTGTCTAGAATCAATTTAAATAGTAGCTGTGGCTTCAAGTTCAATCATCTGATACAGTAAGTGGATAACGTCGAAAACATCATAGGCCTTACTGTCCCTTCAAATGCTGCAGTTTTCAAGTCTTACAAAACAGGTCTCTTGAAAATGACTCCGAAAATGTTTTAAGGAGCTGCAAAAAGATGAGAACCTGTCACCCGAACAGAAGATAACCTATCACGGCCGCCCTTCCAGTAGTTCAAAGGGGGCTAGAGGTAAGTCACGTAGGGTCTGCCCTGTGATTACGCTCTGTCACCGAAGTTGCTGAAGGTCTCGTGGATGTTGACAAGGTGGATTTGTCTGACCAGGTTTGACATGCAGACAGTGTCAGCCTCCGAACACACACTGCAGCCATGTGGTGCAGACTCTTGTCAAGCTGTCGACCTCACCAAGAAAATCTCTCACAGGCTGAGTAAGTCTGTGACTCTCTGTTTGTCATAAAACGGGTTCATATTTCAGAGAAATGTTCAAAGTGACGCACAGTCACCATTCAGTCAGTCGCCTGTGTCCTACTTCGAGTGAATGCACCATGCTGAACTACCTCACATACTATCGCTCTACACATCAATTCATTGTGTTTAATCACACGTTTATTGACAAACAAGAATGTGAACACAACTGTAAAATACTTTTACAAACTCTTCATTTCCTTCATCTGTGCCTTTAGTAGTTTGTCTTTAAGGTATCATCTCTTTAATTTCACCGTTCAATGTGAACTAAATTAACATATATCCTCAAACACACCCTAACCACTAACCCTCCCGCTCCTCCCCTCCTATAATAGCACCTCTTAATATAGAAGTAGGAGACAAAAGCAGGGGCTCCCTTTTCCATCCTGCGACTGAAAATGATTTAAAAAGAAACTACAAATTTCACTGGGTTATAGCCTGCATTCCTTTAGTTCACTGTGCTAAACAGTTTAGGATTATCTTAAACCGTGAGACACCAAAGCTTGTTTTGCACATCAAAACTATTCACGCAAAAAAAAAAAGTTTGAATGGACAAAATTAGATGAATGAAAAAGAATACAGAGCCACGCGACAGAGTAATTTTATGATGCTGTTCATGCCAATTCACGAAAATCTATTGCACTTGTCGAAGTAAATGTGCTGTCTGTCAATATTAGAGTCGTATGATTTGTTGAATCTACAGCAAAAACCGGCCTGCAGCGTGGCTCAGGCCGGCTCAGGCCACTTCAAACACATGCAGGTTAGCTGAACTGGAAACGCTAAATTGCCCGAGATGTGAATGTGATCTGTGACTGTGTTTGACTGTGTGCAGTGTGTTGTCTGGAGAGCTGTCTAGGATGTGACCTCTGACCAGTGCATGCAATGATGAGTGATAAGTGGGTATTTAAAACGAATGGACAACAGGGTTTGTTATTGCTTTCATTTGACATTCTTCTCTGTATTCATACTAGCGTGGTGGGTTCATTTTTCCTTGTTTTCTTTCAGTTTATTAAAATGCAGATGGATCTTGACACCTTCTTATCAATAAGATGTCACAAAGAATTGAAAACGCTACTTTAATAGTAAAAGCCACATTCATAAATTCAAAGTGACAGAATACCAAATGCGAATATATTTATTGTAAAATGATCAGAACCTTAACTACTTTATTACAACTATGGTTTTTGACGTATCACAACTCTTCAAAGTGAAAGGTTTGCCTTCAATCCTGACACTCATCTGCTATAACAGCCTCAAAAACAGAGGATGTTTGAAGCATTTTGTAAAAATTTGGGCAGCTAACACACTTTCGTTTAGGGTGAAAGTTAAGATGCAGGTAAGGGCAAGACACAGGATCAAAAGCTCTTGTAGGATTTGATCCTTGGCTAGTGGAGGCACACATTTAACAGCCTTACTAACACTCCTCAGGTTGTTTTTTCCACAGATACTTTTGGAGAAACTTGAGCAACTCCTGCCAAAAATGTAAATGAAGTCTGAAGTTGCCTGTATATCTAAATCCAGAGTGTTTCTTTAAATTTAATTTCTACTCTCCAGCCATGTGTTCTACTGTACTCGGCTTACATGCTGCCCTAGAGTACGTTTATATTTATGGCGTCATGGCAGACAGACATGGTTCAGATGTGGACGGAGCACATGCTGCTGCATGCAGTGTGAATGGGGAGAAGGCGACACTATCTATGTAAATAAAAACCTCTTACTTACCCAACATTGGGCAGGCCAACAATTCCTATTTTCAAGGAGGTGCCAAACCTTCCAATCAGCGGTGGCGGCTTTGATGCATCATCCCCTTTTCCCTAAAGACAATGTGGAAATGTCTGCAGTCAGAATGAACTCTTGCCATTACATAATCTACATTGCAAGCTCCTTTTTTTTTTTCCCCAATGAGGCTGTTCCCCAAAAAAGTGCACCTTCTTTGGAGCCATTTCCCACGGTTACGTTTTTGCTGACTTCCACAATAGCTCACCAACTCAGAGAAAAAAACACATTCATTGACAGAAAATGGGCTAAGCTAAGTCCTCAAATGTAACCAGTCGACTGCACTTCAACTGGCTCACTCCCTGCGCTCAAAATAGAACACGTAGCCTCTGGAAATGAAAGTTGACACTGTACGCTGGCAAGCTGACCTGTGCTTCCAAATTTGGCTGTCGATACTATCGATGCAGGTTGATGAGCTGCTGTAAGATCAAGTTGCATGGAACAGTTGGACAGTGTGCATTGAAAGTGTAGTTAGTCTTTATCAGAGGCTTGAATATGCTGTCAACAGCAGACTGCTTTTTTTTAACACTTGTTTCATCTGTCTTGACAGTCGTCTAACTGAAGGCATCCACAAGTTACGTCTCTCTGCTGACACGTCTGAGAAACGTTGCCATTTCCCCTTGTTTTACAGCTTATCGACTCCCTGCAGCAATGAATCCTTACTGCCGCACAGTTTATTTCACAGTGCACTTTAATGTATATAAACTATATTTCCTTGCTCTGGTCTCTATTTACCTGCCACCACAATAAACTAAAAACCTTAAAGTGCAAGCAATAAAACAAACTAATGGGCAACGGAAGATGAGACACAGACGTTGTTATTTCAATCCTCCCATAAGAAAATAAAAAAGAATAAATGCTGGGGGTTTTTTTTACCATCACTTTTTGCATTTTACAAGGGAACAATACAAAACACTATAAATATTGTAACCCAAAAATATCTGTAAGAAAATGAAGTTGTGCTAAGTAACAGCATCTTGAGAACATCTTCATACTTCCTATTCAATGAGCTTCCTCTGATCTATTATGATACAAATGTAATCATCAGACAACAATGTACAGCTTCAGCAACACAGAAATGTAAGTTTCCTCCAGCCCCCTTTGAGAGAAACAGGTGTAGCCACATGAGCACACAAAATTACCACAATTAGTTAAATGTCCTCAAATAAACTTCCCCCAGCAGAAATACAAATTAAAGCACACAGGGGCACAACCAAAAACCATCGCCCAATCCAGCAGCCTGTCTGGTTTAACATGCAGAAAATGAGGCTCTAATAATCTGGATTTAAGGCAAGTGAGGGTGCCTTTGTAGAAAGAATTTAAATGAATAGGTCTGAATTAATCATTTATCTTTTGTTGATGGATGCACCCCCACTTAGACTCATCACAATAGATGCAGAGCGTTTTGTTCGACCAAATAAATCATTCCCATTGTTTAAGGTACATTGATCAATCTAATGGCTTGTAATAGCCTCCTAATTGCCACAGAGAAGTGCTCACGAATGGAGTCCAGAATTACAGATTCAGCTCAAAATTCTCACTTGAATGACAAGGCAAGATCATGTTCGCCCCTTTTGTCCCAAGTAAACACCATCTGAAAAATCTCTGTTATTTTATTTTTCTAGGTTAATGTGACAAATAAATTTCCCTCCATATGAATTTAAGCCAATGTTTATAAAAGGACAAGTACATTTATTGGTGCATAAAGATTCTGTGATTTCTATTCAGAGTTCTTTGTTAGCATCATTATTCCACACTGCTCCATATTAAGACATAATACAAATAATCATGGACACAAGAATATTAACATTTTAACTGAAGGACAGAAGGCTGTAATATCAATGCATTATTAGTGTCGATTAAATCAGTGTTTTTTAAAAAAATAATTGTGAATATAATTGAAAGATAAATGTACTGTCTGATATTTTGTAATATTAAAGTATGATATAAAGACGCGTCCTTGGTGCTGCGTTCATTTTCATTTAACGCTCGAATTAATTTGACTTCTTGAGCAACAATCAACTTTGTTTATGTAGAATAGACATTTAATACCGTTAACAGCACTCTGCCAAATTGTCATGATTGCAGAAATGATTCAATTTTCTTGGCAGCGCTCGGTATTTGATGAGACTGATTTTTATTCACCCTTCCAAAGGTGGGTTTTAAAGCAAAAAGAGTATTTGAACAAATTGCGCCTGTGTTGACTGGCAGCATTCACACTATAATGGAGCATTATTTGCCCATTTTGAATACTGTAAGACGCATCTTTCGGTCAAGCCTTTCTCTGGAAAATTGCTTTAACTTTTAGAGGGATGATGATTCACGTCAGAGCAGGTCATTTTTACATTATGCCATTATCCCTGAGCGTTTTAACAAGCTATGGACGACGCGGACTCACTGAATTGTGATATTAGGAGAAGAAAAAAAAATAAAATAAGAGCAGCGAGTATAGGAAAAATGTTGAAACACGGCATCCTCTTAATTGTCAATTTAATTAAATGAGTGATCAGGGTGGCATTCGCTTTTATTTCTCAGGTAGAAGACAGGCATGGTGCCTCCTGTTAAATCATTTTAATGGAGAGGACTGGCGCTCTTACAGCCACTGGATGCTCAAACTTTTTCCGCCCATAAAACACTTGTCTTTTAAAACAGATCTACTACACGCGCTGATAAAGCGAGCTGTCATTTTTAATTAACCTCTCACCTGCACCCCCCACAAGTAAGCAGGAGGAGGAGGGGGGGGGGGGGGTACGGCACCACGGCCGCGCGCGAACACGGCCACACGCACGAGCGCAGGCGCGCGTAAATTTTGGCTGGAAGTAAACAAACGGTTGCACAATAACGAGACATAATATCTGCTTTTCTTCATGTATCCAGTTTTATTAAGTGAGCCCATAAATAACCGCGGTCGGAGACGCGAGGTCTGCGCTGTCAGGCCCGTTTCTGGACTTCTTCACTCAACTTAATCCATCTGTTATTTGCTAACATGTAAACCAGCACTTTAAAATTTTAGGATGGAGCTTATAGCATCCGTGGTTTCCCCATGCGTGCACTAACTGTACCATGCCTGACACGCAGCAGCAAACACCGGCTACCGACTGTTTTCATAAAGTCATCATCATCATCATCATCACCAGCAGCAGCAGCAGCAGCGTTTCTCATATTGTTCAGGATACTATGTGCTTAAATAGCAACAATTTCTCAATGACGTGTTGCGCATGATCTGAATATTATAAATCAGAAGGGCAACCTGGAGCTACAGTGTCACCACGAACCACAAACACCTTAAAATTAGTGAAAAGCTTACCTCTTGGAGAACTGACGTGTGAACTCAATTCTGCAATGAAAGGACACATTGAGCCTTCGTGTGAGAATACATAAAAATAACTGTATGCATTAAAAAAAAAAACACCAAATCTTGTCTTGTGTGACAGTCTGGGCAGAGGCTGCACAACAGATGATTGACGGCGGGGTTTTTGGTGTTTCTGTCTGCGGTCGGGTCTCTCATTGGCTGACTTCATCCTCAGCCAGGAATGCAGCTATGAGATTGGTTGCGCGTCCTCACCAGCTGTACTTCAAAGAACACGCTCTCTACAACTAGGTAGTGTTGGGAGCTGCGAGCCAAGAGAGAAACCGTGTGACCCGAGTCAAACACGGCGAGTCTGGATCAAATTGGAGCCGTACAGCGTTGAAATCGCGAGCACTCTCATCACAGCACAGACCCTGGATATGGCTACGTCTATACTTGGGGTGAGTCCGGCTTTGTGTCGATGCGTAAAAGTTGTGCGTAAAGTTATTGTAGGCTGCAACGAAAAGTGTTTGCTGCTTTCATGAACAGGCTCACCTTTTAGGTGTATATCACTCCTGGGTCATTTATCACCTACATTACTTGGCTCGGTTGTTATTTGTTATTAAAAAAATAAATCGTTGAATGGCGATAGAGCTCGGAGGCATCCGGAGCTGACCAAACTTTGTGGTGTTTTTTTTTTTTTTTTACTCATTGTAAGTAAACAGCAGACACCAGGCGCTGAGAAAGTTTGTAAAATGTTATTACTTGTATGTTTTGATTTATTTGTTGTGCGCTTACAGACACGTTTATCTCCACTAAAATTGTACTTTTAATAATTACAGATGTTACTAGAATATATTTATTTAAGTGCAGTTTTGTTGTGAATCTGTCGTCTGTCATAAAAGTCTTTAAGCAATATTCGCCGTTTAAGGTAAAACTTTTTTGGTGTGTTTTTCAGGAAGAGCCACGGTTTGGAACTACACCTCTAGCTATGCTGGCTGCAACTTGCAACAAAATTGGCAACACCAGTCCTCTTACAACTTTGCCTGACTCGAGCGCTTTCTCAAAAGGTGGATTTCACCCGTGGAAAAGATCCTCCTCCAGCTGCAACTTGGGATCCAGTCTGCCCGGCTTCACGGTAGCAACAAGCCGCGCGTCGACAGGACTAACACCGACCAGTGGCACAGGCAACAGCGCCTTTTGCTTAGCCTCCACCTCCCCGACCTCGTCTGCGTTTTCCACAGAGTACAGCGGTCTGTTTTCCAACTCTGCGAGCGTCACATCCCAAGAGCCCGGACAGTCAGCGTTTATCTCCAAAGTCCACACATCAGCAGAGACTCTGTACCCGCGGGTGGGGATGGCGCACCCGTACGAGTCGTGGTACAAGTCCGGTTTCCACTCGACCATCTCCGGCGACGTTGCCAACGGTGCGTCCTCGTGGTGGGACGTCCACACGAACCCCGGGACGTGGCTCGATGTCCAGAACCCCGCGGGCACCCTCCAGACCTCGCTGCACTCTGGGACGCCTCAAGCCATCCACTCCCAGCTGAGTGGCTACAACCCGGACTTCTCCTCGCTGACCCACTCGGCGTTTAGCTCCACGGGAATCAGCCCCTCTGCGTCTCATCTACTGTCCACCAGTCAGCACCTGTTAACGCAGGACGGTTTCAAAACAGTCATCCCCACTTACACAGACGCTTCAGCCGCCAACGCCATGATTTCTGGGGGCAGTTCAGGAATAAGTAGCTCGTCTAGGTCGTCCAGGCGGTACTCCGGCAGAGCAACATGTGACTGTCCGAACTGCCAGGAGGCTGAGCGGCTGGGACCCGCCGGGGCCAGCCTGCGGAGAAAGGGACTCCACAGCTGCCACATTCCCGGCTGCGGTAAAGTCTATGGAAAGACATCTCACCTCAAAGCGCATTTGAGATGGCACACCGGCGAGCGGCCTTTTGTCTGCAACTGGCTTTTCTGTGGCAAAAGGTTCACTCGGTCCGATGAGCTCCAGAGACACCTCCGCACCCACACCGGCGAGAAAAGGTTTGCTTGCCCGGTGTGTAACAAGCGCTTTATGCGGAGTGACCATTTGAGCAAGCACATCAAAACGCACACGGCCGGTGGAGGAGGCAAAAAGGGGAGCGACAGTGACACCGACACCAGTAACCTGGAGACCCCGAGGTCCGAGTCCCCAGAACTTATTTTGGAGGGGGTGAATCCCAGAATCACTGTTAAGGATCCGTCTCCTCACGACGAGCCCTAATGAGGCTTCGCCCAAAAATGAAACCAGATTCAAAACTGCACAGCAACGAAAACGGGTCTTATCTGACAGACAATAAAAGGAGAAAATATTTCAAGAAGCGATTGCAAAGTCTAAAAAATATATTCTCCACAGGTGTAACGAGTATTTCATTCGTAAATCCATCTAAAGAAAACACAGTGATTTACTGTAAAGCCTTTGGGAATTTTTAGGGGCAACTTGAAAATGAAAAGGATGTTTGCTAAGGGTGCGCGAAACCTGTTGAACTTTGGTTGGACAATGTGAGTTCCATCTTGTAGGCTATACTGACGACTAAACTATGTGTTATTTTCATGTAAATGTTAGGCTATGATTGTTTTATTCGTGTTGGTATCCTGGACATCAGGGAGTTTACTTTCGACGCACTTTGTGGATATGTATGTACACAGCTTTTTCAACTTTGGTTAACCATTTTATTTCTTTGCTAAAAAAAAAATATCTATATATAAATGTTTACCTGTATAAAGTCACACGTATAAGACTTTCATTTTATCGTAATTAAAACATCTTAAGAAAGGCTGTAATTGTGTGATGTAGATTTTATATTTTGGTGCTTCTGTGTTAGGTTTTAATTTTGGGGGGAAAAATATATAGACATTTATTTTTAACCGTGAGTGCTTCTCATAGGCTTTTTTTTTCTTTTCTTTTCTTCCTTTAAAACCACCTACATAATACCTTGACTTCGACTATTTCCCCCCTACAGAATAAATCAATGCTTAATGCCCCGGAAAAAAACATTTCATGCCCAAATGAAAACCTTGTTAAATGGTATTAATTATGACTTGGAGCACATCGCAGCCCCATGTGTCTTGTATTTGCGATTAGGGATTCGTGTCTTATCAAATATCTAATTAATCTCCGAGACATCTTTTGTTCAGTTTCACTTTATCGGGGGGTTTCCAAGGGGGTTTGATGACAAAAGGGCCCTGAATATTTATTCTAATTGTCCAAATTAACTGCTTTCATTTGCATACCAATCGATGGACCGAGAATGAGGATATTGCGTCTTTCTTTTTTTTTTTTTTTTCTTGTTGCCAGAAACCACATAGATGTTATGGGAACACTTCTTTAAACTTTAGAAAAAGAAGGGGCAAAGAGTCACATGCAAATGTTGAATTTGAAATGCTCTTTGCTCAGCGCAGTCAAACGGTGCCTGCATGTTATTTGAATATCAGTGGCCCCGTATTGAAAGGGTTCAAGGATGCTCTCTGACTTCTTTGTGCTTACCCAGTGCAGCGTCCGACTCTCAAAGAAAAAGCCGGAGAATAATTACAGCGTGAGTCCAGAACTGGGAATACGTCAGGGAAAAGCATCTCATCCAGACACCCTCTTTTTTTTTTTTTTTTTTTTTTAAAGAGGATGTTAAATTGACCAGAAGGCAATAGAGGGAAATTATTTTCATTTCCTTTTGTGCAACAGCGGCTTAAAGGAAGCAGCCAGACAGTAGTGAAAACTACCAAATTAGATCGCCAATTTGAATTTCATCAAAATATAAAGCGGCAAACTGGAAGCAACACTTAAGGAAAAAACGTTGAAATTTAAGCTTTTAGACACCACATTTAGCAATTGAAGTAAATTTGTTTTTGAGATAAAATATAATTGTTGCACATTCATCTGTTTATTTTATACATTTCGGAGCCTGAGCGTCAAATAAAATTGTTAATTTCTAGGCCTAAAATTCATGCGACTAACAGGAAGAATATTGTTTAATTTAATGGCTAAAAGATACGTATTTAAAATTAAACGCAAAGTAAATTGGACACACGTCAAAAAAAAAAAAAAAAAAATATATATATATATATATATATATATAATACTGGTCTGCATTAATAAGAATTACAGTGCAGCGGTTTGCTTTTGTTCCTCTTTTAGAGCAGGCTGTGTTTAAAGGCTGGACATTTGGACAGAAATTATTTTGTTTGACGCCCGCAAAAAGAAACCAGCAGGACGTTTTTCACAGCTTTAAAGAAAACGGCCATTGTGCCATGTCATTCGGGGAAATCGGCCTGAAAAATCTGCACATAGTGTATAAAAGAAAAAAAACAAAACATATATAGCACTTGTATCAGTGTGATAATTTGCGATCAGGTGCTTCATGACAATTTAGTGGGAGACACTAACGGTAACCTATCAACAGAGAAATCCACATCTCTATTTTCATCAGGTTGTTTTTGACCACGACATTAATTCAATCGCAAATAAAAACAAAAAACTGATGATGATTTAAAATTTAATCAGAAAACAAAAATCCTGATTTTTTTTTTCTCCAGGAATCAACAGCCGTCAAAGCAATGACAGCTTACAGTGTCGATATTTCCATAAAGACACAATAATGAGAGTAAGACTTTAAAAAAAAAAAACTGCAGCAACATAAATAGTCTTCCTAGTGGTCAACTGCCCGTTAAAATGAGTCCTACATTTTCCCATCAAGGGATCATAGCTGCAGATTGCTTCCAATGGTAATCAATTAATTTGGCGCCTTTCATACAGTCCAAGACAACAGGAGAGAGCGCTGAGCTGCATCTGGGTATTTTCTGTCCACTGCTTCCCTCTACTGGAGAACAAGGAGACCCATGCACAATATCTCCAATTTTACATAAAAGGGACGCTGTGTAGTTACCGGAATACTAAAGAACGGACTAAAAAAAAAAAACATTCAAAACATTTTCATGTTTTGTCCAATTATTGTGAGAGCAGTCAGTGCTTTCTTTTTGCTCTGTCTTGGCTTCTCTCTCCTCTTTCCCTGCTCCTTCCCCTGTCCTCCCTGTCATTCCTCCTTTCCCTGCTCCTACTCCTGCTCCTTCCCTTGTCCTCCCTGTGTGGCCTCCTTTCCCTGCTTCTGCTCCTCCCATCTGCTGTTCTGCCTTTCCTTCCATCTGTGCCACTTCTGTTCCTCTCACCATCTCTACTGTGACGCCCGTCTTTACCTCGGTCCTCCCTGCCTTTCTCGCGGCTCCTACTTCTGTCCAAGCCGGACTTGGAGCCGCTAGGTCTCTGCCTGTCCCTGCTGTTGTGTCTCTTTCTCTCTTGACCTCCCTCCGGCTTGATCTTGTTCTCCGGGCTGCGATTTCGACTCCCGCTCCTTCCCCTCTCTGTCCTTGTCTGTCTATAATCTGCTGACTCCTCTTCAGGCCGCCTCTGTCTAGCGTGAGGGCTCGGTGACCTGCTCCTATGAGAGGAGGCCTTTTTCTGACTCTTGACTCGTCGCTCGCTCTTAGAGCTGTTATCCCGACAGGAATCTTTTCTCTTGTTCTTCTTTCTCTTTTGGCTCTTGAACTTGCCACGGCTGTCTGAATCCGAGCCACTATCACTGTCACTACCACTGCTGCTGCTGCTGCTATTGGAGGAGTCACTGGAGTCGTCACTACTCTCGTGCTTTTTCTTATGTTTTCTTTTGCTCTTCTTCTTCTGTTTTTTGCTCTTCTTTTTCTTGGCCTTCTGCTTCTCCAGGCGATCGAGTTTCCTGTAATGCAGGAACACAAACATTCACTACGCAGCATTCTCAAACACGGCGTTGACATAATAAACGCCATCAGTTTCAGGCATGCACACTAGGATGTTCAAAGTAAATGCAAAACACTTCACTAAAATGGGAAAAGATGGAATACAAAATTAGATTTATGTTCCTTTTTTCACCTGATACACTGTCTATACTAAGCTACTAATACACTTTTTATTTTATTTAGAATAATTCTTGAGAAAACATCACAGTAACTTTGTAATTCATCATATCATTTATCGTGATTTTCCCTCAGCTTCTTCTATCGGCACAAAGCCTTAAAATATTTCAAAATTTTAAAGAAACAATTAAAATTTTGGCTTGATAATCAAATAATCTTCTATGCTATACATTACATAATAATCTATACATTAAATTTGTAGAGTGAGCTACATTTTTTACCTGAGGAGCTTCTGTTTTTGCTTGGTCGATAATGACTTCAGAAATTCCACCTCGGGATCATCCTCTTCATCGCTGGCAACGTATTCCTGTAAAAGTGCACACATGAAATTTGCACTGAAATCAAAACAACGACGACAACACAATAAGATAAATACGACAAAGGCAAATATATTTGATTCTATCAGCAAAACACCTTAAATAATTTATTAATCAAATCTGTTTAAATCGGCCCAATAACTGGCTCCTTTGCAGTATTTCCACATGCTACGGATACACAAGAGACATAGTTAAGTCTTTTCTCTCTGAAGGTGTGTGTGCTCCTATATCGTTTCATGTGTGCAAAGATGGGAGTGCGAGACAGACAATTACCTGCGATGGATCACAAACAGTAGCATTCCTACCAAGGACACATTTTTTCAGGGCAAACCCACTGTTTCGCATCTCCGCCATTAACTCCGAGGGGTGCATCGACGGACCTGTTAGCACAAATCACAGCCTCAGAGTCCCATTGATGTCAAACCCATGCCAACCACTATCTCCACAGTGGGAATTTCAGGGGCGGCTTTGTTAACAGAATGGGACATCAAATCAACTCACTCCACTTCCGGCTGAGCAAATCATACAATATCATTCTCTGCCAAAGCAGCAGTTAGGGGAATCAGAATACACAATAATTACATTTTTTCTCCCGGCACAGGAGGGGGACCATTACAGCACTCCACCATCAACACCATGCACTAACTGGACTCTCCCAGGGTTAGCATTACTACTTTACGACTCAACTCGCTGATTGCAGAACTCAGAATCAGCTCAAGCCTCGGAGCTCCAGCTGAAACCCGGGAGGAAACATACAGTAGGTTTACCTGCTGCAAAGTACGTGATAGACTAAAACTACAGTGGCTTTCTGGCTCCCCCGCTTGTATCACATACACAAAATTAGCTTCCATTTTTTCCATGGCAAAATAAACAGCAGCGCAGGTTTAATAGACAAATATGTTTTTGGGAAACAAACAAAGACGTACACATAAATCTATATATTAATTTAGCAGATACTGATTACTTGTTGTAAATGACCAAAAAGCTTATATGATAATGTTAATATGTGCTCATTTCAATGAATTAATGACTCGTGTTTAATTCAATAACATCAAAATAAAATGTTCTATACAAAATTGTTGTAGTTGGTGTACATTTAAGCTAGTTAACATTTAATTTTACTGCCACTCAGAGAACTGCAGGGGTAAATGTTTAACATTATGTCTGTATGGAACAATTATTTTATATCCTCTACCTGCTGCCTCCTCTGTGGCCATAGAGCTGGCATTGATACCAGAGAGCCCGTAGAGAGGACACTCTCTGTCGGTGTTCACATGGCCCCATTTGTGACATTTGATGCATCTCACGTTGCGCACCTGTGAAGTTAACAACAGACATTACTTTGAATGATGCTCGCATAATAATTCAAACAAAACCTCGCTCTGTGCATCGTTAAATAATGGAGACCATTAATTATAAGGCAGAATACATTCCATTAATAAGTTAGACTTTGAATTCATCACAAACTTTTATTTTTGAAAGTTTGTTATGTGTAACTCATTTACAGTGTATTTCATAATACAGTGGCCCCCAATATTTTCACCTTGTGACCACTAAAAACAAACCCCCGTCTACAGGCAATCCTTAGTCACAGGTTAAGGTTTGAGCATGGACATGTGTTACATTTGCATTTTCCTTTGTACGTTTCAATTGCAGGATTATGAAGGACTTAAAGTAACCTGGATTTCTCCAGAAAAAAGCAAAAATCTGAAGAAAATAAAATGATTTTGTTAAACAGGCATACGTTTCCTTTTGTTTCTTATTACTTTAACTCATTACCTTGGGAATCACTGGTGCAGAATGTGTGTTTCAATAAGTAAAAATCATCACCCACCTGGATTCCAAATGGCTGATCTCTAATATTCATGTCATCCTTTGCATACCTGCACGAGAAAATTGAAAATAAGGAAGAATGCAAATTCTGGATGAGCGTTGGTCAATATGTCAGGAAAATGTTGTGTACAAAAATCAACTACATACTTCTCTCGGGGAGCCACCTTCTGCCACTCAAATTTGTACTCCTCTTCCCCGTCCTGCAAAACAGACACATTTTCAATATCAACGTTTGTATGTAAACTCTTCTAGTTATAAGTGAACGGAAACCAATGTAAAGAAAGGCCAACATGCATACTTGTTGTGGAATTATATATGTTTGTTATTTTCTCTACCTCTTTTTTTTCCTCTTCAGTGCAGAAGACAATAATGACCAAGGAAAACAACAACAACAGATGAACAAGTATTAAAACCTTATTAACCATCATTTGTCAAAAAAAATGGTGTTTGGAATTGGAAAAAATATGAAGTCAGAAGGGATCACAGTTGCTCGGCACAGATGACTGCAATGATTCACCTTTGGACGCTCCAGGTGGAGCCTCGTACATAAAATTGAGGCCATTTTTAACACGATCATCCCCCATCAACAACCTAGATGTGAGAAAACAATACGTTCAACGAACTTCAAAACATTTCTGTAAAAATATATCAAGTGGGAGGAGGATGGAGAAAATCTCCATTGGCCTCCAAAACTCAATTTAAATCTAAGACTCATTCGGTGTGTATTGTCATTACACCAAAAATAAGTAGTTTGAAAATAATTCAGCTATTCACAGAGATCTTTTTCAGGAGACATGGTTTTGTTCAGTGGTGGTGCACTTCAATATTTATCTCACCTGTTGTTGTAAATATCCTGCTCCTTCACATAAGCCTGCATAAGCTCTTCTTGCTTGGTCTTCTCGAACATCAGTTTCTGTTCTGCTATCCATACCTGTGAGATAAAGGAAGAAGGTTGATTATTAGAGGGATTATTTATATTTTTTTAAAATCTCGTTCTCTATTTTCTCGTATTTTACAGACCGAATGATGAATTCTGAAGGAAAGAAAAATCATTGCTAATTGCATCCATAAAGCAAACGAATGAACAAAGCATGTGAACACATATCTCATCTCCTTTTAAAGGGCATTTTTGAGGTAATGGTTAGAAGGCTGCAATGTGTATATTCATTAGAAATACTGGTGGCTCATATATTAAACCAGAGATGGCTCACAGCCTGTCCCTTAACGTTTCATACCTAAAACACACTCAGGAGGGCATAAAACAATACAACATCTAGAAATAACACTGACATCCACATTGACATTAGACTCTCAAATAAAACAAGCAGCAAAACTTAACAGCGAGCAAAGGTCGTGCGTAATATGACCAATATTGATTTTGACCTGCGGAGAAACAAATTGTGATTTAAACCAATGAAGTATTGTTCAGGATATTAAAACTGCCTCTCCATCTGAAGACCACGACAGCAAAAGAAAAGGTAAAAAAAAAAAAGATGATTTAGACACTAAACCTTCAGCTGAGATCAACTGTAGCAACAACTTAAACGTTGTTTAACGCTACACAAGTTAGTCAACTTTTACGATTCTAACTAACGTAACTGTGCCTACAGTATAGGCATAAGTATACTGAGTAAACAGTATACTTTTCTATAAAGTATCTTGATTAACTAGTTGACTGTTATGAAGACTGTCCGTGTTAGCTCCTGCTAAGTATCAAGCTGAGCTAGCATGAGCAATACAAGGGGAGCATAGCTAGCTAGCTAGCTAGCTAGCAGGCTAATCTGATGTCCTCTAACCTCCAACAGTAACGCCAACTATAGCAAACACTCACCTTTTTGATGTTTGACTTCGACGCAGGGTGGAAGTCCTTCTTACACATGAAATTAGCAAACGACTTCCCCATGGCTGACGACCGGTAATGTTACCGTGAGCGAGGCGGGCAAAATACGTGAATTTGAGCTAACAGAGAAGCTAGCTGCGCTACGTCCGCCTGTAAACAAATCAGACCGCATGAAGATAGTTCTGTGTTGGCATGGGGGGGAGGGGGGTGGCCAGTGAACTAGTTGTGCTTTAAACTAGATTTAGGAGTTAAATCCATCTTTATGCCAAAACCAACTATGCAGATTACAAAATAGCCACGCTGCTTGAAAATATGAGCAAAACGCTACATTATTTGATTTGTGTGTGTTCGTGTAGTTAAACGTGGCTTAACTTTAACTACGAATGTAAAACTGACTTCAGCCTGATCACGTGACTGCACTGCTTCCGTGTTAGGAAACGTGACCTGTGACCGATGAAATCACATGTAAACAGAGATGAAACGAAACTGACAGTATTCAGCAAGACTAGTAAACGGAGGTAAGGTCATCTCTGTAATGATGGGTTTATAAGTGTGGTTACAGCATTTCAAGGTGCCGCACATAGGTTTGTCTGTCTATTTCTATTTTCTATTTCTAAGACTTCGTATCAGTGAGGTGTGTTTAAGGTGTCCGTTCATTGGCAGGTCAACCTAAGATAGCCATGGTCTGCAGATCTGTCTGTTACATGTGATTTGTATAAGCTAACCAATCAGTTACTCTGTGTGATTTCTGTCCTTAAGGTCCAAGATGCACCCATCCTCCTGTGACACCTTTGTGGCTCTGCCCCCCTCCACTGAGAGACAACAAATCATCTTTGGGAAAAACTCTGACAGGCCCTGTGATGAAGTCCAGGAGGTGGTGTATTTTCCTGCCAGAGACTATGATGAAGGGGAGAAGGTCGAGGTTGGTGACACGGACAGCTTTTCATTGCCCTCCAACCTTCAGTTTCCTTCATTGTGACTGCTCCTTGGTAAACAGATAAACATTAACATCTTTTGTCCCTGCGTTTGTCTTCCTGGTGTGAACAGTGTACGTACATCGAGATTGAGCAGGTTGCCCACACTTATGCAGTTGTGTTGAGCAGACCGGCGTGGCTGTGGGGGGCAGAAATGGGTGCAAATGAGCATCAAGTGTGTATTGGAAATGAAGCAGTGTGGGGCAGGGAGAGTGCTGATGGCGACGAAGCTCTACTCGGCATGGATTATGTCAGGTAAAGCCTCTGTGAACACGATTGTTTGTATCACTAAGCCTCTGTTACTTGCCAAACTGTCTCCATCTTAAAGGATAAAAGCACATTTAATGACATGATGCCAGGCAGAAACAATTAAGTCTATTTTTTTCTTTAGCTGGCTTTTTTCTGTTCAGCATGCATTTGTGAAAGACGCACATAGACGAAGCAGAACTTGAATCTGTGACTCAAATATTTTCCAGGCTCGGACTTGAAAGAGCCGATACAGCTGAGAAAGCTGTGGATGTCATTACTGAGTTGCTGGAGAAATATGGCCAGGGAGGATCTTGCATGGAGGATGAGTGTGGCTTCACCTACCACAACAGCTTCCTCATCTCGGACAGGAAGGAGGCATGGCTGCTGGAGACGTCAGGGAAGCACTGGGCAGCAGAGAGAGTAGAAGGTAATCAGAAAAAAGATTATATACACAGGGTTTATATAACATCTTGAATGTTGGGAAAATGCTTTCAGGTTTTCAAGGTTTGGAGGAGGATTTAATACGAATGTGCCTGATTTACAACATAATCTAGTGTCACATCTAGACAATCACTCTTGTAATTTCTTGCAAGAATTAAATAATCAGAATCAAAATATACAGTCAGAGTTAATTTGAATAGCTTGTGAAATAAACAAAGTGACATACACATTGATTGCTGTGGCTATAAAAGAATTTAGCACCTTTTCCATAATTACAGTTATAGTAACAATGTAGAAGTGATATTAAAGGCTTTGAGAGTCTGGAAAGTTCTGGTTTCAGTACCTTGAAAATGCTTTTACTCTTAGAAGGCTATACAAACCCTGTCTACACAGTCTGGGAAGTGATGTGACAATTTGTTATAGTCAGAAGCCTTAACCATAAACCAAAAGTTTGAAATATGTTAAAATAATTAAATAACTAAACACGCAAGAGTCTGAAGTACTAGACAAACAGAGGCATATGCGTCGTGGCAGTTTTAATGTTAGTGGTTAATCATCTCGCTTTACATCTCTCCAGGTGGATATCGCAACATCTCTAACCAGTATGGCATAACGACTAAGATAGACAAGGAACATCCAGAAATGAGGGAGTATGCACGAAGCAAGGGCTGGTGGGATGGAGAAACTCAGTTCAACTTTGCCACGGTCTTCTCCTTTATGACCACGGCCAGAATAGAGGCCTCCGGGAGCCGATACTGTGAGGGGAAGAAGCTGCTGGAAAAGAGCAACGGTCAGTAAAGCAGATGTAACTGTGGACATGCAGGAGGAAGGTTAGATGACTTTTACCACTGTTCATGCATGCGCTGATTTCTCTTACTGAAGGTCACATCACTGCTGAGACAATGATGGATATCCTGAGGGATAAAGATAGTGGTATCAACATGGAGGGCATGTTCATGACGACAGGAAGTATGGTGTCAGTGATACCCACGCATCCTGCTCTGCCAGGGGTTCACTATTTTACAGCAACCCCAGACCCTGAAAGGTGCAGCACTTGATCTGACTTTAGCTGATCAAAGCATTATAAAATTCACTGATAGGAGTTAATTGTGAATTCATTCTTTTGTACAACAGGTCTGTATTCAAACCATTCGTCTTTGTGAATCACATTAAGCAGCTGAAGGAGACGACTTCTCCCAGTTATGGTCCAGATGACCCTGTGAAGAAGAAACCACGCTTCCAGAGCAAGCCTGACCGCAAACATGAGCTGTTTGTCAAACATGAAGTGGTGACTGCCATCATTGAATCCCACAAGGTTTAACAATTTAATTAAAGCCTGCAATGCACCTAAATTTGTCATTTGACTTATCCACCGCCTGCTTATGACTTTTTTTTTTTTTTTTTTTGGCTACAGGACAGAGGAAAGAAGATCATGGGAAATATGAGGCAGCTGGAGAATGAGAACATAACACAGATGAAGGAGATTCTTTCAAAAGGTGTTGAGGAACCGGATTTCTTGGTGAATCTGTTCTCAAGTTCTGTTCAGGAGGAGATGGCTGCATACAGCAAAAAATGAAAGGCCTGATACTTGTTTGAACCATGAAAGGGGTTCATTGTACAGTAGCAGTATATGCGTCTGCAGTCTACCGTTTAATCAGGTACCACAAACATGCCTGTGTAATAAATCAGATTACAACTGAATAGTAATTAGCATCACTGTATAAAAACTAAGTATTCCAGGATACTCGGGCAGTACAATTCATGAATCCCATGTTGTACAATATGTACTGAAATGTTGGCTTTTATGTATCATGTCATTAATCAGAAAAACAGGACAAAACAAACAGTGTGACACATGATTTGACGCTTTGCTAATAAAATTTATTTTTAAAACAAATCCATTTCATAAATATGCAGCCTTTGACAGATGATTTAACAATAAACACAAACCTATGCACTTACAAAAGCACAAAAAATGATTAATTTAGCACAGTTAGTTTTCTTATTATTATTATTATTATTATTATGTACCTGAGAGACAAGTTCAGTTACAGCAGCTCATTCATTTCCAACTTAAAGTTCACATAGTTTTTGGGGAGGAGGATATTATGTTTTATCAAAGTCAAGGTTTCAAGTGTTCAGTACAAGCATTAATAGTCCCTGAGCTCTGAGACTCGTTACTACAGTCTTTCAGTCCTAATGCATTACGGTCACCACTTATTAATTATGATGGTGTTTTGCTTCTGTCCTTGACACCTTAAAAAGGGAGCAATAAGACTTGGAAACATGGAAAATTGTTTTAACTGGCAGGTTGTTGATACCAATCACATAGCCCTGTTAAACAGTGTAACCACTGCTCTACATCAGTGAGCAGCCAAGTCATGTTAAACTGCAGATTATCAAAGCTACAATGTTCATGCTTCATGCTACATTACCAATTTACTAACTGATGAAACCAACTTACGCATAACTTAAACCAACTAAAAACAAACTTTAAAAAATGGATGAAGACTCAACCACATCTTCTCTTTTTTCCTTTGGCAAGTGGCTTTGGTAGGAGTGATAATACACTCAAAAGAGTATATATAATGTATAAACAATACATTCAACAGAAGAGTGACATTTCTTTGCCTGCACCAATAGTTAGTTTTATGAGGAGAGCTGTGTGTGCTCACACAATAGCACAACATAAAATAAAACTGTCCAAGTGCATGTACTGGCATGTACTAAGTTTATGTCTTTAAAAAGCAGCAAAATCACCCATTAAAATTAACAATACCTGTTAGTTATGTTATTTTTCAAATATCACATTAAACAGAAACATCTCACCAGCTTCAGTGCAGATTTAAGGTTGCAGCAACGGAACTGCATCGGAGTCAAACAGGGCAAGAAACAGACTATCAGACATGTAATTAAACTTGCAGTGCATCATATTAAATTGGCAATTTTAGAATTATTACCCAATTGGTATGTGGTAGACATTAATTAGAATTTGAAGACTGGCTTCCTAATTTAACTATAATCTACAGTTCTAAGCAGTAGTTTTTCCACACAGAGGCAATATAACTGCCATTTCAGGTACTCCCACTTTTGGTTTTACCTCAGAATAAATGGTTTTGATTATATGGCTGAACAGCTCATGTTCATGCAGTGTTGGCGCACCTCCAGATTTCAACAATGAACCTGGTGAGTGAAATGTGAAATATAAAACAGCAAAAAGAAGAAACAAATGGCCTAAAATCTATACTCTGCTAATTCCCTTTAAGGCCACATTCACATTGTGCACAAAGCTCTGTCCTTTTAAAATAGAAAGCTTCAAATCAGTTGCAATTCTGGACACACCCAAAATTACAGTCAGGTGTGATCTGTTCCAACACCTGACAGCGATGCTGCACTGCATGACACTGCATTGTGCTGCGCAGCACAAGGTGTGGAGAGAGCACAGCACTGCAAACACTATTATCACTGTGGGTGCAGGTGCTCTTTAAACATCAGTATTGTTTTTCTTGTTAGTCAACCTCAAGATGTATTTAGCAGCGTTTTTTTCAGACCTAAAATGCCACTCAGCTTTGGTAAAAATTAAATGTTGACTTTGATTCTTGTGCCTTATACTATGAAGTGGTAATAAAGGCGACTGTCTTGGAAGCCGTGTTCCTGCTTGATGTGCTGGAGCACGCCACCCTGCTCTAACCGCGTTCCATAGAGTACCGCCTCGCCAAGGTCCTGAGCCAAACCCACCTGCTGGAGCCACTCCACAAGTTCACAGCCAAGAAAGCAGTCCACCACAGTCCTTTTCCCACACCTGAAAGTTAAAAGAAGTATTCACCCAAAGCTCCCTTGATTCTCTTGAAGGGTAGCCACCAAAGCCATAAGAAAAACTAGTTTCTGATTTTGTTAATTATTGTGGTATGTGAATGACCACTAGGATTTGCTTTGCCTCACACAGTGAGTAAGACTGTTTGCTCTCACCTTCTCTTTTTGACAATGTCATGAAAACACTGGTCCTTGTGATATTTGGTGAACTGGAGGCAGGTCATCCTGACATCTTCAGGTAAATCAGTCTGCGGCTCTTCTTGCTTCTTTCCATACCAAAGTCTGTATAACCTAAACACATTCACAAAAACAAAATATGAATGCATGGACTCAGTTCACAGCAACACATACAACACATAGGATATAAATACACTACATAAAGTATGCTGTGTGTATGAAATTGTGCATTAGAGTGTGCTAACATTTCATAAAATAAATGTTCTTTACCTCTTCTTAAATGGCAGTATAATCAAATGCTTGTCCAGCCCAAACAGAGCAAAGGAGAGAAAACCCTGGCAACAGAAAACATGTCATGACACATGTACAGTACTGTGTGAAAATACATGCTCACAGTCTGGGTATTATGGCATGTGTGACACCAACCTGCCCATAGTTGACCACAGCACAGAAGAACTGCAGCTCCAAGTAGAGTCTACCAGGAATGCGGTTAAACAGCAACCACAAGCAGCTGGACAAGTTCTGTCGTAACAACAATTAAGAGGGATTTTCTGTTTTAGACTAAAACTAGTAGATCCTGTTGATATCTTACACAACCAGTTGATTGAAATTAACTGCATCATGGCTGTAACAGAAAAGTATATATTCTGGAATGCCTTAAAGGTGTGTCTTATCGGTTAAGACTATTAAATAATAGTGCATACATAACATTTTATGATGGGTTTCCCTGAAGAAGTCTTCCACCAACACTGACAGGAGCTGAAATTACACAGCTCAGCCATTTGTTTCTAACTTGGTTTGTGACGCACTAAATATAATAATGCAGGCAGTAAGGCCGACTTCATGTCACTGTAGAAGTGAAAGGTGGTGGTTTACTCACAGCAAGCAAGCTGACAGTCAGAAGCAGACACAAGAGCACATGACGGGCCACTTGTCTGTCTGCGACCTGCTGGAGCTCCTCCACCTGGGCGAGCAGGCAGTCTGTGGACTCACAACTATTCTCACACTGACCTGAGGGTGGCAGCAGAACAGAGCTTTAAAATACTGAATCATATTCGTTCTAGAGAAAAGCTGTACATAGCTCAAACACATTTTACATGATTATGGTTGTTCAGTGCTAATGTGTTTAGGTTTCACTTATTGGGCTTTAACTCATTTTACATTTTTGCAGAATGAAAAAAATACATCTGTTCCTTTATCCTTATATATCCTGTGCAATGTATACATTTCATATTTTCTCTCATATTTTTATTTATTTATATATTTGTTCCCTTGTTTTTGCATTACTTCTGTTACTGACACTTTGTTTCTACACCTTTTCTGTCTCCTCTGTTACTGTAACAAGTGAATTTCCCCGTTGTTGGATATATAAAGTCTCTCTTACATCTTATCTTATCTTATTTATACAATACCTGCGAGTATGATTGGTGCGTTGTTCGTATTTGTGCTGATGATCATGTCAGGCATGGGCTGGGAGGGTGCGCAGTCACATATGAGGCACGCTGATAACACAGTGATAAAAGTGAGAGTGGCTCTTGACAATATTACTTCAATATCTTGCCAGTTCACGCAGGAAGCAAAGAGCAAGTAAAACAACATAGGGAGTAACGCCATAATGTAGCTTGGAGTAACACTTGCACATGCACCTTCACATTTTATTGGTTGACATAAAAATATGTTAACAGGAATATTTGCATGCAACTTCATTAGTAACTGAAGTTATCTTTATCTTTGTGATTTTAGAATTGTTTGAATAAAAATGTGAGCGGCTCTTACTATATTGTCTTTACCACTGACTAAACCTTTATTTGTATATTTACAATACTTCATAGAATCATGATATACGGTAATAACCCTGTATCCTACAAATCAAATTCATACAACACATAAGTGTTTCCCTTTGACACTCACAGTAATAGTTTGTACCTATGAGCAGTCCTTGCTGATATTGCTATATGACCATGATCTTTTACTAAGCTTGAGTCTTGAGTGGACCATAATTCAGTTGCCCCATGCAGGCCATAGAACACAAATAAATGTAACCAGTCCTTTCTTCATATCTTCTTTCACAGTAGCACAAACGTTAGCCAACGAGGCTCAATTACAGTCGTGTTTCTGCATTTGTGAGAGATGATCTGGTCAGTGCTGTCTTGTTTACTTTAAATAAGGAACTGAACTTATCATATGTTTCCTCTGGATAATTATAATTTTGTAATTACAAATTCTACAATTCTACTTCTTTAATTTAAAATTATCTGTGGAGTGATGAACTTCAGACAGAGGCTGCCTACAGAGCCATTTCCTGTAGACAACTTGTAGATAAGGGTTAGTCTTAACTTTGGATTATTGACTTTTCTCTCCTTTTCTTTCCAACTTTGGCTGTGACAACTTAACTGCTAGAACTGCCTCTATATGTTCCAGAAATTATCATATACTGCGGTTTAAATCATTAAACTAGTGTACTTGGCAACCTGGTCTTCATTATTGTGACATCTTCAAACAAATGTTGAATAAAAAACTCCATAAGAGGAGGTACCTCTGTTAGGATCTTCTGATGGGGTGCTCGGATCAAACAGACTCTGGTTTTCTGGTTCAACTTCAGTCAAACTATCCTCCACAGAGACTCCCTCTTGGACTTGGTCATTTTGGGCCCAGCTTCCTCTGCTCAGACACACAAGAGAGCCCCCTCCCAGCAGTGTACTGAGGGCAACTACAACTGTGGTGCATATTATCTATCCAAGAACACACAAACAGACTTTTGAGTAATTCAATGACTCCTCTTAAGTGGCAAAAAACTGGGAAATTATGTCAACTGAAGTTTTGTACCTGTGGTTTGCCGTAAAAGAATGATGCGTCAATTGTGTCTGACATTTTTTCTCCAGAAATGAGCAACATCGCAGTTACAAAGACTGGAAACCTGTTAATATAAAGATAAAATATACAACAAAATCACTGACAGTATTAATATGTAAAACCAGGTCCTGACACTGAATTACAGATTAAAGGAGCAAGAATTCAAAAAAGGTTTGTTTGATCATTTAGGCGTCATTACCCCGGTCAAATCAGGTATTCTGGTTTATGGCTCCACCTTTTAGTGAACAAGACAAACCAGCTTAATGACATTTCTTTTTTCACTCCATTTTCAAGTGACTCACCCCCAGCCTACAATGATGAAGAAGCCAGATAAAGCTTTCAGATCCTCAAACCTTTTCATGAGCACAAGAGAAAGTGCTATCAAGCCTAGAATGACAAAATATGCATTACAAAATTAGCAATCAAACGTCAGATTTCAGGGCTCACCAAAACAAATTGATACAGTTTAATGTGGATGAATGGTTGTGTGTGTGCACAGCATACCTGGCCACACATAACTGCTGTAGAGTGAGGTACATAATAATGTGAAAGTCAAGACCTGCCCGATGAAGTTGTCTTCTTTCACCACAAAGTTCCACAGGATCATCCCGATACAAGTTAGAAACTAGAGAACAAATCATAACAAAAAGAGGCATTTATTTACGAGTGACACCCACAGGTCATTCGTTGGTCAATATAATTAATGGTTAATAAAAAACAAATCCCGAGAGCATGTGCAAGTGTGCTGACCTGTGCCAGGAGAAGGTTGACAGTAAACATGTGAGGTAGCCTCTTGAATTTCTTACTTAAAAACATAACAGCAATTGTCCACACCTGTCAGAGAACACACACAGTTTTCAAATTACCCATGCGTACCAACAAAGACTTTTGCACAAATGCTAAATATGCTAATACTGAACACTGTAGGTTGGTTATTCCATTAAAAATCAAAGGAGATGTGAAATTATTGAACGTAATTGCATATTACACAGAAACATTGAAGAAGAACAATTTAAGTATAATATGCGGCTGAATAAAAACACAACACTGTTGAGATTCTCACAATTTATAGCAAGTGTTTTCAGTTTCAGGTTCCTTAAAAGATTCACTGGAAGTGGGACTAAATGAGGAAGTAGGTCTGTAAGTCAGTAAAGCTTCTGTCTGCTCACACATCCTCTATATGACTTATCCTTTAACGTTAACCTGCTACAAGTGAAGTGGAACATAACAAAGTCATGTCATCTCACTTCACTTTTAGATAAAGATAGAACAAACTAAGCAAACAGAACCAGCAGATAAAAGTCAGTTATAAAGCATTAGCCAACAAGCTCACATACTGTATGACACACTGAATTGTCCAATTGTGACTCACCAGTGCAACTAAGCTCACTATGCTTATGTTAAAGCTGACATTCTGCAGCGAATTCATCAAAAGCTGAGGATCCATCCAGCGGATTGTAAGCAACCAGGCAGAAACATACATAATTGGAGCTGAGAGAAAAGTGCTGATCACCATCCCAGAGGTTACCTGTTAGGAAGCAGAATAAACAAATAATGTATAGTGAGCAACAAAGGAGAAATGGCACAGTATCTGAATGGTAAATAGGAGGTCAGCAGGTAGATGCAAACAACTCACAACTTCTAGCTCTGCGTTATAATAGACGGCATAGATGGCCACACTTGGTGCAGTGGGAAACACTCCATAAATAAAGGCATAATTGGAGAGGCTTGAGTGGTTCAATGCGCTGGTGTTGCTACTGTCCAACAGATCCACCATGTCCTTACAAATCAGGGGCATCAGCAACCTGAAAGTCAAATCAAAAGAGCATTATTTGAGGGGTTAGTTAACACTATGCTGAGAAATTCAGCGTTACTACTATTTGCATACACTAGCTATTGTCATGCTATGCCCTCCTCAAACCTCTTAACATGTCGTCATTTGGTTAAAAGCTTGTGGTATGAGAAAGGCCTGAGTCACCAAAACCATCATCACACAACAGCACTTTACAAACCTCTAACCTTTTGACTTTCTACACTCCAAGAGCATGTCTCATTACAAAAGAGAGGTCATCCGATAACACTAAATCGTCTCCTGATCATAATGAACATGAGGTGAAGTCAAGGCACTCACAGTTTTGCTGTAATGAGTAATATCAGTGTCACGACTGTGGACCTGGTTAATCTCCTCAACTGGCCCACCATAGACAGACCCAAGTAGAACAGAGCTGCTCCCCCAAAAGAGTTGGCCAAGCCATCCACAAATTCAGCCATGAAGGCAGGAATTCTCTGGTGCAGGACAAAGTGAGCGATGATGCCGACGACAACCATAAACACTATAGGGTTCTTCAGGACCTGTAAAATTACAAGTCCCATGATCAGGAGTTTTCTCTGCTGGTGGTCTCCTTGATTCTTCCACTTCTGGATCTCGCAGAATGCAAAGCCAATTGGATTTAGAAGCATCAGGGACACTGGTGCAACCAGGTAGATGTACTGGAGGTACTCTGGGTGTGTGCTCTGGTATAGGGCCTCAACTGTGGGTAAAGATGAGGACAAATGGCTCAATATTAACAAAGCCTGGTTGGCAGCTTACTTACTATGTACTTCAGAATTCACACTAAAATGTTGCATACACACAAAGCTGCACAAACACGCAGACTGCATAAAATGTTTTAATTTATGCACTCTGTGTATGTGTTGTCATGTTTAAGAAACGTTTACACATACGCTGTAATTAATGCCTGTCTGCTGTACTTGAAATGTGCATAATTGTCAGTTATTGAATCGTGCTTAAATGGGTTTATTAATTTGATAACAGCCTATGAAGACTATTAGATGCCTTGCTATCTGTAAAAAAAATGTATTAACAGACTATTAATGTACATTAACATTTTTTTTTCTTCAAAATGTGCAAAATGTTCCAACTGAGCCAGTTTGTCCAGTTTGGGTGGATATTTCACAACATCTCTCCATTTCAGCCACATTTAGCACATTAGAGTACATTATGGACTACATTTAGAGGATCAGCATGATCACAGATGTGTTTATGTTTCTGCAAATCCTTGTGTGCGAGTACAAAACAATGAATCCCACTTGGCTCAGAAATTATCACAATCTCAGCGTGGGAGAATTTTTTGTTGATAAAGGAGGGCCCTGAAAGCTGTGATATCCAGTTCTGTTCACTAAGGTAGTTTACGGTGTATTACATGGATAATTATACGTTTGGTTTGATGGATGGACAAACATTTGGACAGCAAGATTACAGATACAGCAGTTCATGAAAAGCATCGTGGGTGGTAGGCTTAAAGGCAGCACACTTACCAATGGGATATCCCAAAGCAAAGTCATTGCTTTGGGTGGCAAATATTGAGAAGAGCCCAGCTTTACTGTACCGGCTTTCAGGACTGGCAACTATCAGCGTGAGGACACAGACGATGAAAAACACAGATACTTTGGCGATGAGGATGCTCCACAGGAATGGCCAGATGACATTGCCAAAGTCCAACAGTACCATGTTCTTGAACAGCAGTGCCGGGAGGGCAAACTTGGACACAAAGTTCCCCAATCCTTTGGCCTGAGAGGAGGTGATGATGTTCACCCTCCCTGCGATGTAACCACACAGCATGATCCCAAAGCACTCCAGGAGAGCAGGGAGCAGCCTGCCGATGGACATGGTGGATGTCCCAGCAGAGGAGCCCAGCTCTTCTTCCTCCCCATATGAAAAGTTGAAGTTGGTGGTTGCGACCAGCGCCTCCATCGCGGCGATCCCCCCTCCGGTGGCAGCTGTCATGCCTGATTAGCAGTCATGTTGATGCCGTTACTGAAGAGGGAGATACAATCAGAGGAGAAGCTAAAGTAGTTAGCATTACATCAGTTAACGGGGCTGGTGCAAAGGTGACCTGATAACAGCGCTAACTGCATTATTAAACAGAAACAACAACACACAAGTTGAATAACTAATTTTCGAGAGATTGAGAAGTTGCTACCATACAGCCAAGAGCTGTTATATTGTTATAAAAGTTAGGGTTACCCTCACCTGAGTGTAGTTGTGCCCTCTCTCATGTACCGCGTAAAGTAGCCATGAATGCTAGCCAGCTAGCTAACGTAAAGCCGGTGAAATGACAACCCACGGTGCTGTCGAAAACACTCTAGCTACTAGACTACACGGCAGGAGTCAGTCCACTGTTATAAACCTGCCCACATTTCTCTGCTCTGTGGTTAACAAGTGCAGTCTGTACAAATGTCACTGTGACACTGCGTTACATACTAGTTTAGTTTCCACCCAGAAACTTTCATAATCCCCGGTTTAACAACAACGACTCCACCAATCACGTGTTGAAGAGGAGCAGAGGGGCGGGGCCATACACTACACACATACACTACACACACACACACACACATAGACACACACACATACACTACACACATACACTACACACACATAGACACACACACATACACTACACACATACACTACACACACATACACTACACACACATAGACACACACACATACACTACACACATACACTACACACATACACTACACACACATAGACACACACACATACACTACACACATAGACACTACACACACATACACATACATACACTACACACATACACTACACACATACACTACACACACATAGACACACACACATACACTACACACATACACTACACACATACACTACACACACATAGACACACACACATATACTACACACATACACTACACACACATAGACACACACACATACACTACACACACATAGACACACACACACACTACACACATAGACACACACACATACACTACACACATAGACACACACACACATACACTACACACACATAGACACACACACATACACTACACACACATAGACACACACACACACTACACACATAGACACACACACATACACTGCACACATAGACACACACACATACACTACACACACATAGACACAATGTATACTATAACTTAACAACACTAACCCAGAGTTTAGCCATCACCAAACAAATATTTTGACACTTTTAGTTTTATCAAAACAACAACATAGTTCAGAAAAACGTTGTTCTCCCAGTGGGGTCCATCCAAACAAAACATTGTGGGTCCCAGACTGTGGCTGTTCTCTCTGTTCTCCGGCCCCATTAAGTGTGTAATACAAGGGCACACACACACACACACACACACACACACACACACACACACACACACACACTGATTAGCTGCACAAAAATAAGATGTGTCAGGTTAAGGGAAAACACAAATTGTCAGTGAAACAGAAAAAGAACAAAACTGAAATTCCTAATCAGATCTTGGAAAAGAGTCACACATGTCAAAAAAATAATTAAAAAGTCAGTTTGAAATAGGAGGTAATGGGTTCATGTCACCTGAGCCCATATACACCCCCGCCTACCCATTCACCCAAGTTTTTTATCTTATCAAATTCTCGTGCTTATGTATTCAGTTAAAGCTGCAAATGATCATATGTGTAATGTGACAGGGGGTCGTCATGACAAACACACAGAAAACTACAACCCAATTTGATGTTTTTAAAGTCCCTGAAAACTAGTAGTCAGATTTAGGTAAATCATGTCGACCACTCAGTCATCTCGTGCTCATTTTTAATGACAGCATGTCAAAGTCACCCTCGTCTCCGCTTCCATGAACTCAGCGTCCTCCTCGGTCGTGGTTAGATAAGATTGGCCATGGCAGGCCTCATGTCACACACAGTTGTCATAGCAACCATGCCAAGGTAACAAATAGGTAATCAGGCAAAAATATATGCTAAAGTTAATAATGCAAATGTCAAACAGAAGGTTGACAGAAAAATACACTTATCCTTATCTGCATTTAAAGCTAAACTTAAAACCTTCCTGTTTTCTCTGGTGTACGAACAGTGTTTGTGTGTGTGGGGAGGTGTTATTATTGTGGATCTGTCTAAATATATGTTTTCTTTACTGCCTCTCGGTCTTTTTATGTTTCTTTTTAAATCACATTGAGTTTCTCTGTAATGAAATGCACTCTATAAATAAAGTCGCCTTGCCTTGTCTTCTAAATAGTGCAGTGGAAAAACACTCCATAAAGAAAGGTGTGAGCGCTTCAGAAAGTCAGTGGCTCTATTGTTCAACAGATTCCCTGCGGCCTTATAGATCAACAGCGTGTGTTTGCCACCTTTAGATTTATGGAATATTCAAAGATATATTTTGTATTATATTTCATATATAAGATATAGAAGAACAGTAGTTATATCTAAAGTATATAAAAGTATGTCATATATATAAAATGTATACTATGTTTATTAGATATATTTAAGGTATATTTTTCTTATGTTTTTGTATTTGTATTTATTTTTATATTATTTATATCTCTTGTTTCTGTACTACTTACTGACAGTTTGTCTCTGCACCTTTTCTGTCTCTGGACTCTGCTGCTGTAACAAGTGAATTTCCCCAGAGGGGATAAATAAAGAATCTCTTATCTCATCTTAAGATGTGCAACATAACTGCATGTGCAACATAACTTAAGATAACATAACATAACAAGGACACCGACTACACTAAAATCAATCACGCTGAAACCTGACAAAACTCCTTTAATTCAGTTGTTCCCTATTAATATATTGAGGAAAACTGTACAATATTCTTTTGAATGAATTCAACATTTCAGTTACATACATATGTTCTCTAAAAAAAAAGAAAAGCAACACTGCTCTGTCATAAAATATGTTGAAGATACTGTATACAACATGATCCATTCTTCAAACAACAAAAAGCAAACAAGGACTTCCACATGCAGTATCGAGCAGGAATGCTGCAGGACGGCACAAAATACCTTCAAAAAACAAACAGGTAATATTTACATTCAGCACCAAACAGTTTTTTCTGAAACGTTAAACCAGTAACACTTGAGGCACAGGTCCTCAGAGCATGCTCAGCTCAATGAGACGGCCAGCGAACACGCCCAATGTGCCGATGAGACACACAGCCATGAACACACACAGCAGAATATGATCCAACACCATGGCCACAAACTTCCACTCTTCAGCAGCCTAGAAAGAGAAGAGGGACAATGTGTCACATACACAAAAGCAAGTTTAAAAAAAAAACATATTAGAGGCCTTTTCTGTGTGAGACAGATTACATTGTTGGATTCCTCATCTGATTTCATGGTTTCTGCGATGTATTTGACTCCCTCAATAGCACTGCGGACGTCAGGATTCTTAGTGATGGGCGACTGGTAGGGAACAGCAGAGGTCTGATTGCCAGAGATGTCTGAGATGTCGAAATCAGCACCATAGATACTTTTAATCTGCTTTTCCTTTCCTGGGCGCTTCATTGTTGAGAAGAACATGATGTTGGGAATGGTTTCGATAAAAACCTGTCATAAAAAGACAAAAGATCATGTCATGTCAAGGAGTATACAGCATCTGATCAGCTGGATTTAATATAAAACAAAGGCATTCTGTCTTCTACCACTAGATGGCAATATAACGCAGAGAAAAAAACATAGTTCTCTAAAGCTCCTCCACCAAAACACCTTCCTCTAAGCTTGGAAATGAGACTCATTCATTTCCATTTATTCTGCTCTACAATCAAAATGATATCTGTCATTATTTTGTTCCCCTCTGTTTAGACGCTCACCTTGCGCACCCAGTCCGGCATTGTGTGAGTGCTTGGAGAGCGGTGGTGGGTGTTGATGACAATGACAGTGATGATGATTGAGGCAATGACGAAGACCATAGTGAAGAGCATGTACTTCCCAATGAGTGGCACAGCACTGGAGGTAGAGGGGATCAGCTCCACGATGACCAGCAGGAACACAGTCAGAGACAGCAAGACGGAGATGCTGAGAGTCATCTTCTCACCTGGGAGACACAGAAAACCATCCTCACTGCTCATACCGACTGACTGACTTATGAGGCACAGAATGAAAATGAAAAACACAGCTGCTGAATGAGACATATTGGCGCAGTTATCTTAAATCTGAAGAGATGAGTACCAAAAAACGTATATATATTACACACATATACCATGCATTTCTTCAGACCTTCCTCTATTTTTCTCTTGATAACTACTGGGTAATATTACCACTCGAGAACTCTAAAAATCATTCACATAATCATCAATCATCATCGCTCAAAAATAATAGTTCCTCAGGTGAACAAGTCACAACTGATTTGACACTAAGGATAAGTGGTCACAAGTCGAGGGGCCACACGGCAAAATGATTGGAAACCCCTAAATGTAGATCACAACATCTGACCTAGACACTGAGCAGAGAAGATGTTCCTAGTTGAACATAGATGCAAAGGAAAGTTGTGTTTTCTGGTAGATGATTAACACATTTCCACATACAACGACACATTTAACAGCGTGTTGGATCATGATGCCTAAACCATGTAGTCTTATTACACTGCCACAAGGGAGAGCTATTTCTCTGAGTCCAGTTTCCACGAGTCCAATTCTTCCCTTCCCAAACTATCCAATCAGGAGTCCACCTCTTGTGTTTACACGACAACACAATGACTGCACTGTTCCCCCAAATAAGCGAATCAAAAGAAAAGAGAGGTATTTTTGGTGTTGTATCTAAGAGCAAGAATAGCCTAAGTAAACAGATTCCGAAACCATTTCACGAGTAAAATGCAAGACATGTTGTTTTCGTTGCTCAGTAAGAGCTGTTATCCCAGAGAGAGTGTCTTCTGGCACCAGTTTCTTCTCCGCACTATTCTGTCAGCAGCCATATCAGAAACAGGGATCAAGTGATGTATTATACATTAAAGCAAAGGCCTGCTTTCAGACATGACAGCACAGAGGGACCCTGGGTAATGAGGCAGACCTACACACTGGGAACACGGCCAGATGTGCACACAAGCGTTGCAGCTCCTGTAGCAGCCGATGTAGGGATACCTCAGACTAACAAGCAGAATTAGGAACAAGGATTTGTCCAAAATGATGTCAGTTATCATATATGTATGACACAGATTATGTATTAAGTATAAAGTAGATTTGAACTCTTCCTTATAATAGACATATACAGTTAGTATGTACTGTAGGTGAGAGTGTCATAGCATCAATAAACGATAAATCTACATGTGTTCAAAAAGATTATGGGGGTTTTGTGTGGACTGTTTGTTGGTGAGGCGCAGTGATTTCCTGGAGATTTGTCGTCACAGATAGTGTGCCATGCGATGAGCTCATTAGGGAGCTTTAGAGGTGCTGGTAGGCAGATTTTGTTGCTTTCAGACTGAGCCTGGCTAGCTGCTTCTCCCTGTTCCCAGTCTTCTAAGCTTATCTAAACAGCTGTTGGCTCTAGCCTTCTATTTATCTCTATTTATTAACGAATGAGCGTATTTCCCAAAATGTACAGCTTCCCTTCAGTCCAGCAACATATGCACTTGGAAAATATCTTCAGAGCATGACACAGAAGCAAACACAAAACCTTGTTAAATTTGCAGTTCAGTGAAACAGACAATCTTCGTTAATTGGCAGAAAATAAACTGCCTGTGCTGTATGTGGACTTGCCACCAATGTAGCAAGCAGCTTGTACTCTCCAATAAATTATAATGGTCAGCAGGAATTATGGGCACATATAAATCCTATATGTTTGACATATATATTGTGTTTGATGACTGTTTAAATATGTCTGTACATTATGTTCCCTGGTTTATGTCATATTTTTATGCATGTTAGTGATTCCTACTGACACTATGCTATGGACCGATACTTCACTGTTAAATGATGTCCCAGTGAAAAGAAACAGTGGAATCGGTGTCAACATACCAGAATCTGTAGGAAGGTAGAAGACAAGGCCAGTCAGGAAGGAGAAGAGCATGCAGGGGATGATGACGTTGACGATGAAGTATAGTGGGAGCCGCAGCATGAGGAAGTGGTAGGTGATGTCCAGGTAAGGCGTGTCCGGGCAGCAAGAGTAGTACACCCAGTGCTTCCAGCCGCGGAAATCCTTCATCACCCACTCTCCACTTTCCATAAAGTTACTCAGATCGGGGCGGTCACTGTCCTGATGAGGAGAAGCAATCAAAAGTGTGATTAAAGGATGATTTCTTTTTACTGTTATTATTTCACTATTAGGATTTATGTTTTTCAGGTACATTGGTCTCCAAGTGTTTTACTGTTTATATTTGTACTGCGTCATTACCAGCTTGTCAATCATCTGTGAAGCATTTTGAATTATAATGCCAAACAAATTATGTTTGATCATTGCAAACAAATGTAATTTGAAGTGTCTGTATGCAAATTTTCTCTGTTTTGGTTTCGTTTGGCTCCCTAAAGCTTATTTTGTACTCTGAAAATTGTTTTAGTTCAAAAGTGATTAAATAGGGAATTACATTAAGTTTAAGATGCATATCTATATTTGTATACAGAATCTGTTGTGGTTTTAATGTGGTTTGTGATGTTATAGTGCAATGCATGTAAGTATCCAGTGGTATGTACTTTATGACAGAAGCTACAACCCCCTATACACCAGGGGAAGACTTATATAAAGGAGTGAGATACCACTCCACTGATGCAATTATGAAGGCTCATTTGCCAAAACACATGAGAAACATGAGAATGCATGTGAATATAAGAAATATAATTGTAAACTGAAGCCACAGTATTTAAATTTTCTGTATGTAGTTCTTAAGTAATTACGAGGAGTTCAAAATGACCTGTGGTGTTTGCACTATTTTGACAGTCAAGCGTCATATAAAACCATTTGTGTTTCTCAAAAATGTGAAATTGTTTGATAATTTAGGAAATATGTTCTTTTTAAAATTCGGATTCTGCACAAATTGAACAGAAAAGGCAGATTTTTATGTTTGGACCAAGCCAAGCAAGCTGTTTCCAGTCTTTATGCTAAGCTAAGCTAACAGGCTGTTAGCTTCATATTTAACTGACAGACATTAGAGTAGAATCAATAATCTTTTCTAACTCTATACAAATTAGCACATTTTCCAAAATGTGAAATTATTCCTTTAAAGACAGGGTCTGAGTGGAATTACAGGATTGACGACGACCAAGTTCCCATCGTAGGTCCAGGTACCGAGCTTCATACTGCAGTTCTGGAGGTCAAAGGGGAAATGCAGCACGATAATTTCACAGTAGCTCTTGAAGATGGCTGGTGGGTTCCATGTGATCATTCCTGTGTGCTCCAGGAGCACTTTGGTCTCATGAACGATGGCAAAGTCACCATCAGCACTGCGGGCACAGACAAATACAGGCAGCGTCAAGATATGAAGTTAAATATTAACGCAGGGGGACATCAGTGCCTGAGGATGGGTCAGTGCTGCTGCCGCACAGCAAAGTTGTTGTGGCAGCGGAGCTGGTTGTCAGGGAAAAACAGCAGTGTGTCAGATGCAGCATATGGTGGGAGGAGGGGGAGGGTGCTGCAATACAGAGTCCAGATTTAGCCTGATGAAATTTGAGCTTTCACACGCTGCATACTGGAGTATAGGAAAGTGTGATACAGACCATCACTGACAGGTGACAGGTGATTGTTTCTAAAGGTCTGGAAGCTTTAGGTCACGTATAGTAATAAAAAAAAAAAGGTTTAGACAAGAAAGAGCAGCATGACATGGATCATATATAGCTGATAACATACTTGTTGTAGAGAACCAGATCAGGCCGCCAAATGTCAGTGGAGGCAACTCTGATCTTCTTGATGCCGCCATAATCGTCTGGGTTCCACTGCAAGTTCACATCTTTCCATTGCTGAAAACACAGACAACCAGAGCAATGGGAAGAACTTCAGTAATGACAACCAGTGTATTAGTTATTTAATGTTATGGAAAATAAAGAAAACATTGTGCGGACCAGGATGTGTGACTCTGACTTGATCCCCCCAGAGAGGAATGTATAAGAAAGAAACTAAAACGCTTGCAGTCTTGAGGCTTCCCTTTATACTTTACTAACCGTGTTTGTTTGTAACTCTTCAAATTATTAAATTAAATTTTCAGCATTTCCTGAATCAAAAATGTGTATATTTTTATTGAGGAGGGATTTGTTTCTTCACATGCAGGGCGTTTATAATTGTAATTAGTGCATTAGTGAGGCTCTCTGTGATATGATGATGTGTCCAGAGTCTTTCATCACAACACAACAAGAGTGTAAACTTGTATTCAACCTGTTTCAGTCGCACGTTGCTGCTGACAATCTGGTTGACCTCATCCTGTGAATCCAGATAAATGTGTTACGACAGTTGATCACAGTGAATCTTAATACAGATGGGGTGAGATCGTGTGTGACATGAGATCCCACCACACTGATGAGCTGGATGAGCTGAAGGCCCACAGTAACAACCACGGGGTCCTTGAAGTGATTGACAGGACGGACAACCTTATTGTAGCCAGTGAAGAGAGTTTTGACCAGAGTAGTTTCATCAGTGGAGGCCCAGGCAGCACCTAAAATAAAGAGAGAGTGAAAGAGGGACCTCAAGGTGCCTCTTGAGTGTGCTGTAAGGATTATGTTGTGTTTGCTCTGAGAACATCTGATACTTGAGTTCATTTCACATGAGTTGAAAATAGACATGACGAGCATCATTCTAAGGTTGTTTATGAGTGTGCATACACACGTCATCTTAGACTGACACTTTTACATGTGTGAGCACAGCGTGCCTGGAGTAAAGCTTGGAAAATGCTGCACGTTACATTGGTGATTTTACAAGTTTATATTTTCACTTTTATATATACTGTATATGACTTTATTTATTTTCAGTGTTTTAGATATATCAATATGTTGCAAGTGTCCAGGCAAGAGATAATCATGAAGAAACTGTGCATGTGCATGTTCTAAAACCTGCATGCCTATAGTGAACTGAGGGGTATATATGTATGTATTTGTATTTGTGTATGTCTTTGCATCTATTCACTGTGTTATTTGCTGTCTAAATTTGGCAGTAGTGAATTCAAGCATGTGATGGCACTCCTGTAAGGTTGTTAATGGAGATGTTCACTTTCCGATACATATCTGTCACAAGCCAGAGCGGGATCCCCTTTCATTTTTCAGCTGACCTTGAAACAAAGGTCATCTTACAGCGACATGCTTTTTCAATGGTTGAGTGATTCTCTGGACATTCAGCTCAGTAAACTAAGAAATCGCCTGAACATAATTATGCAGGTGACTTCATGCGCTGACAGACAGGCAAAAGGTTGAGAAGCAAAGTGAAAACAGTGCACATGCCCTTGTCAATCAAAAATTTAAATTTGCTCATTAGTTTTGTTGTTTGAATTGGATCTGGTAACACTGCGCTGAGAGCATTTTAATTAATAATAAAAAGAGGGTTTAGTAATTGTTGTTTTAGACTCCAACTTCATCTAATTTCATTATGCTTTTAACTCTAAACATAATTACACTGAAGTATTAAAAACACATACTGAAAAGCAACAACATGCTTTCTTTAGTCTTAAATAAGTTCTTACCTGCTAGAATGACTAGATGAAAAATGAAAAATACTGTATTCATTCTTGCCAATAACCTCAGGCATCCAAAAGCAGGATCCAACTTCAACACATTGCCTGTTGACCACTTGAGAATTAAAGAGGTTTGACCCACCTAAAACATTCTTTCAGCACTAGCAAATGGCTTGCTGTACAACCTCCAAGCTCCCCACTGGCTGCCTTGTTGTTATTGTCTGACAGCGGATGTGAGTGACTGGCTGCCAATGCTTGTCATTCGAGAGGGCCACATTCTTTGTCATCTGTTATAAGATCAACATGCCAGAGTAATCCATCACTGAAATATCCCATCGTGAACTTGGCCACACACAACCTAGAGGTGCAAAGACACGACAGAGGCTCGCTGCTCTCACTTTCACTGTATCAGTGATTACTATTAAAGATTTGGATGTGAACTAGAATTCAAAAATTCCAACTTCTCATACGAAGACATTTAATATTATTTATAGTTGTGTTTTACTACATTTTTATTCAAGATCTGCTTCCACTGGTTCATGTCCACAGGAGGAGTTGTTGACAGATAGATGAATATACATTTGCTTACAACTACGTTATAGTGTGTTATAACCCTTTTATTAGTTTATTTATCTATAATGTTATAGCCTTACTTTACATGTTCCAATCATTGGTGTTGCATTATTTATTATACATTTTTTAATTAATCAACTATTTGTTGATTTTTAAGATGTTTTAGTTTAATTGTTGTAATTTCTGTGAAGCACTTTGGGCATCATGTTTGTATGAAAGGTGTTACACAAATAAAGTTGCCTGTAAATGCTAAATATGGTAAGTTATGGTAAAGCGTTACTGGAAAATGATGTAGATTCCAATGTGGATTATGAAGGGTAAAAATATTCTCACAGTGCCCCTCATGTCCAGTTGCTCTTACCTAAAAATAAATAACACTATAACCTTAGATAATTCAGATGGTCCAACGGTCTTGTGTTTCCTGAAGGCCGGATGTGACACCCACGTCTCCTTCTTTTGCTCTGCACTACCCATCCTGTCAGGACCGTGATGGGTCAGGCAACTCAATTTCCTCACATCCCCAATCCGTTCAATCAGCCACTCACTCAACCACAAGCCTCATTCATCTCACTTAGGGACAAATGACCATTTTGGCAATGTCTGAATTAGGAGATTCAGCCCACCCCCCCCCTCTCTCTCTCTCCAGTCACTCAGGCCACCATGTAAGCACCACTTTGCCTCTCTCCAAGTCCGTCATGTAATACGGGACAAGCCAGCATTGTGTCTGCTCAGTCGACCTGTAGTCCTGGACACTTCTGGTGCCCTGTCCAGTGTTAATTACAACACTTTGAAGGCTCACATCTTGGTTCCAGTCTCTGAAAGACGACGGGTCTGTGTGGTTCTAGCTGCTCTGTAAGTGATTAAATGTTCATTGAATCTGAATGAAAGTGTCCATGTAATATCTGCAGGGGGTGGATGAAAACTGGACAACATACTGGTTGTTTATGCCTCAATGAAGATTAAAAGGATTAGAGTTTTCATAGAAGAGATTATGTGCATTTTACGTGATGTTCCACTATAAATATAGAAACATCGAACAGTGGACAGTATTACTAAGATTCCTTGGAAACGATAATTATGCATTTCCTTTCATTCAACTCTTAAATATTGTAGCTTTACTGCTGGCTATTCTAATTCTGTTTTGAACATTTTTTGAGTATTCCTGGTTGTCAAGGTACAAGTACAACGGACAAAATTAATGGTAAGTACAGTAAATTACCAAGTAAATAAAACACAAGTGGGAATTTTATATTACAAACAATATTTCTTGAAATCTTGAAGCACAACTTATTTATGATCATTTTTATCTTTTACCCTTCATTAAGATTTTCTGATGGATCTTCTATGTGAAATTTAAAATAGCGTTAAACAGAATGTGTTCATTTCATATACTTAACATGGGTGAACTGACTATTTCTATATATTTCAACATTTGAAAATGTATTCAGGTCAGCTGTTTGCAGGGAGGAAAGCATTACCATCCAGTCAACAGGGAAAGGTCACTTATCTCATGGATCACAGCCTTTCAAATTTAGTCTCATTACTGGGAATGAGGCACGTCCACCACACACAATACATTTGCAGACATTACTCCAGCATGGTGTTATCGCAGCATCTGACTGAGAGATAGAAGGCAAGATAGCTTTATTGGTGTGGTTTACCTCCTTTCACAGTCAATGCCTTACAGAGATGAAGGTATGATATATTTAAAATGGCTGATAATGGCAGGGGGAGGCTAAACGGTTGGATGAAAATCCAATTTTGCCACACAATCACCAGACAAGTCTGTATTTGGCTTCCATTAACTCAATGTGATGTGGTCACAAAACCCAAGTGATTAAATGTCAAGCAGTGATTGTTTCTCATTTGTTTTGTGGGGAAATTTAAAGCACAAAATCCTAAATTCAGGGAATGGCTGGGCATGAAGTGACAGACAGCATGGTGTGGCAAACACTGTGGTTACATCAGTTTTTACATCAGTGTAATGAAGGCACTATTCAAATACTCCCTATTGGTTCTTTTTCCCAGACAGCGTGAAACAGTGATCGTGTAATGAACCACTGATGGCTGTGCATGGCTGGTTCTTCAAAATAGCTTGGAAAGAAATAACCTGTGGGTAATTAAACAATAAAATGCATATATTTAAAGTGACATTGTTTGCACATATATTCAGTAATTAACAGTCTCCTGAGTGCAAGAGTGGTGTTGCCTTAGGTATTGTGGTTTGGTTTTAATCTCACAGTGAATCAGTATGACTGATGTGTTGCTAGAGGCCTTTATGTAAAGTCACATGGCATGTGGCATGCATGGTAGAGGACTGTCAGTCATATCTTCCTGGGTCATCTTGCAGCCACAAAAAATATGTTGTTCATGTCAATTTTTTAGGCAGCATGAAATATTTCAGACATTAAATGGTATCAATTTCAAGGATACAGATGCTGTTGTATATATTTTCTTATTTCAAACAAATGCCATGAAAAGGCCAAAACAATGTGTTGTTGTTGTCTGTCTCTTAATAATTTCTGACTACTCCACTCTATCTGTGGCGCTCAGCCCCAAGCCCAGAAGTACTGAAGACAGAAATCTGCAGATGAACACTGTAGATTATAGCAAACATCACACACCCACAGGAGTAAATAATGTAGATCTCTGGGACTATTTTCAGCTGTGGATTAATACACCTTTGGTGCTTTAGAGAGTATTTTTGGCAGCGGGACTCCATTGCTCATGGTAATGCTTGAACATGCCACTCTGAGGTGTTTTAATAGTTTCTGGACAGCAATGGAGACCAGTGGTGCAGAGTAATCAACTATAGATTTGGCTACACTGTCAGTCGTATATGTTAATATATGTTAGTGAGATAAATTGTTGATTTTGGTCTTTTGATGTGATTTGTTGACAATACGATTAATATTAAATTGCCAGTCTTGTGCTTTAAGGCAAAGACAAACAAAATAGACTATCAAGAGGTGTTGGGAGACAAAGGTTGGAGTCAGTCTGAAGAGGGGTCACACGTGATTTCAGAGGCAGCATTAGAGTACATCTGCATCATTTCAGACGTCATCATCTCTGGGGAGAGCCTATGTGTAAATGAATGTTGTTTACCACTGTGAAACATCTGCTGCACAAAATTTGGACTCAAACTCACATGACTCATACTCAAAAGCTAAATTAACACTATGATATTTTCATATTAACAACAGATTAAGTTACTATATGAAATATGAAGGGGTTGCTTGTATTGAAGAACACACGGAGAATTATCACCCTATTCTGCAGTTCCTATCAGTGTCTTTCAGCTCGTTGTTTTGTTTTTCCGGCTCACCGTGTGGGTTCAGTCTCACTTCTCACAACGCACTGCTTCCAGACGCAGCAGGCAGATGTTTACTGGAAAAACACTCTGATAAAACCACAACCTTCCTCACACAAAAGGGATGGCAGACACAGTTAGAGACTCGCAAACTGGAGCACTTTGCAGCTAAGGAGGCAGATATTTACTTCAGGAGTTGGTAGAAACAAGAAACAGTGCTAAAATAGAGCAAATATGGGACTCCCACATGACTCCAAATGAATGATAATGTTGTTTCTAAACGGCTGTTTGCTAATGCTACATATGCTGCTATATCTATATGTTTTTTGTATAGCAATTCAAATGACTCACTAAACCCTTAATTTCTCAGAGCAAGGTTTAATAAATTAAAGTGATCATGCACAAGTTGTGTACAAAAACATTACAGTAAAAAATTAAATTCACAAATAATGCTGTTTATAACAATGTTAAGGTCAGGCAAATGCACCAGAGTATACACAGGAAAGGTTCATTCAACTACTTCAGGTTACATACAAACAATTGAGGAGATAAAAAAATACAGAATCATAAAAATTACCCCAGAAACCTCAGTAGCTTATTTTTTAAGTCCAGCTATACAATGTTTCACAGAAAAAAAAAACTGCACAGCAGGCAGCTAGGAATGTGGACTATAACTACCACAGAACAGACAAAAGCAAAATCACAGCGCTACACGATCTTAACACATGCTGGGTTACGACTACAAAGCAACAAAGACCTCGCACCATGCATGCTGGTCTGTCAGCTTCTGAAAATCCCCCGACAAAAATGGGGAGACATAGAGTAAAGTTCACCATCCACGCCCAAAACAGGGAAAGATGGATGTTAGGTCAGCACTACTCCATACGCAGGGCATCTTAAAAAAATGTATCAATCAATGTAATACAAACAAGTCATTCAAGTCTTTACACAAAAGAATGATTAGATAGCTGTTCTATAAAAGTCCTGATCTGTGTTTAGAAGAGCACATCTTCATTTTTAATCAGCACCTCCACCACCTGTCTCTGGTAGCGGATGTCATTGAGTGCTGTTATGGCGTCCAGGTTTGGTGCACGCATGAGGGTGGGCCCGAAAATGATGGCGAGGTTCTCGGCGTTCATCAGGTTGACTTTCTCATTCTGTGTCACCCTGCAAATATGTATTAAAGTTAGAAACACACTGATTCTGGTTTTAGGGACTGTATGAAAATGACCAGGGTGAGGAGAGGGGGGGTGTTACTAATATTTGCATTATACCTTCCCCTTGACAAGGAGGAAAATAAAACATTTAACAGTATCTTAAAGTAATGTAACATGCACAATTTTGAGATTAGCTACCAAATCACACAATAGTAGAATTAGTTGCCAAAATTAAATTGCTAAAATGATGGCAAACATTAAAAAAATATGCCTCATGGTTACTGAATATTAATATAACTACTGTCACTGTTACTTTATATGATGTATTTAAATTTATTGTGACACATTTTATGTCACTGTAATTCTGCTGTCTGTTAAGATAGTAAAAGTGAAGGAGGGAGGTCCCCTGCCAAAAAAATTAGACTACTCTCCTGTCAGCAAAAAGAAAAGTTACATAATGGCATAATAACATAATATCTGAAACGTCTCTTTCCTAATAACTTTTGCACTTTAGTCCCTTAACTCCTGCAGAGTTCGACTGGATTGCTCACCTCTTTAAGTGCGCCATGAGGTACTTCAAAGTTTCACTGTGTGATGGTGGCAGCAGAGTTAGAGCCTCGCGGAAAGCTTCCAGCTTCTTCTCTGGGTCTGTGAGCTCTGAAAAGAAACACAAAGGAGCGCGCTGTTAGAGTGGCCAGAATACACTCTCTGACCCCAGAGGAAACAAGCAGGAATCCATGTAGTTATTTCCTGTGGGGTAATAAAAGCCATTAGTCTGAGGAGAAGTCTGAGGCTGCTGCAAAGAACATTGTGAATGTGTTCTTGATTGTATGGTTGTTTTAGTTAATTAGGGGCACAATAGGAGAGGAATACTTATTCAGGACTGAGGGTCGGTGTTGACTTTTCAAAGTCATTGTAGCTGTATAGGGCTGAATTTTCAAAACTACCAGTTACAAATAAATGGTTCTCTTTTTCTCAATAACAACCATTGCATCTGTGTAAGAGAAGTTCTAAATAACAGCAATGTGGTTGTGCTGGCAGCAGCCACATAGTACAAACTACAGCCTCATGAATGAGTACAGCATATGTATATATCAATGGACTCAACAGAAATCGGACATGATGGTATTAATAGTAGATTATTGAACTGCATCATTTGTTCCTGTTATTTTTTTCCACCATTTTTAGTTCAGACCTTTTGTACCCAACAATTTTCTACTTGAACCAAAGTTGCCACATAAAGCAACAAACACAATGATTAACTGTGGATGTTTTCCTTCTCCAAAACACTGAACAATGCGATTCTGACTAATTTGTCTTAGTTGAAACTTACTTGCAGCCTCGATGAACCTGGGGTAAGCGTCGTATGAGATTACAGGAACAGGCAAATCCCTTAGGTACAGTTTGAGTGCACTCGTGATGATATTGATGTCTTCATAGGCCTTCCCTGAGATGTCTGTCTTCTCGCCATCTGTGAGGATGTGTGATAGAATAAAGGAGACAAGAAGAAGGGAAAGAGAGTTTTCACGCTGTAAAAATGGCTGACATCGACACTTTCACATCACTGTGTGAACTGATGAATAAAGAGATTGTGTTACTGTGCGTGGAAGAAAAAAAAAATCTCTCGCTCTGTATTTTGCAAAGTAGCTGCTATCATCCGCCTGGCCTGTTTTATTCTGACTTTCCTTCAGTTATGCTTTCCAGAGAGGCCATGGCCTACTTGTGCTGGCAGACTGAACATCACAGTGCTGTGAGCTGGAATGACACTCTGTCATGGATGATCTCCCACATGCGGATCTGGCTAAGAGTTTAGCCCACTGCTGCAGGGTTTTTCTTACGGTTAAAATTCACACTGCACTGGGCCAAGACAGGCTCATTCCCGTTAAGTCTACTACTGAATCCCAACGCAGCGGAAGAGTTTTTTTTTTTACAGATATGTTTAAGGCAGTGAGAGTACATCCATGGTTTGTATCCCCTGAGGTCCCCTCCTGTCTGTCCACACTGTGAAACCCTGCGTGAGAGGGACATGTCAGGATAGGATCTGCACTCCCAGATGGACAGTAATCCCTCACAAATGTGTCACTTTCTCATTAATCTGAAATGGCCTGTGTGTCTCATGTAAACATATGAAAGCACGCAATGTCAATCATCATGTCGTGAGCTGACAGACACCTATAAAACATTTACCACATGCAGATCCAAAGGTGCACATACCTTTGTCAAACGCCATCTTGACTTCTTCCACCGAATCACTGAATCCAGATATTCTGTAGAGGCCTTCAGACTTTAGTCCTTGAGGATCAAGCATGAAATAAACAACGTCTCAGATATAGCCAGTGCTGTCATGAGTAATGTGGAAAAATTCACCTGCATATATCACCTTGGGTAATTTAGGAACTAACATTAAACACTGTTAAATATGCATAAGAAATTAAGGGTAAAATGTCCAGAGTGTCACACAATGCAACAACACTGGCAGATGCAAATAGTTGTCTGCATCACTGAGCAAAATAATAAAGACATAAATCTAACTTAGCTACAGACGTTTATTAGAAGGCAGACAATGAGGGAGCAATGAGATTCCTGCATAGTTGAATGATTTAACTGAAAAGCAATCAAATAAGGCAGCAGGAAACAGAGTAATGTATTCCTCATTACACGTTTAGAATTACCAGCACCCTCATCACTCCTCTCAGTCATTCCCCCGCCCAAACATTAACTCAGTTAGTAATGTAATCAGATTTTTAACACCTCAGACTAAGGAGTGTATGTCATAGATCGATTACTGTAGACTTAGAGGAAAGCTGTTTCAGAATACAATTTGAATCACTACTCAGTACTTCAAATTGAAAGTTTAATACTATTTAAAACACAGCTTTAACCTTTTCAGGGGTTCATTTACACAATTAACAAAAACTGACAGTAATCATCATTTTTTAAGTAGTTTATTTATTTTTCTAATTCCAATACCCACCAGAATTTCAGCAGAGAAGTCACGCCATATGAAATCAGATAGACTGACATTTCACTGCAAATTCTGCTGCATTCAAATTTGAACATTAAGTATTCAGCAGTGATTAAATTTCACAATTATATATTTGGTTGCCTATAGAATTATAATTTTGGATTTTTAATCCAGTGATAATTTGCTTCTACAATTCTTCCACTTTAGTTTCCAGCATTTCAGCTAAAACCCAATACTGTTAATTAGGCCCTGAAATGCTTAAAATTAATTCAATAAATATCTAAACTAAACTGCATTTATCACATTTACATTGTGGGGAGAACTCTCATATTGAGCTATTCATTTGAAATACACACACAACCACGTCCTATACTAACCTCTTGACTCGATCTCTCGTATGCACATGTCCACCACCATGGGTCGCGCTGTATTGTAAGCTTTCACCAGGGTCGTGAGGTCACAGCTGTAGACTTTGCGGATATGTCTCAAGTCTGGCTTGCAGTCGTTGGGAACCAGAGACGAGCATTGTTTGTGGACGTTCAAGCCACAATCTACAAAGAGAGACAGAGACATACAGCAGATTTAGTTCATGAATATCTGCTGCTTAAATAGGGTCATAATGGAAGGGTGGTAGTCTTCTTATTGTTTGCTCGACAAAATGAATCAACCAGAATACAAAGTTAAATGATTTATTTCTTGTAGTTGACCATTTTATCTATGAAATGATGGCTATTATGTAAATTCAAATTTAAAATTGGGTTCATTTTGATATGGTTGACCAGTTTCATGTGTGTTTTGGCTTGCAGAGGAGTGTTAATTCCCTTGATCAATATTTGCCTCCTAAATGTCACAGGACCATTGGAGAGCTCCTCTCTCTCTTCCACACATGGCATTGGAGTCACCTTGAGCACTGGATAGATCTAAAATCACCTCTGGAAGGTCATTGATTTATTAAAAACAGTAAAATAACGTTGATAAACTACAAGACAGTACATCAATTATATAAAATATTTGTCGGTACATTTTTTCTATTTGTATGAAGCAATTTTCTTAGTGATTAAAATAACAGGAAAAATGTATTCAATAAGGGGAAATTCTCTTTTTGTTTTTTTTTCTTTGTAGTTTTTCATATATAGGATGAGCCTCAGTGGGTGTTCAAATAGCATATTTGTCATGATGCCAGTTTAAGTATCCCACATTGCGTTTTGTCGTCAGTCACTCTGGACGGAGCCTGAGGCACAGCTGTTTCAGGGCAGGATTCACCTTGTCGGGGACAGAGGAGCCCATGGAGAGCGGCTGCAGAGAGACTGCAGCTCTGCTTTGTAACAGAGATGCATGGAGGGAATTAGAGGAACACTGAAAATGCTGTAGCCTGGAGGAGGGATAGTCAGCGCTGCTGGTTGCCCTATTCTTTTCCAAATCCAAGCTCACACACAATGGCTGTGGAAGCAGCAATTGAGTCGCTGCAGGCTACACTAGACCTACTTTCGCAGACTAAAATGGGGCAGCTCTTCAAGCTTAGATCATTTGAACCATCTACAAGTTCTGAAAGGGTTTTTTTTTTAAAAAAAAAACGCTGTCTGGTTTTTGATTCCAAAATCATTTTTATCCTTTAGAAAATATGCTTCTTTTTAATTTTAATTTCAATAAAAAAAAAAGTACTTCTGAAAACCAAGAATCTATGCTTCTAGAGGACCTCAGACGATATTTAGATTAATATGGGTCCCTGGAGAAATTCACGCAGCCTACATTTATATGCATTGATGCAGAAATGTAATTACTTTAAGAGATGATTCTCTTAAGGATATGAGACAGGCAGTATAATAGAGGAGGGCCTGTCATCACACACAAGTCTGCTGAGCTCCTGTTGTCCATGTGAGCACACTGATGGCCCTGGGTCCCAGGTGGGGCGGGTGTGCATGAAGCAGGGCCCAAGGGACCTCAGGATCCAGGAGACAGGGGATGCTGCTTTACTGCACCGTCAGATCTGTGTCTGTTGCTATGGGAAGAGGGCTGCAGCTCCGTTTTGGCTAAAGGGCTCTGAGACGAGGTTTCGGCGGCTGGCTTCTCATTTCTAATTAGCACATTATCACTGTGTCTACCAGCAGAGTTACCAGTTGAAACCGGTCCTCTTTCGGACTGGCACTGAAAACAAAAAGCATCACTTGTATTTGGTAGATAGGTTGGTTTTCCTACCAAGTATTTAAGTTAAATGGGGGTTGAGCTGCTTGACCTAGCTCCTTGGTTGAAGCCGCTGAATTTTAATGTGTGTGGAAACAGAGCTCTTTCCCCACGCTCGGAGCTCTCCTCCTCATTAAAGAGATATGCCAGCTTTGTTTTCCTTCATGGGCATGATGGGATGAGGCTGGGGGGCGTACTCTGATGAGGAAATGTGGCACAACAAGCACAAGCAAAGGCTGGCTCCCTGGCGCTCAGCCAAAAACAGTTCACACGTACAAAAAGAAAAGGGGTGGGAGAACACTTTTTTGGTATGCAAATTTGAGCATCATGTGAGACTTCGCTGCCCTAGATTCTGGTAGCTGTGGTCGAGTCTGAAGGAATGGCAGCATGAGAGTTCATAAAGATTGGCTCCAAACATATGTGCCCTTCTTTCGATTGTTGTCAGCTTTCAAAATCAAGACATCAATAATTAACGTCAGAGCTCCCTCAGATTTGTGCGACATACTTTGTTTCATCAATAAAACATCAAAGATACACATCAGACTATATTATAGCACTATTCTGGGATGTCAAACGCATTCTCACAACAGCTGCAGTGAAAGAGAAATCTCATCTAAGTATTTTAAAAGCAAAGGGGCAAATACAACAGATCCAAATGCCTCACAGCAACAGGACTGACTGTATAGTTAAAACTGAACTGATCTGATTGAAAATGATTACAGATTATAGGTGAATATTTTCAAAACAATTTGCTCTCACTGTGGAGCACATGATGACAAAACACATGTAGAACAATACAAAGCACAGAGCAGCAGCATATTGTTGTTGTCAGCTGCCGTGGTGAGTGTACTGTTGTCTGTTTACTAGGCTTTAATCCATTAAAATCACTGACATGGAAGCACAAACAGCCTTTGTTATTGTAATACTGTCAACACTTAAAGAACAACCAATCCGTGAGTTTAGAAAATAAATCTAATCTCATTATTTCCGAAAAAGGATAAAGTGCTACTTTTAGCTTATTTTAAAATCTCTGCTAAAATTGCTAATCTCTTAGCATTGATAGAGTTGAGGCTCATTATCCCGCTTGTTTGACATAATTACTCCATTCACAAGTCCAGTCAGGAAAAAAGTAGGTCACAAATAAGATTTCAGCAAAGTGTAAATTATCTGTTACATCATAGCAATAATGCCCTCAGTTCACTCCATTATACAACCCCTAATCCACAAACTACTGTTGGGATTTTCGATTTAAACTCAATAATCCAGCCCCAGATGCGCTAAAAACCAAGTAACCCATATACAGTAATGCTCACTTTGTACACCATGAATGTAACGAGGGAGTGCAGTGAAGTAATAAAGCAGTTTATATAAGACTGCTTTAATGTAGGCTGAGAACATGATGTACCTGCACATTTGACCCCTTGCGCCATCAGTCCCCACATGAAGCTGGCACAGTGTTCACACCAGTGAGGCCCCCGAAAGGTATGGACCTACAACAGAGAAGAAGACAGTGACAGATATTAGTGATGAAATGCAATGACAAGACAGCGAGGGAACAGTGGGGAGCTGCAGCCATTAACTCCATAGACACCCCATCCCTTCCTTTAGCCGGCCAGGAGTCCTGTAGGTGCTGCCAGCTTAAATGAGGCAGAGGAGGAGGATTATGTGTGTGTGGAGGAGGATTGTTGTTCAAACAGACCCTCAAACTGACAATACTGCGGTGGCTGCAGCAGGGGAGGCTTTGCTATCATGGCACAGTGGGATTTGACACTTCACCAGTGTGAAGGTGCAAGTTGTCAGGGACATTTTTCTATGGAAACAGTAGAAGGCCACAGCGCTCATGCAGGAAAGGGAGCCCCATGCTCCACCAGGTAACAACAGTCCAGCCAATCAGGGAGGCCCCAGGAGGAGGAGCAAGACACAACTCTCCTTGTTTTCCATGCATTAAATGAATAGCAGTTACAGCAGGCAAGCCGTGAATTGCTCTTTCTAGCGGACATAACATTGTACATGTGATCATTGTGTTAAAAACTATTATCTTTATAATTTATTGTTCACCTACAAAGTCCCTCAGCCATCATCAATGGTTATGTTATCACCTGGAGTGAAGTCATCTGACATAATTGAAGGAGTCTTTTCATGTTTACAGGATTTTAGGATTAAAATATAACACGAGTCTAATCAGTGTGTGCTGTTATTGATTTGTATGATCTTTGTTGTGAGTGAGACATACTTTATCATGCCTGTTTATAGGCCACCTGAATACAGGTGATGAATGCATTTACTTGGAGTAATTAATTTAGGATGCTGGGGTATGGAAATGTAGGAGTCAAACTAGTTTGATAAATGTGCTGTTTAACCGTCAGACAGCCGAATCTTCAAAGTTTTAAATTGAGATTATCTTTAGTCTTGGGAGCTTTTGACACAGAAACTATGGGCTCATAAATTGTTGAAACATTCAGCAGTACGAGAGAACAAAGCAGCAGAGAGAGATTGGAAAGCATCAGCAGTTTGAAAGCCTTGAAGGTAATATTTCACGTGCTGCTTTCCATCCCATTAACCAGCCAAACTAGGAGAGCCTGAGCCAAACAGGGATACACTCCTCCACTGTTTTCCCTCTCCATCGGCCTAATCTCTCCATCTGGTGCTCAAACTAACAGCAGAGGTTCACAGACCACCCAACAGATTTTCTTTTGATAAAGGCTCACTGGACAGACCGAAACAGCTCTGTTTTTCATCCCCTCTCTCCCACTCTGTGACAACCCCCCCTCTCTCATCCAATCTCCCACTGGGGAAGCATGAGCAGAAGCCCTCTGGCCACACATGATGAAATTAAAGCAAACGTTTTGGAGATGCAACAGCTGACAAGAGTTGTTTGAGTCTCACCTTGAAGTTGTGGACTTTCTCAGATTTGGGTGTCCGGTCACTCTCCTTCAGCGTGGCTCTGCGGACCAGTGAGGTGAGCTGTGAATAGGCGAATAGTTTAAGTGGCTGCCAGAAAGTGGCTGGAGGTTTCTGTGGCCCCATCCTCATTCCCAGAGCTGCGGCCAGAATATCCTCCTGATTGGCCTCTCGCTTGGCCTTTTGCACCAGGGACTTCTCTTCCTTGTGAACCTCGTAGGACTCTCTAGATGGCATTCTGGTGCTGTCGTCTCCCAAACCAGATGAAGGAACAAACCCAATGAAAAAGTCCCACAAATTTGAAGAAAAAAGTCTTTGATGCTCAGAGAAAGTCAATATCATATGATATTACTCGCATTGTCCCAGTTAAATAGAGACATCACAGAAAACAAATAGTAAACTTAGATTATAAAAATAAGTCTGGAAACCATTTAAAAGAGTCCAAAAGGGAAAGAAAACTGTGGTCCCTATTAAATCCTCTCAGTACAGTGACAGTAGTTCAAGTGGAGCCTCTGTGATAGGAGTGCCAGATTTTATACAAAAGAGGTGCAGCCCTGGGTGCTCATGTGGTTCTCTGGGAACGTATATGCAGATGAGCTGAGTGGTTGCGTTAATCCTCTCCTCCCTGTGCAGAGCTGATATTCTCCCTGGAACAGAGACAGTACACTGTTGTGTATGGATGCTGCCAGGGCGGGCAGAGTGAGGGGGAGGAGTACAGGGGCGGACTCTGTAGTAGTCACAGCAGATTAAATGGATCCCACCAGCCAATCACAGCATGGATACTGCAGCTTTATAGTAGCCACCACCCCGCCCCCACACAACCATCTCCATCAGATATCCAAGCAGGGGAGCCTGGGTAGGATGAAATGAGAGTGGGATGATAATGAGCAATGAATGAGTCATGCATCAAGAGTGGGCTGCTGCCTGCAGAACTTGCGACAGCAGTGGGCCGTTGGAGAGGAGCTATTTTCAAAATCATGTTGCCACAGAAACCGATCATGACTGGGACCACAGAGAGCAGAGACACAAAAGCACCAAGCAAAATGAGAAATTATGGATACTGATGCATACTTTAATACGAAGTGAGGCTCTATCCTTCAAGCAAATCAAATACATTTCATGTTAAACATTTAGCACTAAAACATTAAGAGAGAAACAAAACATAAATTAGGGATTGATAAGGAATGAGCAGGAACATAAAGCAATACTTGAAAAATAATTCTGAATCTGTAACAGCTTTGTTTATAACAATCCACTCTGACATTTATGCAGCAAAAACATATTAAAATCACATGCTAGTGCTTTGCTGCAGAAGATGCACCTATTTCGTATTTTCAATGTCTTTTACTGCTGTGTTTCATATATATTTATACATTTTGTTAAACACCTGAACTGCCTTTGGTTGTGAAATATGCTGCATGAATACATTTGCTTTGTTTTACAAGTAAACAAAGTAAACAAGGAATCAATACATTTTAAATTTGATATGCTCAATGCAAAGTTTAATCATTTGTATCATCAGTTAATATTCCTGTTTATTTCATTTCCTTATTTTTAAATTATGATAAAATATACAATAAAGAATTAAACAGCATATGTCTGGAAGCTTTTCTTCCTTCGCAGTCTTTGTCTGAATTTAATTTCCTTGAGGTTCACACTGGTACACTGAGGCGTTATACTCTGTTGTGTGTATGCAAATCAAGTATCAAATATAGCATCGTGGTGGGGATGTGGGAGACAGGAACCTGCTCTTGTAATTCACACTGCAAGTCAAATGTGATTATGCTCCCACGTCTAAGACTCTAATTCTGACTAATTCAGAATAAAGTGCGACGCTCTCACCTTCTGCAGAGGACAGCTGGAGAGGAAGTGACTGTACAGACTCTCCTTCAGAAATCAATGAGGATTGTTATGGCTCATGCTGCCCCCACCTCAGCAGAGAGGTATCAAAATGAGAGTACGAACAGTGGAGGAGAGCTTTGAAGATCAGTGTACTTATGTAGAATGGCATCCCAAACTGTGGTGTGTCTGACAGGGTACAGATCACAACATGAAAGATGTGAAACTGAGGGCTTCTCAGTGCTTCTCTCCTCTCTCATGCTCAGGGAAAAGTCTCCACTCAGGAGGGTACCTGAGAATGGTATAGATAAAAGACAGTAAGAGCCTTTTATATGCACCAGCTCATCCTCTCAGACCCTGAGCACTTTAGAGGGTTTTGCAGCGTAATTGCGTTGCCTGCTGTTAAGTGAAGAGCCAGTGTCTGACTCTCAGGATGTGGTTTGCTTTGAACGCAGCTCTAATTGACACTGATTGATTTGCTTGTTTCCCAAACATGTCCAGATACGGGACTCTGGAGGATGGATGTATACAGCACAGCATCTTTCACATCTCTGCCACGTCCATCTGTGTCCAGCCTCAACATATGAGCTTCTCTGAAAGTTCAGCATCCAGCCACGTACAGGATTTCAGTGATGATTCAATGATTTATGCTTATTCCATTTGAATCTGACTTAACCAGAAATCAGGACAATCTCATAACTTTGTCTGTCTTTGTTTGAACTTTATTTCCTCCCACTCCCTCCCTCTCTCTTATAAGCCATTAAGCTGTTGAGGACATGCTGACTATTTCTGTGGGCTAGGAAGGTAGTTATATAAGGAAATGTTCCTCTAAAGCACTGCTGACCCACTACTGACGTAAGGACCCATTAAGTGGACAGCGATATGCCCATGAACTCCCAGGGCTGTAATTTCTATCTCAGCTTCACATGACACTCTTTGTTTGAGATACATGTAAAAAGGTTCGGATGATCCAAATCTATAATTCATTATTCATCAACGCAAATGCTAAAATGAAATAAAGAGCCGTCTTAGTGATGCACAGCACTTCAACTCTTCGATTTAACGTAAAAGGCTGCTGATCCACCGTCCTCATTCTCGAGTAAAGCTGCAAATCATGAAGTTACGTAATGTTATATAACTAGAAAGAGCAGCAGGATGATGAGAATGAGAGCCAGGATGTTGTAATAGAGTTCAAGAAAATAGAGGACTGTTGTCAGGACACGGGTGGCTGCACACTCAAAGCTTTCAGTAAATCTACATGCAACTAAACTCATGAAATGTCCACAAGAAATTTGAACCTTGTCAAGCTTTTTAGATCCTCACACTGTAGCTTTACTTTAACATTTTGGAGCCATTTAAAAATGAAGCAAATAACACTTACAGTAATAATTCATCAGAGGACATGGAGTGAAGAGGCCGGTGTGAATCACAGAAACATAAAGGCTACATACTTTCAGCCACCTCTACCAGGAAATACCACATATGCATACGATGCAGCTCAAATCGCTGCCTTTTTGCTGGGCTTGCGAGAAACCTGGAACAAATTACACCATATTTTACTGGGACAAATAGATTACCTGGATGTGGCTGGAACAGTCTGTGCTCTGACAGTGATGTATGGGAGGCTGCTATCACGGTCTGCTATTCACACACAGCAAGGTCAGAGCATACGTGGAACACAGGCCTTACAATGCACAGGCACAATATAGTGTGAGGTTATAGTCTAAGCTGCATTTTAAGCCGTTATTTTATTTTATATTCTGTTGTCATGATTTATGCTCCCAATGAACAGCACAACCATGGCAGACATCCTTTATTCTAGATAAAAACACTCAGCTATTATGGAATAGTTGCATTTATCCCATAACCAATAGTACTCATGATAATGTTCTTTTATATATCTAATATGGGTGTGGCGTTATATATTTTTATTTCAAATTCACGAGTTCCCACAACTAATCTCATAGCTACAAGCAGTCAAGTACAAACACTGCCATTAATCCTGTCCTGAGAAACAATTTGGTTACCTCAAAGCCATCTACTCTGGAATCACCTTTTTTCATAAAGAACGACTGTATTATACGGAATCACAAAAGGCTGTGAAGAGTAATTAAAAAGCTTAAGTGGTCCTTTATCTCTGTGTGGCTCTGCAGAGAGTAGTTTCCCCCAACAACAATCTGAATAGCAATGTTTAGAGCATGATGAATGACTCATTGTGTGTCAGCTATTTTGGCAACAGGGCGATGATAACAGGATAGGATGATTTAGTTAATGCCTGAAATATCTAGTCAGTGTCAAGGTGTTTTAGGAGAACAGCGGGGGAATCACACATCTGTGGAATATGAAGAGATTGGGTTCCTTTAGTTTTCCAGCTAAAAATACATTTCACTTGTATCCTTAAAGGAAAAGTATTTCCAAGAGTGAATCTATATCAGTTTCATGCTGGAGTATTAAGATGTGTTCACGCTGTATGGGAAAAATGGTAAAGATGAGAAAGGCCCCCACAACTTCTGAATGTTGATATTGTCAAACAACTCAAGATGGTTGTAAGATGTTTGATTTAAGTTTTACAGTCATGTGAGGGTTAAAATCACTGTGCATTGACAATACAGCAGTATTTTCATTAGATTTAGGTTTGATTGCCTTGAGAAATGACTTTGGATGACAGACTTTGGCAGACATGCGGGATGTTTGGTATTCAGGTACTTAGGTGTTCGTAAAAATAGTAAAACATTATAAGAAATATCTTAAGTATCTACATTTTATATTTTACTTGATTAAATTCCAGAGGGAAATATTGTATTTTTTTACGCCTCTACATTGAAATGACACCTAACTAATAACTACTTTTCAGATTAAGATTTTACATTAAACAAACACACGATTTGCTTTGTAATATGAGACAGTGCTATACTTCCAAACACTACATCAAAATGCTATTTAACACTAATGAATATAAGCATCCATTAGTGTTCAAAAGTACATTTACTTTTGAGTAAAGGATCTGAGCACTGATATGAGAATCGTATCGATATTCTCATTTTGCTCTGTGAACAAAAGTATTTCTCAAAATGTGGAACTGTTCTTTACACAAAAAGGGTAGGGAGTTTAGGGAGTCATCACTAACTTGGCAAAGTTTCCTTCCATGTGAGATTTTCTTGACGTTTCCTAAATATTGCTATAAAAATACCAGTATCAATAAAATAACCATTGAAGAAAAGATAAAAATACATTTTAAGAATACAGTTGACTGCATCATCAAGATATCTGTAAATAAACTAATGCTGTATAAATGCTTGAAAAGCTCCCCGTGTGTGCATCCAGTGTAGAATATCTGAGTGCAGAACATCACACACTGGCCTCATAATCTGGCAGCTTTATCAGCTATACATTTTTTTCCCCGCTCTTATGTAACTGTACCTCACTCCTCCGCATCCCTGGAGAGAACAAGACTAGAAGTCTCTGCAGCTTCCTGGAGGACACGCAGCGAGGTTTCACGATCAGCTCTAACACAATCAATTTTGGTCACTGGGCACCACGTTAGACGTCCTTCTCATTACATAGGAATCAAGACTTTGAAAAGGAATGATGCTCAAAGGAGCATTTACACTTTCTCAAAACAACCAGATTAACAGCTGGATTGGATTAAGAAGACTCACAACAACAGTCTCTTCCAGATACGTTTTGTGTAGTTTTTTTTAAAAGATGCTTTATTTTGCAGGTCTACAAACTTAGCAATTTCCCACTCTCAGAAATAATCGTGCAATTTGGCAATTTTAGACCGAATAGAGTAAGCACACAATTCAACATGAAGAATTAAACTTCTAACTGGGTTTTGAGTGGGGCAGTTCTTTCTCGGAAAATTTTACTGGATATCGCAGACCGTCTTTGAACTCCACACAACTCTAATAACAGACTCAGACCTTTGTCTCTTTCCGCCATACAATTATTGTATCAAATTGCACAGTTCTTTCCAGGAAACTACAAAGAAATCATTAGGACATTATAAGGAATAAACAACACTTTCATTTTCTTGGGCTTGACCCTTTAGTTTTAACAAAAGCACATCTAAATGCTACAGAATACAATTAGAATTACAGAATTGCAATTATATCTTATATGATACTGTTCTTATCCCTGCAGACAGGTTAGAGTGAAGGCTGCTGTAGCACCATATTAAAGCCAATCGTTTTAGAATGAGAATAGAATGTTTATACTTTTGGCCATATAGTGTATTAATGAACACTGAATGTGCAGGATACAAAGTACAAGTTTGCACCCTTGGTGAGAAAAAAAACAATTTACCTTTAAACTATCTTGTAATTATTAGAAAAAAATTGGGAAAATCATTTAAACTTACAGTTTTCTCCCAGTGAATAGTTGGTACCCTTGCTTCCTCTCCAGCTCCCCACCTGTGAGCCGTGCTCAAATAATCAAACTGTATGTATGAAAGCCCAGTTATGTGCTTGCTAAAGTATTTAAAAGAAATGCAAAAATGCATGTTCTAGTACAAACATGTACTGCTCCTGTAGCTATACTGTGTTTGGGGACAGGTGGCCCAGAGTCACATTTTGGCAGCAGGGCTTGACTTTCTGATCAGTAACCTGCTCACTGTCTGTTCTGGCTGAAGAGGACACAAACCTGTGGACTGCTGACCATATTGTATGTTATTATATTTCACTTGCTGTAGAAGAACAGCATCTGTTTAGAGTGCCAGGATCCCCTGAGAACAATATTTCTCAGCTGGTAGACCTCTTTTATACACTGCTGGTTATCTCACCAGCTGAAATAAGCTGACTGGTCCCATGAGGAAGCAATGTTAATAGATGTTTTAGAGTTGCCGATGTATGAATAAGTTGATTAGTGCGCTTCATGCTATGCTACACTGAAAAGATATTGTATTCTGAGCAACAGAGTGAGAGTTTTATGTTAAAATAAAATGTATCTCACATTCAGAAATATACCACCAGGAGGAAAGAAAAATCACTAAGAGAGCTAAATGAGACATGCAGTAATAATGTAATTTTATATGCAGTATTAATATAATTTTACATACAGTAATAATAAAATAAATGAAATTTTCTGAAAGCTAAATTGTGTTGAGATATCCTGCAGCCCAAATCATCCCTAAAAATACTCTGGGCTCAGTTGGAGAAATGTTTTAGAAACAGCAGGAAGAACACTTCTGCAGCGAATGACAGAGTAGACAGCTGAGTAAAAATAACTCCTCATTCTCGTCATACATATACGTCATATCACCCCCCCACCCGAAAAGCTTCGGAGTCCTAATGACTCATCCCCTGTCTGCCTAAAGGAACCATCTCAAACCACTTCTTTTGCATCATATTCCATCTTTCACAATGTTTAATTTGTTTAATACAGTGATCATTTGACCTTTTTTGACTTAACACACTGTCTCTGTGTTGTTGTATTGTCTGTCTCAATGTTTCAAAGCTTGGACAAGCTTCACCATAGCGTATATTAAACTGTAACATCGCAGTTATATTAGTAATAGAGACTGGTCAGCATGCTAAAGTGCTGACGACAATGCTGACATGCTGATGTTTTGCAGACTCGTCATCAGTTTTGTGTTATAGCGTTTGACACATTGAAATATTGACCTGATTAAGGTGCCAGATATAAGTCAGGGGATCGCCAAATTTGCATATTCATTCAGAGGGCAACATGGATGTCTGTACAATGTCTGTATGATGTCTGTCAGTGCAATCCATCCAATTACTGATGAGACATTTCACTCTGCACCAAAGACGTTATTCTGCTTGTGGCAGCAGAGGAACAGTCAGGAGATCCAAAGTCATCAGGGTGAATCATCTACGAACTGCAAATGTCTGTCCAAAACTTTGCGTCACCAGAAAACATGTGATAGCTTCACTGTACCATCGACACTTTCCTGCTGAACTCAAAACAGCAGGAAAGTACTTCAAATCCAGACAGCTATATCGTGTTATTCTCACCCATCAGATCAGACTCACAGTCACCTTCCTTCCCCCGCAGTCAGCTGTAAAATGAAGTCCGGATGTATGATTCTGATTATAGTTTGTCAGTTTCTGGTTTTCACACCTTTCAAATAAATGCAGGAAAAAAAAGTTGTGCAAATCACTTAATTAAAAGATTTTTATGGCAAATCCTTTTCAAACCTGAAAGTGTTTTTTACGTACAGAGACTTTTAGTTTCTGAGTTTGATGCTGTAATTGCACATAATGTAAAACAAAGATTTGGTCCTGTGCCTCAATTTCAGTTAAACTTTCAATAACTTAGACATAACTCTCTACAGAATAATTGAATAATAAAAAAAATCATAATAAAAATTATCTGTCTGTAATAATAACTTATCTGGGACCACGGTGACGTCACAAAACATTTCTCATCACAGTCACAAACCACATCGTCAAACTAACATTTAACGCCATCAACGTTGACAGACTGCTTCTCTGGTCAAACTTGATCTGCTGTGCTTGCCGTAGTTTTACACACACACTTTGCTGTGCAATCAAGGATTATTACTGACATTACAGCTGCGCTCCGTTTTGGTTTTACCTGCACATTAAAACCTCTACTTGTCTGACTGCCCCTGTTTCTTGCATCACTGGACTTTTAATTGTTGTTGTTTTATTGACATTTTAAGAATGCAGCTGTCTTCCCATAACGGGTAGAAACAATAGCCCAAACTATTGAGACCTAATTGGTAATTACCAGGAATTATCCTTCATTAAAAAACATATTGTTAACAAAGTCAAACGACTTGTATCCCTTCTAGCAGTATTTTGGTATCATGACAGCTGGCAAAGGCAAAATGACTGACACTGATTGTTGTATAAACCACAAACCAGCAGTTAGGAATGAATGTATATGTATTTCTATCTGTCAAATCCAAGGCATTTGGCTTGAGGCAGTTTTCAAATCAGCAGGCCATGAATATCAAATCATTCAAAATTACCCAGAGCAGAGCGACTGGTGGACATCTGGTAAACTGGTGTCTATGGATGATACTCTTCCCATGCAGCCTGCTTGTTAGCATATCAAAGACAGAGATTTATTTCTCAGGCAGAAAGAGACGGAAAAACAGAAATAATCATTTGAACTGTAAAACCATTGTTTTGAGTCCACACAAAAACAGCTCAGAATTCTCAGAATAAGACATTACACAAGCAGTGGGTTAATGAATGTAATCTGCCAAGATTTTCAAACACAGTTGCTCTTTGTTTTTAACAGCTGAGGTTGAACTCCCCCCAACCATCACCACATGCAGCACCCCTATTATCTAACCTCATTTATGAGTTCACTGCACTGTGAGAATACACAACACACACTGCAGAAGAAAGCGAATGTTTACCGCAGAGGTAATTCAGCTACAAAGATCAGCCTGAACCATTCTCCAGTCTTTGAATTTATTTCAAAGCGATGTGAAGTCAGTATCTACGTAATCTCGTCTTGCGCCGTTAAGCAAGGACAATCTCGCTCATTGTCGACGCGCTGTCTCGCTTGCCTCTGGCGGGTTGTCTGTTTTCAGAGAGATGCATTTTCCACCAGAAGTCTGTCTCTGTGAGAATCAGAGCTCATTTACCATCCTCTGTATCCATCAGATGAGTAAACAACTTGAGGTCAAACCCATGATACAGTTCAGTATGAAATAGCAAAGGTCTGACTTGTCTGTTATCATCTACAACATCAGAACTTTGTGCAAACCCTTTTTCAGGTGGATAAATGCATACCCTGCTGCTATCATTACATAATTTCCACAAATAACTTAACTTGTGCTTTAAGAGCACTTCTGTAGTCGTCACTTTAAGTTTCCATACACATTCCCAGTTTACAAGTGAAGACAAAAGCACCCTGATTAATGTTTCTCTGTGTGAATACACTGCATGAACAACTGAACAGCAAACACACTTTTTAAAAATGTTTGTGTCATGTGAACAAACATGTAAATGGCTATCCGCACCCTGGTGGGAAGCCAGCAACTTTGGAAGTGGCGATGTGGAAACCACTTTTCATTTTGATTATCTGAGCCCCCTCTGATTATTCAGACAGCCCTCGCCTCATGATGAGCAAAGCGGACGAATGCTGACCACTGATTTACCAACCAGCCAGTCAGAAGGCTCAAATGGCTGAATTGATTATTAATGGATCAAGTGAATAATACAGAAGATGCAGAAGATAAAAAAAACATTGTTATCATGCAAAATAAATATAGAGTATTTGGCTTTTCTTTGAAGCATTTTCATGCTGTGTGAGCTGTTCAGGCCACGCAGTGGCTCACAGTGCACAGTTCAGTGAACTGGCTTTACAAGGCCTGGCTCATGAGGTGGACAGAATGATTGTGGATAAAGTCACCCTAATTCCCCATTATTGCTCCCTACAACCAGGGAATTGTGGAGAATTGCAATTTTAGATTTGACCCACAGCAGAAAAGGCATTAGGTTTGTTTGCACAGAGACATGTAATAAAAGGGCGAAAATATCACCACGTCTGGACTGATCAATATCTGCCATGGCTTACATGTACCATAGCTGGGTACATGTAAGCCATGTAGCTGGGTACATATAGCAGAGAGTGTCAGGATAACAGCAACAGTTGCCGAGAGGAAATTTAAACACTGTAAGTGGTATGAGCTAAGCTATAAAAAAAAATACAAGTAATAATTTGATAGTTGAATGAGCAAAAATAAAACTTGTATGTATGATCATAACATCCATCATAAGATTGTGGCCATCGGATCACACACCTTTAATGACAATTGAAAAATAAAACATTTAAAAATTGGTCAATATTGTATTTGTAGAAAAATGTGCTGAAATGCTTATAAACGTTAGCTTACAATACAATATACAATACAAGGTCTATCAAGTTGCTTTTCCGGAGCTTTCTATTATATCACACGAACAAAGACGTCCTTTGAAAACTGTTTACAACATGGTCTGCGGATTATTCTTTGGGGTAACTGGGTCATTTTCTCTGGAAGAGAGACTGCAGTTTAATTTTCAAAGCATGGTTCCTCAACACTGTGAATGCCACGCACAAAACTCCATTCATGAAAAATCTGTTGTGTTACTGCGGAAGCATAAATCTCAGACTGAGACAAACATCTTAAACTAAAGAGGAAATTGGAGGAAAATTATTTGTGTGGCCAGACACCACAAGAGCTCAGTGGGAAAGTATGTGTTATTCTAATATGGGTGGACTAACCCATGAACATGCCAAATGCTCTGACCCGCTCTAAGTGTTTATGCTCTTTGTTCAACGTGTAGATCACACACGCAGATGAAATAAAATCTGTGGATTTTGCAACTGTGCACACACACAGAAAAAAGATGCTTACATCAGTGTAAGATTAGAATAAGAGATCTTTTAGAAATCAATCAGAGATGATATCTGACGAGGTAATTTAAGAATTCCTAAAAGCCTGTCTTAAAGCACAAACAGTAATTAGCCATCACTTCATTTAATGGGGGAATGTTAAAACAGTGATTAGCTTGTCTTTGTTGTCTTGATTAATTCATTCGCTGGCATGAAAGCAAGCAGCTGCAAGTCTGCTAATCAGTGGCAACAATCACCACAACACGGCAATCTTCAAGACTGTCTGGTGTGAAAGAAGCCCACCGATCGTGATTTCGGGACAAGAACTCTGACAGATCTGAGATTTTGAAAGGTTTTATTATAGGAAGAACTGGGATTCAGTCCATTTTTCTATATGCCAGTAATGATGTCTTTGTTGCCTTCAAATTTTGGACTTGCGTTTTGTTCCAAGAATTGTATTGTGCTCTAAATACACTGCATATCAATCAACATCCTATTCAACACTAAACATTTACATGATAGACTGGACAGGGGAAAAAAATGGATGTGAAAGGAGTAAAAAAAAAAAGGAACAAGATGACTCATTCTGCATCTAATAAACTAATGCATGTATGCCCACTTATTTGGAACACATTAGACAACAGATTTCTTTGTTATGGTTTAACGAGACATCATAGTTTGATGGTATTTAACAAAAAACTGCCGCAGGTTTGAGAACAGCCTAAGCCTCCAACATATAGGCTAGGCTTGTGTGACTGCCGGCATCCAAAAAGAGAACAACTATTTATGAAATGAGGCTTCTTGCTGGTTATTTTGCATGTAAAATGTTACTTGTAAACAGATGTCTGAATGGTGCCTGATCACCAGTTCATGTCTGTGGATAACAAGGTCATTTTCCCCTTTATACGAGTTAATCTAATTAACAAAGCTGAGACAACAGACGCAGTTGCTCTCATCAGCATGACAATATTGTGACAGTGGATCAATAAAGACAATGTCCACGTTCCCCGTGTCCAAAATAACATCAAGCAGATCCCTGCGAGGTTAATTTGAGACCACAAATATTTATCAAAAAAAAAAAGAGAGACAGAAAAGAACATAGTGTATCGTGTTCTCTACTTTTCATAAACCACATTCAAAGACCTTTTCTATGAAAGCAGACATTTTGACATGTAATTGCAGAAAAACCACAGGTGTAAATAATCAACAGCTTCCCTCCATTCAGCTTTACCAGTTTCAGGCTCCTGCTATTATGTGTGCTGACACAGTGGCACGTAGATAAAATGGAGCCATTGCTAATGTTGTTAGTACCACTTTCCTCTTTGTGACAAGTCAAAATGCCTGCTGAGAAAAAGGCCCTTAATGACAATAAATGTGTCTGAAATCATTTAATGTATAGACCACTATAGTTACCCTCCACCGTTTTATTTTAATTAGGACTTCTGATTGTGAAATGTATGCAACATGAAAGGTTCCCACTTCATTCATGCATATGGTAATATTGGTTTTGGACAATAGAGCTTTATGATACAGAAACAAGTTCAATTAGACTTTAGCTACACAAAGAATGCTTCTTGGGATCAATTATTTGTTGGTTTGGGTTATGAGGTTTGTTGAAAATGAGAAAAACATAAGACATCACCAGACTTGGTCTTTGAAATGGCTGATTATACAAAAACAGATGCTCATTGTATGACAACTGAAGACAACACACTCCTGATATCATGACTACCCCTCTCAAAGCTCAGTGTTTGGATTCACAGCTCTGTCAACAGCTGCCACAGCAGAGCTGAGGAGTTTACGCTGTCTCTGCAGACGCGATCCCCGTTTCACCTCTCTGATACAATTTATGAGCATGAGAATCATAAGACAGACTTTAACAGTGCCAGTAAAAGTGGTGACCTCACAGCCCCTGGTGTCATCTGATAAACCGCAGTAATCCTGCTCCCCTTCACGTGCGATGAGAAGTGTCCTCATTAGCTCGACGCTGCACTTAAACATTTGATAGTTAAATCCTGGGTTAGCAGCCTCTTCTGTAATCCCATTAACTTCATCAAGCTCAGTCCCGACTTAACTGTTGGAGAAAATGGGTGTGAGACCACGCAGGAGCTTGCTGAGACAGAACTAATTCTGTCAAATTGTGTGCATCTTCAACATATTTTCAAAGTCCACACAAGGAAATCCACACAAGGAAATCCACATCAAGGCGAGGCTGTTTTTAAACCTATTTAGTAGATTTATGGAAATCCCATTAAAGGGTGACTGACTTGAGTTAGTGCTGTAGAAATTGGAAGATACAGCTGTTGTGACAAAAATGGACTTGGCTCATTTTTAATGGCTCATGATGAACATAAAAATGCAGTAGCACAATCATAGACTGTGGAAGGGAGAGACGCTCATCTGACTCATTATGGTTATTGATGAAAAGAAAAAGACTTATTAACTTCATAAAATACAATTCAGTGGAAAATAAAGCAGCAGCGAGTGTCTTGATTGATATAATTCAGAGTGACAGTAGAAAATGGGCGCTTTGACTCACATGTGAAATTCTCACCTTTATCCTACAAGGTCATTTCAGTGGAGCTGCACTCTCCAAGCATGGCGCTGAATCAAACCTGAGACAACTGCGTCATCCTTTTAGAGACAATGGAGCCAGGCATCATTTACAAGTCACTGAGTTTCTTTTAGATATCTGCAATAAATTTGTATTTTTACCGAAATATTCAAAGAAGAGAGGACAACAGTTTGTCCAGGTAGTAATCCGGGATCTTGTATTTAACCATGAATTTGGTGACCAGTGTGTTTGCTTTGATAATGAATGAACAAATGAACAGAGTAGCGGCAGCAGTCACAGGGTTGTTTGCAGATATTTTTAAAGCCGCTTACTTTGTACATCTCATTAAATTAGAAAGTAACACCTCCCCCACTCCATATGATGCCCAAACGATTAGTTGAATGAATACTGAGCAGGATTCAGTAAACACTTCCTGATGTTCCCTTTTTTAGCTGAGCTAACATGCAAAGAAAGCCTGAAATTTAAGATTAAAAAAAGATGCACAGTCCAGTAACCCAGTAGCCCAGTAACAACTCAACAAGCATTCAGTGTACAAAAGTATAAAGAACAGAAAATGCACAGAAACTGTGCGCTCGCATACTGTGTGGCTGTTGGCTAACGATAGCTCTGAATCACATCATGTAAACAGACAGAAATCCACAACTAACTCCCAGTAACTCTAAATATAAAGACTAACAGTATGTGACATTGGTGTAACTATGACTATAAACATGAATATTTGATGCATTCGCTAAAGGAAATGTTCATTGGACGTTAAGTGTTTCATCTGCACATCTCACTCACTGCTGAGTGTGGAGGCACACGCAGTGTTTACAAGAATGACTCAGTTTCTGTTCAGATGGCAATTTGAGCTCCAGGCAGCACCCGTCGCTGTTTGCGCTCAGCAGCTCAGGTTGTGGACGTTCCCTGCAGGCCGTATCTTTTTGCAGCCTCGGCCTCTCTCCTCAGCCGTATCCTCTGGCTTGAATAAATGTGCCTTTATATCTGAGTCAGCCAAAACACTGTCAAATGTATCCTCGCTCATAACATCACTTACACACTATTTTGGGATGTCATTTTTACTGTTAGAAATGTGCAATTCAAACAGAGACCCCAGACCAGATATCCCAGCTGAGGTTGCTCCTCCAGGACACCAACAATGTCAAATGACGACAAAAGAACAACAGATGTGCAGCAGGAGAACTTTTTCTGTCATTATAGCACACAGAGAGGTTTGTATTGCTTCAATTAATCAATCAACTACATTTACCATCAACACATAAAAGGTGGCTAACTTTTCCTTTAACAGTTATACAGTATAGTGCTATTAATTTATAGTCCAGTAGTTCTTTTGTTCTAATTTATCCAAAATCAGATTTTTTTGCAATAACCTAATTTAGAGAATAAATATCCTATAATATAAACTGGGGAAAATCTTCTAGTGTTTGAGCTGCTTTTTATTTCTTCTTGAGAACAAAGTGAAAAAAGCTAAAATGCGAGAAAATAAGGAATCTATCTTGATAACCACCAACCACAAGAATGTTCTCAGAGCCAGCTCAATAAAACTCAGAGTACAATATGGCCCGCCATGAAATGATCGACGGTGTAATGAAGGAGCTAATGAGGGGGATCAAGATCGCTGCAGAGCCAATAAATCAACACAACTGTGCCCACAATGATACAGGAGCAATAAGTAACACTGGTCAGTGCGCCGGGAGCAGAGGGGGAGGGGTGGTGGAGAGCAGGACTGAAGGGGGGAGGGGGACAGACATGAGGGTCGACACTGCAAGTCAATGTCAAGAGCACACTGATTATGTTTTATGGCTTCTGAAAGAGCACAGCTTCATTTTGCATGCAGAATATGAACTGAGGACTTATTCTGAAACACAATCATAAAACAATTCAGCTAAGAATTTTCAAATTAATGCACATGAACATGGTAAATATTGTAATTAATAAGAATTCCTGTTGACAACTCTCCAGATGAAATCGATCTTCAGATCCCAGCTGAAGTGTCTGACAATCAATAAGGCTTTGCGCTGATCAGCAGTTAGTGGGGAAGATTCCCCAGTGTAAGCATGTTGAAGTGAAAGGTCAATCAACACTTCAGTCAGGAGACACCTTAGGAGGCACCTCGACAGCACATTTGGAAATCATTTACCAAGTAAATTGTCCTCCAGCTGAGATCAGAAGACAATTCCACTGCTGTTGTCCTCGGTGAATCAATGTTTATGAATTATGAACCAGAAACAAACATCACGCCAGTTTTGCCTCCAAACACTGTCATGAACAAAGAAAGTGAAATGCCAGAGGAGAAGAGAAGACAACAGCTTCGAGATTCATGTTGAGCAAAAGACTAGAAGCTACAGCGAAGAAGGTGCGAACGGTTTGAGTTAAAAGATATTATATGTTTTTCCGATTATCAACAAATTCCACAATAATACGAAAGTTAACAATGTGCCAGTCGCACTCTTTACTTTCTGATTTCTCTACACTGTCTATGAATCTCTGCCCCAAACCCATTTGTCCCTCCTGACGATGTAAATATGTAAAAACAGGTGACAAACATCAAATATGATTTGTAAAAAAAGGTCAGTTATTTTCTAAAATAGCTGGGCACTGTAGTTTTTAACAAAGGTTACTCAAAAAGGAGTGCATAATGTATTTGTTGGGGCCTATTTTCAGCTGTTGATTAATAAATATTTGGTGCATTAGTGCAGTGGTTCCCAACCTGGGGATGATGACCTCCTACTGTATAGTTTTACCTCTTCAGTCGCCTAAAAATGATTCAGATCAAACAATTTGAGAATGGGAAATCAATCCTCAGGTCAGGTGCTCACGACTCAGGGTCATTCATTCTGCGACAGGGGGCAGCAAGCAGACGATGCTTCGAATCAGAATGACTGCTGCAGCATGATGGTGTAAATGGCTCAAAATACACGACAGTGATCGTGAAGGTTATAATGAAGAAAGACGTCACCGATTGGCACCGTGTGCCTCAATGATGGTCTAAGTGTGGGAAGAAGAAGACTGGTAGTGGAGTTCACTACTATTCTACTATTTTATCCCACATGAACAAAACGTTACCTAAACGTTGCACTCAAGCTGAAAGCCAATAAGAAGAAGGGAGCTATATATAGTTTGGTCCATTACGCTGCACTACTAACTTCAGAAAAACAAGGTGCTGTCTGATGTCATTACCTCTGTTGTAACAAGGCATCACAGTGTGCCTTAAAGGTACATTTAACAATTTCAGCTATTACAATGTGTTTTAGTAGATTTTGAGCAGCAGTGGAGGTCTATGGCACAGAGGAACAAAGATCTGTCAGACTTTATCCACACAGGCAACACATGTTAGTGTGAGCAAACCATTGCTGGGTTTGATGTTTCCACTGGATCAGTTGACAATAAGAAAACAGAACATCACCAGCTTTATCATCTCCATCATCTGTCTTCTGAGCTGTAACTATAATAACATCCCTCAACCTCTCGATAAAAACTGCAGAAAGTTTCCAGGATATAACAGAGTAGCCGACAGGCATGGATCCCCCGCCCCCCCTCTGGGATCAGATATAAGACATACAGCACATAAAGGAGGCTACAAGAACATAACATCTCTGAAATGTCAGCTGGTGTCAGGATATGTGCGGCTCTGGAAGTTGTCAATCATGTTTAAAGTCACTTACCCAGAGGCCACAGTAAGGATGGAAGGAAGTGGCTAATAAGATCTTTTACTTTAGCTGTGGTGAAAAAACAGGCAGCACTTTATTCTTCCTCTTAGGATCAGATATAGGAAATGAGGATCTGGAAGCAGTTTTTTAGCATCATTACAGCATCATTTTGAATTACAGAGGATAATTAGACAGGCTGAAAATAAGAACTTCAGATTTACCACAGTTGGGTTGCAGATCTGTAATGAGACATCTAACAGTCAGCACATTTTTGTTCTTAAGGAAGATTTTGAATGCAGAACAGACAGTAAAGGAGCAAAGGAGTGTTTCTAGACTGTAGTGTTGCTACCACCAAATTATTCAGATCCTTTCCTCTTCCTCCAGCACAGCAAACAGTAAATGTCGGCAGGACAAGCATACATGTTCTTTCTGGTTTTATGAGAAAATGCAGCCTTGTATCATCAGCATACATGACTGGGTTACGGAACAGGGCTACCAGACACAAAACCCTGGATATCACCCAGTAAATGTCAGTGAAAGTCTCAAAATGACCACAGAAAGTCTCAAAATAATCACAAAGAGACACAAACAGTGGGAAAAAAAGACATGCAAAAAGAAAATACCCAGCTGTGCTTACATAGAGGCAAGACTGGGCGTCCTGCTTAGGGAGGCAGAGGCCCTTTTACATGTCTGTGTCCGGGAGCTCACTGTTTCAGAGAGTGGAGTGGACCACTATAAAATATTGATAACTAAATAAGCAAATTCAGATGGAGAACAGAGCTGAGTAATAGACTGGGACATGCACATACAGTACCCGGCCTGCTGCCATGAATAGACCTTCATACATGCTAATGTCAGCAGAGACTAATGGAGGAGACGTCCTGGTGCCTCCAGACGCACCAGGGAGTGCAGGCGCCCAGGGGAAGGATTGGCAGAGTCGAGCTCACTCGATGCACGTGTGCGTGCCCACTGGGGATTTACCTCCACCCGTGCAGTGCACTCTGTGATGCTGAGCTGATACACCCCTATAATATTATTAAATAGATGCAGATCCCTGGTGGCAGAGCCAGATGCCATGCCCGGTCGTCCTCCTATCAGGAGCACGGGCAAACACACTCAGTATGATAGTATGTGGAGGTTGCTAAGTGAAAATAATGAGTGGTTATCAGTATTTGTAGGAAGAACATATCATATCTCATCAAGAGTTCAATTAAATGCCCAGACCATGTGTGAAAGAAATACTTCATCCCCTACATTTGAATAACAATAGAGGCCATCTTTGCTGGGTGCGGCAGGCAGCTTGCATTGTGTCTCATGTTTAGTTTGGGACACAACCAGTATATTTACATAATCTGAATTAAATGTAAATCAAGCTGTTTCATCTCTGTCTCTCTGGATTTGAGGGGTTAAAGAGTGTGCTCAAAAACAGCACCCCTCAGCAGGGGGAAAGAGCCCTCATTGTTGAGAAAGCCGGAGTTTAAGGCCTGGAGCATCTTCTTTTCAGCAAACCTCTGCGTTTTTAAAATTTACCCCTGATGCCCCCTGAAGGAAAATGGTTGCCAGTTTGTATTTATGATACAATTCACGTAAATGAGGCTGTTTGGCCTTAATCCTTGCCTAATTAAGTGCCAGTCTGCTGAGGCAGACGGCTAAGGGCCAAAGCGTAGTACCTGTCGAATTATGGGAACAGCTGGAGCAGCCTGCCTGTCAGCAGATCAGCTCCACATTATTATCCTGCTCATTTATCGAGAGGCTACAACAGAGAGACTCCCAACTAGTGTGTAGGCCATCTTTATTTCTGTTGCCATTCTTTCCCAATTAGGCTCTGCCGTATGTGATGGCTCCACATCCGTGTGTGGCTCATGATTCTGTGAAATATGGAGACGGCTGCGTTGCTGCGTGTTAGAAGTGGAAAACCCAAGTCAAGTGATGAGGCTTTTTATCTCACAATGTGCGGATCGTGTTCACAAACAATGCTGCTATCTGTCTGCGAGGCTCTCTGCCTGCAGTGGCCACACATCGGTGATACCTCTAAACGCCATGCATCCATAATGAAAACCCATCAAATTAACATTAAAATCATTAAGGAATGAATAATGAATAACACAGAGCTGTTCACCAGGAGGAATTTAATTAATCAAACAATCAAAATTAATAGCCTGCATGTGGAGGTTTAAAAAAAAAAAAAGAATAGAAAAAGATTTTCTCTCCCTCTTTGATTTAGCTTCAAAGAGCCGGACTGTAGCATCATTTCAGTTCCAGCTCTGTAAATATGCAGCATCAAGCCAAAAGTGTTGTTATTCGCGAATGCTGTGACCTACATAGTGGCATTTACATTTCTCCACTCTGTGATCAGCAGCTAATCAAGGCTGCCCCAGTTAAACACTGTTAGGTAGCGTCACTGTGTTGGCAGGCAAAATTTGGTCTCTGTAAAACATAAAAGATGAAAAGCTGAACGGGAAATAGATTATTTCCTAGTTACCACTGATTCTACAGTATGGTGACATTTCAAAGGAAAGGTACAGTCCCAAATTGGAATGACAATTCATGTTAAATTAATAAAAACTAAATCCAAATTTGTGTGTGTGTGTGTGTGTGTGTGTTTGCATGAATCTTGAATGTGAGAAGCTTGTTTGTTTCTCTCAATTAACAAAGAAGTGCTCTGTCTTTGTGAGCCCCCTTTTAACAAAGATCTGAATAATGCTCCCATGGATGAACGCTTTAAGGCACTCGCTTCCATTTTGAGGCATTGTTTTGGATATAGCTCCACCTGCCTGACACTCAGAGCTGGTGCTGCTGGATTAAACCAGAGGAACATTCAGTTGTGAGTTATGCAGATCATCCTTTGCTTAGGTTTCACATTTGCTCACATGAGGTGCCAACAAACGTGTGTGATCCCAGGTTTTCACTATCAAGGCTATCATAGAGTACTCATATCACATTACTGCTGGTTGTGATGTACAGACTTCATATTTGAGCTGCTTGTATTTAGGTAGACAATGATGAGTTACTAGAGAACAGACTTGGAGATATGAACTATATTAACGAATCATTAGGGGAATTATTGGTTCATGAAGATCTGGGAACAAGCTCACCGCTTTCTTCATGAGTCGTCGCTGATCACAATCAGTCACTGAGTGGCAAAAAAAAAAAAGACGACTCATTAATTATTCATTAGTTAATTGTTAATTAATTTTTGTGCGCGCCCAAGTAAAGTGGTACATCACACTGAGTAGTTGTTATTAAGTAATGAGGAATGAAGTAAGTCAGTACATGAATTCAGCGTGTACTGTATTGTTACCAAAACTTGGAGCAGGTTGTCCTTCTGACTAAAATAATTTTATTCTGTATATTTACTGGTATGAGATGATTCCATGTTTTCTCTGATTCACAAAAAATACTGTAACACCAAAATGGAAGACTATAAATCTTTCACTCTGTTTGTGCACTTTCAGTACTGTCAAAGGCTGATTTTGAAGCAGCTACAGCTTTCATATGGAAATCAGTTGAATGCATGTGGGACTGTAATGTGAGAATAATGTGCATGAGACACTGTGCTGATAATATTTCTGCTTTTTTCTTTAAATAAACTTTTGACTTTTAATTTGTGTGTTTTTGTCTATTTTTATATCTTCTACCACTGTCATAGTGGCAGGAACAAACACCCCCAAGCCAACTCCATGATGGTAAAGTTCAGTGCAGTCTTAGTGAAACTACTTTTGCTGGATATTTCTAATGAAATACCAAAACAGGGAGTGCCTCCACTTGACTGATTGCACTGGCTGATGTTTTCTTAAAAACACAATCACCTCCAGATCATCCACAAGGTGGCAGAAGACACCACAAGAAATGTTTTAGTGCACCAGTAACAGTATGTGTCCAGCAGCTCAGCTCAGATCAATATGACTAAAAGTGGTTTTGTGTGAAATCTACAGTGAGACATAGTCCTGCTGTAACAGCTGGGGAAGTATGTGGTGAGGGCTGGACTGGTCTTATTGTTAGAAACATTCGTGTGTTGTTAGATGACTTATAGGATCTTTCCATCTGCAGCTTATTCTGCTGAAATCAGACTGGATGATAAAATGGGAGCAAAGCTGGAGTTTAAAGAGATATTAAAAGTTTTATTACAACAACTTATCAATTCAAATTTTATACAGAACTTTCACAAGTTACAAGTACACTTTCAACACAGCATCACACCCCCATTTTAGAAGTTTAGCCCAGGTAAAACAAATAACCAAAGCTTTTATAAACTTAGAGCCACAACTCAAGTTGAAACAACTTGTTTAATGATATTTATCTGACTGAGACGTTATCGAATAAACAGTTAAATTCTCCCAGAGAATTATTATCTCATGCAGATAGCACATAACAGTAAAATTGAAATCATACTTTAAGAAAAGAATGTGTTAGCTTCTCGTAAAACTACACAGTAGTAAGCCAGTACAGACTAAGAGAAAAGGCAAACTGACTTCATGGTGTGATTTGCTTCCTACTATTATTTCAATGATGAAATGCTCACAATTCTTACAAACAGTAGTAGAGTTACTCTAATATACATGATGTGATTCCAGTTCACATCTGAATGCTTTAGTTTTACATGACGATGCATCGAGTCAGGGAGAGGCCCATCCTAATGATTACAAGGTCGTTAAGATCAGTTTTTAACTGCTAACAGAGTTCATGTGATCAACAGGGCTCGGCTACTGAATCCAGACTGTTCTATAAAAAAAATTTATAAATAAAAACAAAGTACATAACACCTAGGAAGATCACGTACAATGTATCATTGATGTCATTTACAATGTTTTCTAAAAACGTCATCTAGAATTGCCATCATGAAAACAGCACAATGTCCTTAAGTGTTCTGCATTAGACGCTAAAGCCATTAACAGTCACTTATACTGTAAAGCAAAGACAGTATACAAAGCAAGATATCTCCTTACTGAGAAACTATGTTCATGAGACCTTGAATCTGAGAGAACAGCGATAAACTCAAGCTAATCTGCATTAAAAACGTACAGAAGTTATTGATACAAAAACATTAATGGCACTGAATGAAGTCAACATCACCATGATTGAGTAATGGAGAATGTACTGCAATCCTACAATCACTGTTCAGGAACAATCAGACTACAGGTGGAATGTTAATGAAATAACACACATTTCTAACAAGCGCACCTCCTTAAGACTACTTTTTTTTTTCTTTTTTACAAACATTCAAACTGCACGATGCGACTATAGCTGATCTCATTCACAGAAAAGTTGTCAAATTTGAAATCTGATTCAGCCATTTACATTTGTGTAACATGACAGTATTCTACTCTACTTCTAAAAAGCTGCCGTTACTTAACATGTGGACTGTCAAACTCTAAAAAGGTAAACCCGTCATCTCTCAAAAATGTGCAAAATGGAAAAAGCAAATCATTAACAAAGTGACTGCTCTTTATGCAACGTCATCATAATGATAGTGCTTATAAAAGTCATGAAAAACAAACTAACTAACTGCAAATGAGCCACAACACACTTTGGTAAGGTCCAACGATTCACTGATCAACCTTCAGGCCGATCGCTTTCAAATAAAAAAATATATAAGATTAATAAATAAGTCACAGAAATACAAAAAAAAAAACATTTTTGAACCACACGTTTTACATCTTACACCTAAAGTGCCTGTTCTTTTGTCTTCATCAATTTCAGAGAAAATGTTGAATTTTCAGAAGCGTTGCCTAACGAAGGACAAAATGGACCAAACATAAATAGTATAATTAACAATAAATTAAAAACAGCATGGTCCAAACTGATGCTGAGAGAGAATCCCTTTCCTCTGTTTGTCAGGGGGACTGAGGAGGCACCGGCGCTCCAGTGCTGACGCTCTGACGCAGTTTGGGACGATCAACTCCCTGAAGGCTTGGACTGGGCGGCGCCCCTCCGCGGCTGGCTCTCCTCTGTGCTCTGGTTTGATGTGGTGGTGGCGCCGGCGGCGGCGCCGGACGGGGCGGAGATGGCTGAGGTCGTGGAGGAGGAGCTGACCCCGTTGGAGGTGCTGATGGAGCTGTGCTGGATGGCCTCGTTCTGGGGGCTGCTCGGGACGGACATCTCCTCGCAGCTCTCGTCTTTGTCGGAGACTGTGATGCGAGAGATGAGAAATTAAGAAGCTCGTCCCGTTAGAATCTTCAGATTTTCTCACACTGCTGTCTCCTGCCGTTTTAATTATTAGCCTTTAACTGACATAATCCAGAAAGGCCCGCTGAAAGCTTTGTCACGTAGGCCTAATCGGATGTAAAACAGCTATTTGCATGTGGTGTATGCAAACTGTTTCATTAATCCCCATAATGCTACTTCTGCACCCCTTCCTTTAATTAAAACTCCGATGTCAATTTAAACCCACATCATAAGAGTGCATTACATTCTGGGGCATGTGGCAGTGTTTCCCACCCCTAACTGCATTCTCATTTGTTTTTTGTTACCTTGCCAACTACTGCAGCGACAGATGATTACAGCACCTGATTTTAATGATGCTCACACTGGAGAGTAGGGAAGACTTGGAGTCAAAATGCCACCAGCTGTTAGGCAGTTGCATTGAATTAATTGGATGTTGATGGGGGGAAAAAAAAAAGACTCTACTCTCATGCTCTGTTTCGTAAAGGAATAAGGAGCACAGTGATAATTAATATTGTTAATGGTATGAAGTCACTTGTTATGGCACTTTGTAATTAATGACTGGGTTTCTGTTTGAGAATGTAAAATACAGATTCTGTCGCAGGAAAGAGCAATTAAAGTGCAGCACAAATGTCTTCACATTAGAGGCTTCATCTGCCTTCTTGACTGGTCTTTGACCGTGTGATTTAGTGCAAGTGAATGTCAAAGCGCTATAAACTCCCTCGCTGTTTTACTATGCAGAAGGTCAACCTCAGAATAAATCAGTTTGGTTGGTGGTTTTGTTCCATGTTCAAGTGAGCATTATTACTCCTAACGACATTAGCGGGTGACTAGCTAATATATCATAATACTCAGAAATTCTGGTTCCCTGTGCGGCCAGAGCTTCTTTCTGCTCTCTTGATTTCTGAAGTGGGGTTCGCTGTAAGCAGATGGACAGCTTGGCGTGCCAAGTGAAAGCGTGTCCTGGCTTGTTTGTGGGGCAGTCTGGGTAATTTCCTCCCACCTGCCGTGGCTACGCCTGGGCAGGACGATGAAGGGTATTACCAGGGCAGTGTAGCCTTATGGGATCTGTAACACTGATAAAATGGAGGGATTGATGAGGCCTTTACACGAGTGAGGGCCACAGATCAGTCAGAATTAAATCATGTGCTTTAATAATTAGCAAGACAGATTATTTCAGTGATTCCCAACCAGGAGTGCTTGTGCACCAGGGTGCACTTATGCAGGTGCCAGGGGGTAAACTGAACGATTGTGGAAGAGCTCATTTGAAAAAACAGAAATTACAGTTTCATTCAAAAATATTGAATAAGCCAAAATGTCTGTAAATTACATGTTGTGATTGAAAGTGAAATCTGGTTGGTAAGCAAGCAGAGACGTCTAAACAGTTAAAAATTAAGAGATAAATGGTTGAAACAGTAACAAGTAACAGTTCAAATAGGTAAACTTAATGGAGAAACTGTTGAAACAGCTGAAGTGTTTGGGTAGTATAATTTTTTTTTACTACTTAAACTAGTAGTTAAGACTTTACATATATGGTTAGAAGAACTATTGGATAAATGGTTGAAAGTATGAATAGTATGAATATTGCAAGAATATCCACTTTTATATAATCAGAAGTGTTAAACAACGTCCACTTTAAAATCAGTTCGAGTGAACACATTTGGAAGATGACGGGTGCTGCTGCTGAGCGGTTCTTGAGCTCGTCTGATCAGTCTGTGGGAGTGCATCAGACAAAGGAGGTCGGGAACCAGTGGATTGTTTCTTTCTGCTGTTTTAGCAGACATTCATTTTCACTCTCGCGTTAGTTGGCTTTCCTTCTTGGCTGGTCTGAAATCCACCCCACCTGTCATCATGAGCCAAACTGATGCACTGGGGTATTTGGATGAGGTTATATTTTCCCAAACAGGGTAAAAAAAAAAAAAAAAGTACTCCAAATGTCATCCTTCAGAAAGGTCTAGAAACACAGGACAGACTAGTCCTCGGCAAACACATGAGAAAGATGACCCAATTCATCTGCGGCTTTTGCTAAAAAACAATCCAGACAATACCAAATGAGACCTGGCTCTGACAGCCCACTCCAGCCTGGAAACCATCAGTCCCATAATACGCATGACGTGTGTCAGTGGGACGGTTAGCAATAAGGGATGCATAATGAACAGCCTAGCTTGGTGGACACCCCACAACGAGGATACTCTGCAGTCTTGTCAAGCTTGCTGCTTTAATGGACTCATTTCAGAGGCAATCATTGTCAATACAAGTCAGCAGAGGCGTTTAGAGCGCAGTGGAGAAGTGGCTTGGAGCACACTTGTTCTTGTTGCGTACCGGCTCATCTGTGAGGGAAGGTGAGTTATGAGCAGAAAATCAGAATGACAGAGCGCCAGTCTTCGGCAAAACGAAGAAATATTGGTGATATAATTCTAAATGAGACCACGTGATGAACAAGAACTGGCGTGGAGGCGACGCCGTGCAGGCTGACACCAGGAAATTCAAATAGGAGGCAGCAAACAGGAAAATCTTCTGGTATATTTAAAAAGATGATCATTGGATGTAAAATGTAATATGTAGTAAAAAAAAAAAGGTTAAAAAAGACCATTCTCATCCATTTCTGGACTACTCATGCACTGTGCTCCTTCCTGCAGGCATTTAGCTTCATCTGACAAATGTTTATTTAGGTGTCAAATGAGAGGAGAACAATTTCTTTCTTGTGTATGCCACCTGTGGCCTCTTGGAAAGACTCGGACAATGCCTCCAGTCAGAATTCGTCGACCCATAAATATCTAAACTTTTGCAAAGTTTAACAAAAAAGGGGATCTCATATGTCAATGGCTCGTTCTGTTTGGCCTTAAGCAAGACATGTCCTTCTAGTGGTTAGCTGGAGCTCATTTTAGAAGCGTTTCAGTGGAAGCCTCGGGCTGAGAATAATGGAGCATTACTCACTGTGATAGCCAGATTTCTTCTGCATGGCGGTTACAGGGCAATCTTTATGAGCCAGAAGAAGCTGCTTCAGCTGAGCCACTTCGTTTCTCAGCAGGGTGACTTCATTCTTTGGGAGAGAGGAGATGCAACAGCACTCAATAAAATGGTCATTCTGGAGCGTACAGTATGGCACTTTGTAACATGAAGACAAACAGACGACATGCACATATAGTTCAAATCTGTAAAAATGCTTTTCCCAAAAACCAGACGGAGGTCAGATTTCAGCTAGTTAAAATACGATGGGGAGCTTCACTTCATTTTATAACAAAGTTTCAACCTTATGACTGAACTACAGACTCTGATGCCAACATCTGAGTTACAAACGTGTGTGTAGTATTTCTTTTTAACAATATTTTAGAGTTCGAAACTAAACACTGTGCTCTCTGGTGGAGAAATTATGTAATGATGACACCATTTCTACATCATCTCAAACACATCTTTAGCCTTTCAGCTCTGTTATTGGTATTTTCTGGCCCACATTTAAGCCGATACTGACATATATGCAACAAGAAAATATCAGCCGATGTGTCAGCCCGCCTGACTTATCGGTCTAGCTCTAGTCTGAACCTAAAAAAGGCAGCTAGATTAAGACTGAGCAGCTCCCAATACACATATAGAGAAAAGTAAAACACACTCCAAACGTGTGTCTAAAGGGTAAACACTCTGTGGTACATACACCAAACTGCAGCATCTTTATGCCCTCTCTACATAAGTGGCTGTTCCTTTTATCCACCCTGGGATTTTAAGGCCAATTATAAATGGGATCACAGGGTTAAACTCTCAAGACCTCCTTTGTACAGCAAGAGTTCATGAGCACTACATTACTGCAGATGAACTCATATTTTCTTCAGCGAGAAACAGCAAACAGGGAACGGTAACAACACAATGAATTAAATCAGAATAAAGTATGATGCACTTCTTCATTTATGTTTTTCCTGCACAATAATTATGGGCCTTCACTGGCTACCGACCAGCACATTTGTCAGAGGTGAGCTGTTCAGATTGTCAGTGCAACTTTGTAGATGCTACTGAGATTTACACTCGTACATCGTTACAGCTCCCAGGGGAGCTGAGGATTTCTGCATGTCGTAAAAAGACAGCCACATTACGCTGAAGGTGACTTTAACTGGATTTAGAGCGGCCAGGGGCCTGAGGAACACCCAATGGCAGATTTAAGCTCCTTCTCTTCTCCTTTAAAAGACTATGGGCGGCTTAATCTATTAGTCTAAAAGCAGCCAATTTATTTGATTCCATCTGTTTAGTCTTGCTGGTGTCGGCAGGGCTGAGCTATTGTAAGACAGATTTAAAACACAGCTGGAAAGAGCGTATGTATTACATTAATGCCATATTCACGGCACTTCCACCACGACTGCTGCCACTTTCAGCCTATATAAACATGGGCGACCCTTTAAAACTCTGCCTCCGCTGCTATAGGGAAGCATACAAGACATCAAATCCAACAACATCCATTACAAAAAGGTATACTACTTTTACAGCTTAGCAATGAAAATACAATGTGTTCTGTACTTCTAAAAACATTTACCTAGAAGATGAAGTGAAAACCACAACAACCACTGACCGGACAGTCAGTGTCGCCTACAGCAGTGCCAAACTGCATCACACCTAGAATCTTAAACCAGACTAAACTGGACTTTTGAGAGTTAAACTTGTTTCTAACTTTGTGAATTAATCGAAATTGAGCAAATGGGCCTTGGGTGATGCTGGGAGCTTTGTGAGCTGCCTGGTCTGACACCTCATTAAAAAGCCAGTTAAGGATGATGTTAAAATAATTGTGCATCATTAGAGGCAGTTTCACTGATCAGCTGGGCCGTGTCAGCATGGGGGTTTTAACAAAAACTGCACTGCTGATTAATGCCTTCATATAAAACGCCCTTTTATTCTATGCCACATGTTGTTCCCTTCTTTGTACTTACCAGCGATGCGATCTGTTTATAACCCCATTCACTCACCTGTCCTTCCCCTTTCCTCTACCCGCATTTAAATAAAATCTCAGAAAGCGCACCCATGACAAGTGGTGATAACTTGTTTCTGAACCAGATATTAACAACATGAACCCATTTCTTTTGCACTGCCGTCTATCCCCTCCTCCACCCTCCACATCGTACTCTGCTTACATAGAAAAATAAGACAGTGAGCAAATAAACACCACATCTCATTTAATTGTCTGGAACACTGATGTGCCGCACCCCCGGCTCACACTTATCAACAGAGACAGCAGATACATGAACTGTTTCGAACTTGTCAGCATCAGATCCTAATTGCTTCCAACAAAATGAAGGTTCAAAAAGACACCTTTCCCTGGGAGATTTTTGAGGCCATTCAGTAAACTGCTGAGACAGAAGCGTAGACACGCTTGTGTGCGGCTGACATCTGGAGGATACATCTTTATTGACAGGGACATATCGATGTAAAGGGCTCACACACGACTGCTGTCACATGGCAGCTCTTCTTAATCGCTTTTAATGACTTCATCACCGCAGAAGGGAAAAGTCTGTGTACACACGCGTGCTCCAGCAGCACACCATGAGAAACAGACATAGGCGTGCATACGTACATGAACTGACAGATTGACGCATAGGAGCACAAAAACAAAGACAGATGAAATAGCTGTTGTAACATGCAGCAGCAGAGGGGAAGAGGTAAAGAGCACCTGTAGTTGTCCGTTCATGGAGTTGAGGTCCTCGGCCTTCTTCTCCAGGGACTGGACCCACACTTTCCTCTTCTGCCTGCAGCGAGAGGCGGCGGCCCGGTTTCGCTCCAGGAACTTGCGTCGCTTCTCGTCTGGGTCTTCACTTGTTGTTCTGCGCCGCCTGCCCCCTGTGCTTGGAGGGTTTTGCGCAGGGGGCACTGGGGAAGCCTGAATAAAAATAATTACAATACAAACGAATAAGAATACGATTTTGCAGCACTGAATCCTGGAGACACCGAGTAACTGACCTAATGTGGTTACAAGTATAAAACACTGAAATCACTGACTAATCCAATGTACTCGGGTTAGTTTACATTACATGATGATCAGGAAAAGTAATTTTACCTAGTAAACCGTTTTGCATGTCTGTCTACATGCAGAAAAACAAATAAAGCCGGCTTCAGGTAAACTTAATAGTCAAAATGTGCTGCTGCGCTTGCAAAAGGCTTCATAAGTAGGCAGCAATAATTTGCTGGAAATTTCACTGAAACAGTGGGCAAGTTAATTATTACACTGATGTATCAACTGTACATTTGGGCTCAGCATTGTTTGAAAATGTTTGATTCTACTATTCATACTTCCTCTAGAGAAATAAACATTTATTTCTCCAGAACACCTTTTTAATTTAACAAAATGAGCCAAAGGTCTCAAAATCTTGTTTCAACTCAAGCTGTAGTAAAACAACGTTTCCTACATGAATAAAACAAATTCAAATCAGAAACTATCAGATCAAACAATTAGTAGGTAAAAATCTAACCAGACATATGATGCAGGCTTTCGGTACTTGATCTTTTTTGATATGAGAGGCACATTTCAGTCTGTACCAAAAAAATTTGAATTTCAACATGCAGCCCTACTGTACATGGGACCTGTCTGCACCGAGATCCATTTAAAACAAATGACAAGCCAATAAATGTGGTGCTTTGTTCTCGATAACATGGTCTGATTGCAAACAAACTGGTTTATTATTCTGCATGTGCGCAAACCCACAGATCACAGGCACAATCAAAAGAAGCCTCTTCTGTTGAGACACTCAGAGGTTTGTCCCTGTGCTGTAGTCGTGAATGCTTACAGGTGTCTCTGTGGTGGAGGTGGCTGGCTGCTGAAGGGAGTGGGGAGACGGTTCCTCGGTCGTGGGCAGGTGACAAGCCGGGGCAGGAGTTAGGACCGCCGTCGGGGCTGGAGTTGGTGTTGGGGTCGGAGCAGGAGAAGTGGGAGCAGCGGTGTGGGTTACAGCGCTGCTCTGGACTTCAACACCATCTCCATTGGTTACCTGAGGAAGCTGCTGGCTCAATGTGGCTTTCAGTTTCTGGGAAGAGTCGTGAAATGTTCATAAAAAGAAAGGGTTGGTACAAGAGGAAAACTATAACACAGAATATGAGGTCAGGTTGACAGTAAACTTTTTTTTTTTAACTGTTTTATACTTTTTCATTCGATAAATTAAAAAAAAAGACTATAAATAAATTACACTTTCAGGGTGGAGTATCAAAGTTTCTCAACTTTATCATTTAAATCTAACTAAAACATACTAACAACAACTAGGTCCACCTGATAATAGACATATTCAACACAGATATGCTGTAATTTGAGGACGTGCACATTTGGAATGAGCGAGCAGTGTGTGGGATCATTTTGATTACAAACCATAAACAGAAGTCTTCTGACAACTAAGTTTGAGAACTTGAACGGCTTCTAAAAATGTGTGCTCAGAGAAGATGAGCAAAGCTGTATCTAAAGATGGCGAACACCCGGCCTAGCTTGAGAATTTAGTAGAAAGTGAACAGACTGTAAAACCCTGCTTGAGTGAAGATACTGAGCTTAGAGCAGTGAGCAGACAACAAGCTGGCTACTAGATTACATATCCTCCTTTTACAAGTACTTTGGTATTTAATTTTTCCCCAAAATGAAGGTTGTAAAATAGGATTCTAAAATAAAAATAATTAAATTTTGAACAAAAAAAAGACAAGGCAAAACGTGAAATGTTTAAGGTTGTAATCTTATCTGGATACTAAAGGTGATGGACATCCTTGGTACATAATGTGACCCAAAATATAAAAAAATGTAGTTTTTTGGAACTTTGACTGAACTCTGACTGAATCCGACAACACAGAAACTATTTCTCTACAGATTGTTGTCCATGATTCACAGGCCGATTCTTCTGGTATCAAACACTGAGCAAACAAGGTGAGAGCGAGTGAGCCTTTCGAAGCAATAACAAAGTGAGAGGGAATACATTTACATGAGAAAGCAGAGGACCACATTATTCTAACAGCTACCTTTGCCAGACCAATCTATCTACCAAATTAGTTTATCGTGTAATACCCTTCCAGAAGCTCTTCTGGCAGAAACAAGATATTATTCTCTTGGAATGGCCCATAGAAAGAGGGAAAAGCCAGTCAGATTCATATTTCATCTCTGCCATGGAAACCTCATCAGTGTAATAACCCTCCATCTCATGGGTGTTATTCAACCATCTGCTACTATATTACTTATCTTTATTTTGCAACTAATTAACAGCATAATCTTCTAAATTCAGCAAGTTAATTATCATTATTGTGGTCTTTGCAGCATCATCAGTCCTTGTAAAGTGCCGTCTCTGCGCCCCCTGAGAGCCGGGTGGGGGCGGGGAGCAGGCAGGTTGAGCGGGGGTCTGTTTTCTTGACGCGGGCTCATTAGGTGTTTGCTGATGAGCCGAGTGCGGTGGGAGGCGCTGGGAGTATGAGGGGGGGGGGGGGGTGCAGGTCAGGCAGGATTCTGCTGAACAAAAGGTTCCATGCAGGGTGAGGCCGACTTAATGTGCCTCGCTGAGCGTGTGCCAGGATGCCCCCAGCTGGCTTTCGTTGGTAGCCCCCCCTCCGGTTGGGCCCGGTGACGGCGTGCTGAGCACAACGCTGTCTCCGCGTTTGTCATCTCCGTACCCCATGATCCCCGACAACCCGTTACCCACTCCCTCCCTTCCCTCCTCTTCGCCAGCCAGGATCAATCCTTCCCTCCCAACACACACACCTCCTCTCTGCAGTTTATCTGTTAATTTCCACAGGCGGAGCATGCTGCGAACACTTACAGGTTCTGTGATCCGTGCTTCATCACATTGCCACCGATCTCCCTCACACCACTTCATATCCCTGCCCTTCAACTTTTTAATCACTTTTTTATACAGGACGACTTGGTTACAAGAACAGCAGGGCTGCTACTAACTATCATTCTCATTATAGATGAATCTGCAGATTATTTTCTGAGTAACTAAATTAATCATATTGACTATGTCTTGTTTGGTGTCATTTTGTTTGACCAGTAATCAAAAAGCTTTAGTGGTCCGATTATCAACTTTTCTGCTTATTATAATGGCCAAACATTTTTTAATCGTGTTTTGTAAATCTCTTTGTGCTGCATCTTTGCATGAAAGGTGCTACACAAAAGAGTTATATCATCATCATTAATAATTAAGAAGCTAGAAACAGCAAATGTTTAATGATAATCAAATTAATTTTCAGTCGATCAAGGTATTGATTAATTCATTAGTAGTGTCAGTTCTTTCATTCAATGATCAACCTCAAAGAAGTAACCATTTTTTATAGAAATACTAGATGGTAAAATCCAGATGGACGATCCATTGACGACAGTAATTAGAAATCTAACATCAGTTTTTGGAATACCACCCGGCCTGTGCCTAGCGCCCTCATCTGGTCAAAGGAAACAACTGCTCGCTCATCGTCACGCTCACTCATTACTCTGGTTATCGTCTCCCTCAGACGGGGAAAAACAGACTCGACATGGAAATAATATTTGATGTGAAAGAGGATATAATTAATACCAGCTTTGCTTCTGATTGGGCGGGCTGCGGCTGAGGCTGTGGCTGTGGCGAGGGAGGTCCTGGGATCCCGGGGACGTTAGGCACTACGGTGACAGGTCTGACAAGCTGACGGCAGAGACACGGAGACAAATCAGCACACAGAAAATTAGTCTTCGGCAGTATAAAGGCAGGCAGCGCTCCCCCACAACACAAACACACCCATGGCCACGGCAGACTCAGAGTTTCCTCATATCTCAGCCTCATTAGGTTGGATGGCCTGTTATTTTGTGGAGGCAGCGCCACATGGAGATGCAGTGTGCACGCTAATGAACCTCTGCCTGGCTGCGTGAGAGCATATGGACAGGGAAGCTGAAGAGAGGATGGAGAGACATGAGTCGGAAGGCCAGAGCCAGGCTTCCTCTCACAGCCGCTGACAATGAGACAGAGGGAGGAAGGGAGAGCTTGGAGGGGGGGGAAGGGGGGGAAGAGATGATCGAGTGAGAGGGAGGCCCACGGGTGGCTTATGTTCTCCATCTACTTTTGCCCTCCTTTACTTGTCAACGGCTTTCCCAATCCCCACAGACTTGGAAGATAGAGGTTTTTTCCCTGCTGTGCTGCTATCAGGAGATAATCATCTGCTGCTCAGTGTTCCACACAGACAATCAGAACTACAGTGAACAAGACAAGCTTCCACATGGGGGAGTTCAAAAAGAAACACCAACAAGACCTTCATTTACAACATACTTCCTATATGAGATACTGTCATGGGTTGCAGTTATAATTGGTTTGCAAAAACATATTAGTAGTATCATCTATCTGCTCTGCCAGAAATCAGGAGCGTTGATTCTGATCGAGCAAGGACAAATCGCAATGAAGTATCCTGGACTGGAGCCCGCGGTGCCTCAGCCAAATCCCTTGTCTTTGCCACAGTGACACACACTTGTACTCTGAAGTCCATTATTTCACTTAAACTCTACAGCTTTGGATTGACTGCCAAATCAGAGGTGCCAAAGTTGTAAATAGTCCCTCTGTCCAAGTAGAGCAAAGGAAATCTGTGGTATTAATCTATCACTGCAGCGCAAGTGTCGTTTGAATGTCACTTTAGAGGGACTTAAACGTTTCAAATTTAATATGCGAGGTGTCAACAGTAAACTTGTACCCAACAAAGCTTAAAGTAATTTGCTACAGTCCAGCGATTTTGTTAGTCTACACACTGGACTAAAATTGTAATCAGAAATTATTCAGCTTGAGAAAACAAATGCTTTACTTCATTAGTTTGCTTCATTCTTGTCCTTGGAAACAGCAGGAGACAAAACAACCTCAGCCCAAGGTTTATTTGGTGGTTGTTTTGAAGCTTTGCGACATGACTGAAAGTTCCAGAACAGCCACTAAATGGACACTGAGGGGAGATTATAATATCATCAGCTGTTTCCAAGGTCAAAAATGAACTCTGAGGCTCGACTTTTAAGCCAGTATGAATGAAAGTGCTCAGACAGAAATTAAAATTTAAACATAGAGTAAACATTTCCATGAGAACTGGGCAAACTCTATCTGCTGATGAAGATCATTTTATGATCAAAAGCTCCAGAATAGCTACTAAATGAACATTGAGGTAAGATTGTTTATCCCTTCCCTATTTGTTCAGTTAGTAAAGGTCACTGCATGTATTCTTAATCTGATCATTTTAATCAAAAACCACCAAACTATCAGAAACATCAAGAGTCTCATTTCAAAATTCTGCTTGAACTTAAACACAGTGAAAGACAACATTAACATGATTTAACCAGTGGGACACTCACAGGGATTGTAGTTGGAATATGTACACTTGAGCTTGTAATAGCTGCAGGTATAGCGACTGGCATGGTCTGGCCGTTAGGCAGCTGTAAGAGCACAGGGAAGGTGCCAGACACCGGGCTGAAGGGAGAGAAAAGAAATCCCAATGAGGATCATAACAAAGGACTTTGTGAATTAACACACAAACAGAATCTGTCACAAATGAAAGACTAAGCTACTTAAATATCAACACTTTGTCATAATCAGGCAACAACGTGTGGAAAATAAACATGTAGCACAAACAAAACCCAACTCATAATGCACCTGTTGCTTAACAGGCTCAAGCAAAATTATTAGGAGAACACATAGTTTGTCGTCACATTAGATTCCCTCAGTGTGACATCAGTCTTGCCCAGATATGGACTTCTGGTTTGGTAAAACACAACGAACTTTCACCAAATCATAATTGGCTTTAATTTAAATACAGGATATTTTACCTATGTAAACCTCTTTTTAAAAGCTGCATCAGGGCTAATACTTCTTATCACCTCTGTCAATGTAAAGCAGTTATTTTACATCCAAACAGCTTGAAGGAAAATGTATATAATCTACAAACTCCTTTTTTTATACAACTGCTTTGTCCATTATTTCAGTGGGTTTGGATCAAAAATTTACTGAACCGGTTAAACTGCAGAGAAATAGGCCCAAAGAGAATGATAAAAACATAATCAGTGACCAAGTGCCACTGCAAACATTGTCCACACAGATCTTTAAGTCCGATTGACCTCAACTTAGACCTATGAAACTGCCTGGAGCTTTGGCTCTGTTTCACAAGCAATTAATGTAACTGATTATGATGTGTATTTCACATGTACACATATTCGTCTGGTTAGCTTGTGCTTAACTGTACTCAAAACCCACAATTACTTTTCTTTGACTCAGCTTTCTCTAGAGCTCAAACATGGGCAGGTATCCATCTACTATGCCACAGTAATATATTTTTATATTTATAATATTATATTTCTAACAAAGATAAAATGAATAATATTTGGTGTTTTACAACTTAAGCACAAAATAATCATGTTTTACTGTATCTTAGGTTCAATACGTTACACAACACTGTCTAATAGAGTGCAGAGGTTTTTAGAGCCTGTGCTGAGCGCACACAGTCACTCGGATGATCATGGTTAGTTTGATGGTTTTCACATCTTATCAACTGAATTGGAGGTAAAATCCATATTTGAGCAATGCTGATGTTGTTCCTGAAGACGGGACTTATGAGGTCTGCAGCCAAAAACAAAAATTCTGCGGAGTGCAAATAAATCAAAAACAAATCAAGCACATGCCTCATGAAATATGAGCTCACCAGGATAAAACTGCACAAATACAAATAATAATAAAAACAAAAAATTTAAAAAAAGATGACTTAAAATTAGGATTTTCAAAAATGGACATTTGAGTTACTTACACTATAGGCCTATTAGTGGATGGGACTTGGGTAATAACAGAGCTAGATGTTGGTGATGGGAGAGCTTGCTGTATTACAACATTAGCCTCTGAGGTTGCTAGGAGTACATTGGGAACTTGGAGGGATGCAGGATGCACTATAGTGGATGTTGGCAGTGAGGCTGGCTGCAAAGATAAATCCTGAAAACATCATAAAAGACCTTAGCTGCAGGAGGAGTTTCATATACACCAGTTTCCTCAGTAAATTATGTCCTACGCTTAAATGATGGCCAAATTTCACTACATTTCTTTCACTATCAAGAGTAAAAAAGCTAAACAAAAAAAAAAAAAAAAAACTTAGTTTAACTCATCTACTATCTCACCTGAATTTCTTTAGATAATAATTCTGTGCAGTACTGTAGGTATGTTTTCACAGAATGAGATACAAGTATTATCTTTAAAGGCTGAAACAGAGTCAAATCGAAACAAACAAACAATCTGATCACTTATTGAGTTAATATTCATAGCAGTGGATCGGTCATTCCAGAGTAAAATACCAATCACAAAAGACGGAGAAAAACTTTCATTGACTTTTCATGACATCCTGCAAAGGCTTTACCTTGTCATCATTCGTAGTAGACTCGGGATGAGGCAGAGGGCTATCTCGATGTGCCTCTATAGCTGCCGGTTCCTCAATTTTATTGCGTATGATAGGTGTTGCAAGAGGTGACAAATCCAATGGTAACTACAGGAAAATAAGGATAATTAATCTCAATAAAACAGATCAGAGACAGAAATGCAAAACTGCAGGACAAACACAAGTTAGACAATCTGCTGACGAAGAGTCTGACAATGAGAACAACCTTTTTAATGTCATCTTCGGTGGCCTTTTTGAAGTCGTGGTCAAAAGGACTTGCGAGTTCATTGAAGAGTCCGACCTCCTCGCAGTTCTTCAAAAAGCGGGTGGGTGTGGGGGTTTGGTCTGCAATGGACGAAAACCATCAGTGTGAAGACTGTGATGTAAAGCATCAATTACATCAAAATATCTCAACTTCAAAAGCACCTACCAGCAATGATGACACTGTCATTCCTTGCTGGGCCAAACTTCAGTGTCATCTCATGTTTGTGTTTGTGGACAGCCAAGTGATCCTCATTTGTAAATCTCTACGCAAGGTAAAAAAAAGAAAAAATATAGACAGGCAGGACCATAAGTCTGGATCTGTTTGGATAAAGGACCATAAGTCTGGATCTGTTTGGATAAAGGACCATAAGTCTGGATCTGTTTGGATAAAGGACCATAAGTCTGGATCTGTTTGGATAAAGGACCATAAGTCTGGATCTGTTTGGATAAAGCCTGGAGAACCTGTTTATAGTTTAGCAACTAAAGAAATTATTAGATGCAGGCAGCCAATTCAAACATCTTCACTGTGACTCCTCAGATTAAGACAAAACTTTAAAATATTTGTTGCTGCACTCTGAACAGCCTTAAACAGAAATGTGTACTCCAGGTGTTTCTAATAAAATGTTGTCCACATAAACATATTGTTGATGAGGACAGACGTCATGCTGGAACTAGAAATTCATGCTAGTACTCAAGAATTTGTTGTTGTGTTGGGAAACTCTGAGGACAAGCAACTGTTTTGAGATGAAAAACAGAAAAAAATACAACAGACCTTTAAAAGTGATTGAATTTAATATGGCAACTTAATACAAATTAATATTCTTTCATGCCTCTTCAAAAGTTATCTTGGAGCACTGTGCTGGATATGGACCTGTGCTCAGGCTCCTGTGGAACAGTGGCACAAAGTTGTAACAGAGATGTCTTACCTGTCCACACCCAGGAGCAGTGCATTGGAAAGGTTTATCATCACTCATATTAAGGAATTCCTGTTATGCCACCCTGGAATAAAAACATTAAAAAGCACAATGGTAAATTAAATATAATAACACCAAAACATATCCGTTAATGTCCACAGCAAGGGCTGAAAAAGCTTTGGGTCATTTAAGGTGTAGAATAAAAATTGTAGCTATAATTTTTAGAACTCGCAGAGAGCTGATACCTGCTAAGAGACAGTGTAAAGGTGAAAAGGCAGCTAGAAAACTGGACAAAGCGAACCGATGAGGGGCGGCTGCTTTGCTTGTTTACACCTCAGTGTCACCGTAAAACACGTCAACTTCTCGGTCCATTTGTTTTGGTCTTTTTGCTGAAGACATACGCAGCGTAGACACTTGCACCGCTTTACGTGATGTTAACATGACTGCCAAATGTGAGAAAGGGGCGAACACAAAACCTGTAACCTCACAGCAGAGAGCGATAATCTGCCCCAGTCGCTTCCATGAAATAGCCTGAGCCCTGCGTTAACACTCTACCGTCGCCATATTTGGAGCCAAATATCTCTGTAAACAGAGGAGATGTCAGCGTTTATTTCGAGGCCGTTTGGTTGTAGCGGAGTTCAGGTCCGTCGCGGAGCCACAAATGATGTCTTTTACATCAGCTTTGGGACCATTCGTTGTAAGTTTAAGTGGTCACTTACCCTTCTGCCACAACCCTGGATTTCCAAAATCCCACGTCTGCGCCAAAGTATCGCGAGAACAGCATGGGCTCTTCCGTAAACGTCACACTTCATCATGTCTGACCCTTATTTATTTTTAACAAATATACAGAAATTCATTTAAAGATCCTCCCAGACACGTGTTAACACAAAAATAAATGCTCTGCTTACAAAACTTAATATCTATTTTACAAAAAAGTTGGCCTACTGTAGGAGAAATTCTCTTTCTCCCTTGTTGAAAAATCTGGAATCCATCATCAAAAATAGTTTCAAAAGTTTAATTACTGAACACAATGTCTCCTACTGCATTGAAATGTCCTCTGCCCATTCACATGTTCTGGAGGCTTCAAGTTTCCACATCAGCCTTATGTAAGTTGGTTGTGTAGCTAAACTCGTTGTTAGTTCCAATTCACCTCACATTTCTGTTCATATATTTGATTTATAAAAATTCTGGTATCCTGTGTTAATCTATAATTTTAAGACACCTGCTTCAGGGTTATTCATTTAGTAATAGTTACACAATCATGCATAAAGGTTTTTTTTTTTTTATCTCATACATGTTTTCTTTCAAATTCACCCTAAGCTGTACCTACACATTTCTTTAGTTTGGAATTTACCAATTATGCATTTTTGTTCGTGCATTTATTTATTACAGATTAGAGCTGCAACTTTTGCTTTTCATCATTTATAAGAGATTGATATATCAATTTATGTATCATAAATCATTTAGTCTGGCAAGCAAATGTTGTACTTGACTAGTGACTTAAATAATAACCAATTACAAAAACTGATGTTTTTAAAGCAAATGATTTAAAGGGATAGTTCAGATGTTTAGGGTTGGGGTGGATTATCCACCTAAAAAACAGCTCAACTGATAATAAAATTAATACACATTTTAATTGTACACTATATTTAGAATATTTTCACTGCTTTACATTGTTGTCAGGGAACTAAATCCATTGTCTCACCCTATGTTTTCCTAGAAACTATCAGACTCCATTGACAAAAGCTATAATTTTACCTCACAAGCTGCTGTACTACTGCTGTCTGGCTCAGACATAATAGGTTAGTTAGGATTCAACCTCACCATTTAAAACACCACAGTGACACGATAACATTAACTGTTCAAGGCAGTAGTTGTCTAATCCCTTTAAGTGGCTAAAATGTGTTTTCCTGCTGCTCTGTCCACAATCTACAGTAACACACTAATTATGTTTAAGTATCTTATACAACCACTCTTCAAATAAAAAAAATCCAAACTATCCCTGTAACGGTTCCAGCTTTCATTAAATCCGGGGCAATTGAAGCTGCCTGCATTCAGCTGAAAGATCCACCGACTTCAATCAGGACGTTTTCGAAACAACCCAACAGGGACTTTCAATCACAACATTCAAAGAAGTCAAAATCCATTATGTGGCTCAATTGAATCGTCTAGATTTATTCAATGCCATTTACAAAAGCAAGCACTCACTTGCTGTCTAATTACAGTACTATTTAACTGCAGTTGAACCCAAAACTCGTTACGGTGGACCCCAAAAAGCTGGCATGTGATGCTCTGAGAAAACAAGGCTGGTTTATGGCGTGTCTAAGCAGCTGCCTCACAGAGAAGATGACATTCAGGAACACTAACTGCTTTCTGGTGTGTTAGCATGTTATTCCAGACATAAAAGTTACTGCCAATATTAAATAGTCAAATACATGTATTTTAATCACGTAATTTCTTACATTTGTACAATACATGTTTTTCTTGTTTTGACAGTATCTGAAAGACTTGAAAATGTACATTTCCATGACACCAACACGGAACAATTTTGGTAGCCACAATAAAATATGTAGTCACATCTGTAATGAAAGTGTTGTTTGACAGCAGTGTTTTACATAGCAAACAGGATAAGGAAAGCAACCATCAAACAGAACAGTCCCATGGCTTCAGACAGGGCAAATCCCAGAATGGCGTATGAGAACAGCTGCTGCTTCAGAGATGGGTTCCTGAAAACAAGAACAAACCTTCAGTCCCTCTACGAAACAAAGCACACACACGAAAACCTATCAATCCAAGTGAATTTCAATAATTTCAGGACGCATGCTTGTGAAAACAAACCTAGCGTAGCCAATGATGAGACTGCCAAACACAGTCCCAATTCCAGCTCCAGACCCAGCTACTCCGACTGTGGCAGCTCCGGCTCCGATAAACTTGGCAGCGGTGTCAATGTCCCTGCTCACAGCGCTGGTCTGGAAGCCCCTCAGTGAGACCTGGGTGAGGGGGCTCTGTGGCATCACAGCGACACTGCTCTGGAGCAAGAAAAGACAAAAACTTTCTTGTTAGAACCTTTATGTTCAGTTTTATCCTTTTAATTGTCAAATTAAATACAAAAATATATTGAGGGGACCATGAGTTGTGATTTCTTTGTACATGTAGGTTTTGGAAATCTTGAGTTTTTTGACTGTAGGACATCCTAATTTGACACATTCGGTTCTTAACATACACGATGCACATTTGGCATTATTTCTGATAAATTACACAGTAAATAACCCCAACCAATTAGTCAGAATTAGTTCTAAGTAAATAAGAGGTAGAGTGCCATTTCTTCTTACCTCTGTTTTGAGCTCAGGCCTGGACAGCACGGAGGCAGAGAGGGGTCTGTAAAGAGCCCGGGAACCAGCACGGACCTGCAACAGCACAGATACAAATGTAGTAACACACACACAAGCTCAGAAATGAAACACATTGTTGAAAGCTATTCTCAGTCTGTTTGAGCAGGTGGAGGCAACTTGAATGTCACTCTGTCAATCACAGTGTCATTGACTGCAGAGTACATGGAATGACCTGCGGCCTTTAAAGATCTGAGAGTACAGTCTGTGCTGTCAAAGTCACTCCTGGGTACTTCTAAGATAACCTGTGGTGCAGAGAAACTAAATTAAATATTGATAACAGGCGCTCTAACAAGCAGGCCCAGTGTGGTTTTAAGTGGTTAGCCTGCTTGAGCTACTAGTAACAGAAATATGACCTTGGAGAAAGACTAACAATCCAGGCTGCACGTATTTGGGAGCTTTAAATGCCCAAATGGACAATTTGATCATTTGTGGATGACTTGCACAGCCTTATGGGAGATTATCAGGTGAACTCCGCACTAAATTCGGCTAACAGAGGCTTGTGATGACCTTAGCTAACAGCCATGACTGAAAATGTCCGCCAAGAGCTACAACATGAGGCACAGAGCCAGTTTTTTATTTCCTAAGACAAGTAGCATGCATTTTATTCATACACATTAAACCCACCGTGCAGTTATGTCCGTCTGTCATTCTGAGCTTTAGCATTAGCTAGCTAGCCTGTTGGCCTACCCTGCAGATACCCTTGCCAGTTAGCAGCAGTCAAGTTCACCCAGAGGCCCACCGGGTTTACCGGTGATATTAACGAACCACAGCACGGAAATCACACCGAGGGAATAAAACTCACCAGAGCCGGCGTGGAGACGAACTTTGCACAGGCGTACATTTTCTTCTTTAGGTAGTTTTAACCGGTTCGGTCAAATCTGGTTGAAGCCCGGGTCTCTCTGTGGAGGGAAGACCGGAGAGAAGTAAGGTCAAACAGGTGTAAAAATGCTCCACAGACAAAATAAAGGCATCCGTATGTACATTCACATCCACGCTGTATGATGTCCTCACTTGTGCGCTGCAAGCTGAAGTTATGAGAGAGGATGAGAGGGGATTTGTACAGATACGCTTCTCATTCAAACTGCCATTACACACTTACCGACTGCAGAGGTCGAACCACAGTGTGCGAAGTGCGCATGCGCGGTAATGATGTCTGTAGTGTCCCGGATGATGACAAAGGAAGGTCATTTCACAGAAACTTTATTTAAAATGACCACAGCAGCAGTGTTCATTCACAAAACTGAGTGTTCTTTGTTTGTACATGCATACTGTGTTCACTAATGGATGCACCTTCATTGTGTGAATACAGTTAATTAGGATTAGAGTATTTATTTTTATGAAAATGTAAATTGACAGCTCCTACTGGCTCTACTATAATGTTGGCCTGAAAAAGTGTTGTGAATGTAAGCTGAGGAAATGGGTTCATGAGCACATTAATCCACCAAATGCCTGAGGGGAGCCCTTATGTAGTTAAAACAGGAGTCTGTGTTAACACTAGTGGTAAAGAACAATAACTTCCTTTTGTCAACATATCCCATTAAAAAACAGTATATAGTACAGTATATAGATCCTACAAACAAGTATCGTCTTGTAGTCAAAATGTGATGAAGTGTATATTATTCCCTTTGTGCCTCAGAGCGTTGTTGTCTAAAAACAGGCTGATGAATACAGGAACGGCAGTTTATTCTGAGTAAATGTCCTGCTGCCATAAATACTCAGTAGAGCACAAATGCTGAGGCTGAAAATAGTCCCCAAAAACACACAATTTACTCCGGTTTGAATGACATTATCTAAAAACTACAGTGCTCAGGAAATAATTTAGCCTTTTTTGCCCCAATTTTAAAATGTATATATAAAGATGACAAAATGTTGGTAATAGTCTTTTGAAGTGAATTATTGACAGTAATGAAAAGATAGAATATCATCAGCCTTATACCTTATAGCAATGGTCATTTCATTTGATATTGTACTTTAGTGGTAAATTAAATGAGTTTCAAGCAGATTTGCATTTAATCAGACTCCTATAAATGATCCAACATACAGTGACTCTCCTACCTCTGGGGCATGTGTGAGCATCTGTGCCAGCCTTTGCCTTTGGTTGGTTTAGCTTTGAGTTTATGTTCACCGGCAAACTAAAATAGCCCAAGAAACGTTTTAAAGTAGAACCTTGCAGGTTAATTTGGAGTCCCAAATGGTAATACAGTGTTTGTCTTGTCAGGCTGCATCTGTGTGAATGAGGGGTTTAATGTTAACGTGTTGTAATGTGTCCAGTCAAGAAAGTGGGTTGGAAAGTTATTTGCCCAAAGTCAATTTTTACTTGCCCCTATCCAAATTATTTCATCTATGAGCAGTTATCAAATAACAACAAAGACTAAAGATAATTCTCATGTTTAATCTTTATTTAAATAAATAAAACAGAATAAGGATGCAGAGTGTCACTGATGTGAAGTGACAGTCAGGCGTCACAGGTCTTCTTCTTTTTTTATAGCTGGTGGCAACCAGCGTTAAGGTGCGTTACCGCCACCCACACCTACCAGATGGATCTACACCCACAAACAAACACAAAACAATACAACACAAAAAAATTATTTAAAAAAAATACTATATTTCATTTACAGCTGGGCAATATATTGATTTTATCAATTAATTCAAATTTTATGGTTTAAGTCAATGTTTAAGAATGAAAATCAGTTTTCATTTTAATTTAAATAATTATGGTATGAAACCACCACCACTTCCCTGAGCTCCTGTAGTTCATAGAAACCCTTCAGATGCCGGTAAAATTTCAATACGGCAGCAGGCAGTAATAAAAGTTAATTCCCGTAAAGACTCTCTCCCCTCAGTCGGTTTTGCAGCGTCCGACCTCAAGCAAACCACAATCCACTGTAAAGTTTGTCTGACGTCTGTGACGATTAAAACGGAGCAGCACGACTAATTGTGAAAAGCCCTAAAACACAGATGACATTAGAGGAATCATTTTATGTGGACTGTTTTCAAGCAAAAAAATAAAAAAAGATTAAAACCACAAATCAGCTGTGGTGTGAAAAAATTGGAGATTTATTTATTTTTTTAACGCTAACCTGGTCGGGCAGGTGAGTAGCTAGATTTAGTAGCCCAATATGGCATTTCACTTGCCCCGGGCATATCAGGCAAGCCTTACTGTAGTGAACCATGCAAATGTCATTTCACTTGTGTAAACTCAACTTAAGAAAAGTTCAATGGGAGCACGGATGACTGATCATAATTAAAATATAAAACCTATTACATGTATACTAAATTATTAGAATATGAGGATAACTGTTAGACATAAGGGATGAAATGTATCTGTGAGGTTGTAACAGTAACATTAAGATAATTATTCCTAAACAGTAGACTTCAGCTCAGCTGTGGGAACGAGGGTCTGCTTCAAAGGTGGAAACTCTTGGCTGTCGAACCAGAATGAGGTTAGTGTGATCCTGTTTGAAAGGTATCCTAAATGATATTATAAGTAGCAGGACAGTAGCACAGAAAAGAGCACAACATCTAAAAGACCCTGTTTTCTGTCAAATGGTCCACATCCTCGGCTTCAGGAGGACCAAAATTTCAGTTTCAAAATTAGTTTTTCCCTCAGAAGCTGCCTGCCTCTGTCCGCTACTATCACCTGTTGTGGTGTGAATTTAATGCTCCGCCCAGAGGGACTGATGGCTCTGGGTCCTGTCTGTGCATCTCACAGGCTGATGGTGGAGCTGTAGGCTTCCAACGCCGGGCGGATTTGTGATCGTGATGAATGACTCCACAGCAGCTGGTCTGTGATGGAAAGGTAATGAGCACAGGGAGTCTGCCTTTGCTGCTTTAAGGGAGGAGTGTGTGCGACTCTCTCGGTAAGATGTTATCAGTTTTACAGCGAACACGAAGCCACTGACTCCTGACCTCTCTGAGCAGAAACAGTCAGTAGATCATGTATGTAGCAGAAGTGCAGAGGAAGACAGCGACGGATCTTATGTATTAAATAGCACAGAACAGCCGAACACAAGTAACTCTATTCTACTCCATTCTATTTTATTCTATTCTAAAATCTGTTATCATCGTATATCATATTCTATTCTGTTCTGTTCTATATGTTGTATTCAGTTCTGTATTAAAAAGCACAGAGCAGCTGAACACAGCTAACTCTGTTATATTCTATCACATTCTATTATGTTCTATTCTGCTCTATTGTGTCCTGTTCTATCCCATTCTTGTAATTCTTTTTCTTTTTTGTGTTGTTTTATTCTGTTTTGTTTTCGCTATTCTAACATATTCTGTTTTATTGTATTCTATTCTGCTGTTGTGTTTTGTTCTGTTCTGTTCTATTACATTGTGTTTGATTCTGTTTGAGTCTATTCTATTTCTGTTGCCATATTCGGTTCTTTTCTTTTTTTCATTCGTTGTTGTCCTGTTCTATTCTTTTGGCAGATTTTGTTCTAATTGTTTGTTTTGAGCTTGTTGCTGCAGCAGTAATGAACTGCACACATTATCATGTGTTAATGAGAAGTTACAGTATGCACTGCATCATATGTTAAAAAACTTAACATAATCTGGTAAAACTAAAAAAGTCCAGTTATGATTATATTGTAAAGTTATTGCGTCACTGTATGCCATGTCCACCCTGAGACTGAGAATAGCTTGAACTTCAGTCACAGCAACCAAAAACAAGATCATTTCCATAAAGGTCCAGCAGAGGGTGCAATAGGGTCTGATGTGATCATAGCCTTTGTTACCGGGGTCATGGTAAAGGCACAAAAGAGATGAGAAACAGACTTTGTACAGCAGCATTGTTCTTGGCAGATTAATCAGGACAGAATATTTTCTGTGCTTGACATACACCTAAATCACTATCCCATAGGTAAAGTACGTTTATCCCATTTTTGAGACACACTGGTTCAGTCTAAACCACTTAGTCTTCCTGTTAACTACTGAAGTACACAAAGAGAGAGCTTTGAAAGCATCTTTCCCCCGACCTAATTCAGATTTAATTTCACATTGCTGATATTGTATTTCTGTTAATGCAAATGTAAAATGTAGGAATGTATTATACGTCCAAGTGTGGTGCAGCCACACTTATAGGTCAGAGCTAACCGTATGATAAAACATGACCATTTACAATATATTAATTGCAAGGCGGCACATATCAAAGTGGCCGTTAACTACCTGAGGTCAATGTCATACTGTCTAATTAACCGGGCAGCGGCTGTGTGGTCCTACATGGCTGTGGAAGGTGGAGGGAGCAGCCGATCTCACACACCCCCCACCACCCTTTACCCACCTCTTACTTCCTCCCATTCGGAGGCACGCACGCACTCGCTGTCTGAGCTCTTGCATAGAACACTGAGACATTCCATTTGCATGCCCACCCCATCAAGCTGGATGCACTCAGACTGGTAATAAAAGGCATTGACCCCCTTAACCTTTATGAATTACAATTTGTGCCTGCAGCACGTCCTGTCAGAGGCCTCAGAAAAGCAGGCACCTCAGCCAGGGTGTGTGCGTGTTGTTTTGCAGTTGTTAAGGAGAGGGGAAAAGGTTTTTACAGCTCCTCGTCGGAGCTCCTGACAAGCAGGGAGGAGGCGGTCTGACAGGAGAAGCAGGGTAGGGAGGGACTGCAGCGATGCTGATGGCTCCATGCTAATCTCCATTCCTGGATGCTGCACGCAACTACTGAGGCTCCTTTCTTTGTCAAGACCGAGGATACACAGCCTGTAGGGCTACGGTTCATCTGCATTCTACCTCTGCTTTGTTACTCTCCCATACATCACTTAAGGTGGTTTCCTCTCCTAAAATTATTAACTAAAGTCAATAATAGATAGATGCCCAGCCAGATGTTTCTATAAAGAAACATCTGGCTGGGCTGTCATTGCAAGTTGTCTATATTAAAAACAAATGAAGCGAACCTTATTACATCTGATTATGGGCCAAAAAGAACTGATGAAAGAAGTCTAACTACAACACTTGTTGACTGTTTTGTTAATATGAATGACGAGGACCAAACTACAGAAGATCACACTGCTGCAGCCTACACTTATAATCTACTATAGTAGTGTTATCTTTATGTGTCTTTATGCATGACAATGATTAGCTCACTTTCCACTTGTTCAGTCAGCTAGTTGAGCTCTATTTATCCACGAAGTGTCATTACAATCCAAAGAGATTTCAATCAATTAATCATCCATTCTATCAATATTCATTTGAATTGGTTTTAACGATGCTTTTTGTATGTGGATCCAGTAACATTTTGCTTCAAGAATGGTTAACACATAAGCTTAATATAAGGGAAGTTTAGATACCTGGCGTCCTGATGGGAGTTTAAGGTCTGAGTCCCTACATTAATGAACACCTTTAGGAGTTTAGGTGACAGTCGACTCTGTAGGGTTTGGTGCTGATTAAGACGTTCTCTGTTGTTTAATGGTGGTGCTTTGAGCTCTTTGTTCTTGTTATAAAGTTGTTCAGTTAAAATTGTTCAGTAAAGTTAAGACTTGTGAGTGTAATTCACATTCCTTTCTAATATGGCATATGACTATATTCTTTAGGGTAGTGGGTTATGAAAGGACCTTCTTTTTTGCTGATGCATATTAAGTCATATTATTGATTGCATTGTTATTCATTTCTATCTATATCATTAGAGGAATTTAAGATTTTCTAAGACTCACAGGTAACATGTAGCAGGGACAGTCGACCCAGTTTACATGATAATTAAAGGATCACGAGAAAGCTTTACTTTATACCCGGTGAATCTAAAAATGATCATGGTGCCATTTCTCCTGGGTGGCGCAGTTGATAATGACAACGGTGATTATCATACACCACGGTAACACTCACAGATGTGTTCCCTGAGAAAACAGGAGAACAGGTGGAAAATCAGGTGGAAACTGAAACCAGGTCCTTTGTTTTAAAAGCCTGGATGCAAACAACAGCTCTGCAAAGGCTCGACGTCGTGTTTTTTTTTTTTTTTTTTTTTAAAAAGAAAACTAGGATTCTTTAACCTGCGTGGGTCATATAGAGAACCTGAGAACCCTTTTCTTTGAGAGCGTCAACAGCCTTCAAGCAGCTGGTCCAATAATCCACAGCAGGAGCAGACGGGCGGATCTCTGATACCGCTGGAAATCATCCCACAGAAATGCAGCGAGCGTTCTTTATCTCTCAAAGATTTAAAGGACATTAGCATTCACAAAATTGATTTTTCAACAAATCCATAATAACACTGATCTTTGTGCTGCTGGTGAGCAGAGCAGTTGGAAGTGTTAAGAAATGCTGAGGCTTGCAGTATCATTAGTCTTTATCCTGACTTTTTAGCTAAGTCTGTAACACCTCTACATCCACTGGGTGCTCTATGCTTAGAAATGTTCAACTGAGCAGAGTGAATTTTATTAAATAATTCCTTAACAGCACGGTACTATAATGCCAAAACCGGCTGGCTCATAAATAAAGTTTAATACTGACATTGTGTTATCACAAACACTAGCGAGAACTGAGCTTTATTCCTCTTTCCTTCCTCTGTTTAACATCAGGAAATTCAGGCAGTGACTGTGTGAACAGGAGCGTGGCTGACAGGGGCAGCCGTGCGATGATTGGTTTACGGATCTGTGCTTTGTCTAGTCACTTCAAGGTCACTAAAATTTACAATCAAATGGCTTATGACACTTTAGTAAAAGCCACCCAAAGCTGACGACAGGGAAAGAAAACGAGCCGGCCACTTTAGAGGAATCTGCTTGACCTCATACTGTGGTCCATTACTGGGATGCACTGTTGTCTGTTTTTATTATAAAACCCAACAACGACATGCATGTTAGTTTTAGCAGACAGAAGGTTGTTAAGGACGGCATATGGAGGGTGGATTTGATAGACAGACGGTATATGGTGCACACAATATAGTAGATTGGAAGATTGCAAGCTCCAGTCAAACTGCAGTTACAGATTACTACACAAAAGAGCAATTAAATATGATTTAAAGGCCAATCTGTAATGGCAGTGTGCTGCCCCCTGTTGAAATATTATTGCCCTACTACTTACTGTTTTAGATGGTGATTTAGTGTGGTGTTCTGTCTAGTTGGGTTTATTTCACTTGTAGCTGTTAGTTTGATTTAAATAGAATTATACAGATAAATTCCTCAATACCTGAATTTGGAAGCTGTCCAAGCTTTGTTCTTTTGTTAAGCAAATCAAATCTATATGGTAAAATAATGAAGGGGTTCATTATGTTAAATATCAAGCTTATTGTCCATCAACACGCCACAAAACATCATCATGACAGCAAGAAATAAATACAGGCTTTGTTTCAATCATTAACAAAATTGCATTACCAACACTGGATATGAGAGTTGTTACACATAAGCTGATAGTCAAGGCATGTTTACTTAGCACTCATATGGAACGCTGTTGATTTTTATGGGACGCATATGGCTGCATTTTATTGTGCTCAATTAAATTGCTTTAAACTAGGATTAACTTTTTGGAGCGGCAATACACTATATAACGTCTCCTTACTGTTCAGAGCTGTTCACTGCACGCCTGCCGCAGATGTCTCCTAAGCACTGCTCACAGATCGGGGTGTCAAATATGAGGCTGTCACAACAATATTTAGTGAAAGAGCCCTTCCTGCTTTTAATGGCCTGACCTACATCCCAGTTCAGAGAGCTAATAAAGGCAGTCTGGTGGAGGTCCTGGAGCTGCACAATGTCACTCACAGATCCCCAACTCAGCAAGATCCGGAATGCTCAATTAGTTGCTTTTATAGGCCCCATTAATATGCATTAACTCTCTTTCCAATGTACGAGCACAGACAAACAGTCGCTGCTGGCAACACATCAGCCAGGTAACAGATTCTGTTGAACCCTTTCTTAAACGTAATGATTTTTGGCATCATAAAAACCTGTTGTACAAATAGAAAGGGAGCAGAACTGGAATACAATTAAGTTTATGTCAAAATACAGTGGTGGGATGCTAATAAGAACACGTACTTAGGTACTATACTTAAGTACCAATTTAATGTACCTGTAGTTGACTTGAGCAGTTATGCTACTTTAGACTATATGTGTCTATATATATATATATATATATATGTCATGTATAACAGTATATAATAGTAAATAATAATAGTAATAATAATAGTAACACATCTTGAGCAGTTTATAGACCAAATGATGAATCAATGAATTGAGACAAAAAAGATTAATAGATAAGAAAAATAATAAATACGCATTTATTTCACAGCTATAGTAACTAGTTACTTTGCAGATTAAGGTTTTACATCCAAACACAATTAGACATCATTACATCTTACACTACCTAACACATCTGTATAGAACTGTTTAGATTTTAGACCAGTAAAATGCTACTTACACATGAATGCATCTGTAATAATCATCCAATATTCTTCATCCAGTACATACAAGTACAAGTACATTTTACTCATAATACTTGTGTACACAAGTTCTCACGGTGCTATTGTTAGTTTTACTTAAATAGAAGGATCTGAATACTTCTTTCATCACTGTCATGTGTTTAAACTATAAAATGAGCAGGCAGACTTATAGAGCTAGTAAAAAAAAATATCACACAAAATACAACACAACAGTTATAGGAAACACATAACATTTAAATACAATAATTTATAACATTTATAACATCACTCAGCGTGGCACAGCTCCACTCCTGAAGCAAGACAACAGATAGCTCACCACAGAAACCTGCACAATCTGGTACCACTCCTCCCACACAATAAACCGATCTGGCACACAGCAAGCTAAATCAATCATGGCACTTTATTATCCTGTCACTAGTCTGCTTCCTGCAAGTGTGTTTACCCTGTCCATGGCCCTGCGATTGTGGCTGTTCAGTGTACATTAAGACAGACATAATTGAGATTGTGGGCGGCCGAAAGTGCAGGGCTCAACCTGTTGTCGTTAATCTGTCATATTGCCAAGAGTCACAGCAGCAGTGACCTATTGGAGGCTCCACCTTGGAGGCACGGCTGATGGAGCTTTGTTGTTCATGGCAGAGGGCCTCACCTTTTTTAGGTTTATTGGTTTGCCACCAACGGAGAGCCTAAAGAAAGCGTAATCTATTGCCCAACCTCTGACTTCAATTTCTTTCCTCCGCTCCTAATCCATGCTAGGTACTTTATGATTAGGAGTGACGCTCTTAAAACTCATCACCTCTGCATTACACACTGGTGTTCATGATTTGAGTTATTAAGGATCATACTAGGTTTCTTATTTTAAAGGTTTATCATGAAAAATAAGTTGAAAAACTCAACAGAGTGAAAAAGCCATGGCAAGCATAATGGAAGCTTAATACTGCTTTTTGTAATATTGTAAATTATACAGGCAATCAATTTGAATTAATTGGTAACCGTTCAGATAGGGGCAGATTCTTTTTAAATTGGATTACTGATGGTTGTGCTGAAAATTTGCCTTCACTTTGTACAAATTAAAGCTCTGGAAAAGCATTTACAAAATAACAAGATATAAATGAATGCAATCGTAGTGTTGGAAAAGGTGCTTTTTACAATCACACAACATATTAGAAATAATAGCTAACTCTTGCCTCAGCGGCCTGTTATTAATTACCTGGCAAATAGGACCTGTCTGTTTTCAAACTGAGTTATAGTGGTGGTGAGAGATCACCAAAGAAAATTAAACAGCAATCAAAGCACATTTCTATCATTTATATTTCTGATTGTCAGGATCACCTTTCCCAAGATGCTTCATAGCAGCACAACAAATCCTTGTGTTTTTTTTTTTGAGTGGCTCAATTTGCTGCCATTCATGTTTTATATTTATGTTGTATTACAGCAGTTATCAGTCAGCGGCATCAGTCTATCCTGCACTCCTGTTCTTTCCGGTATGCAGCATGATTTATTAGACATGGAAATATGAGAAGATGCTGTGAAACTGAATTAATTGATAGTTAGAGAAGACGTAGCTTCTTTACAGTAATCTGTGGCGTCCTCTGTGCAAAGCAGCACAATATGTTTACGCCACACTCACACAAACAGCAGCAATAAGACAGAACTCCAGCAAGGCTTATTCTACATCATGCGTGCCTTGATTTCGCACTGCAAAAATTCACAAAGCAATCGCTTAAATCTCAGAGAGGATCTAAGTATCTGGCTCTGTGTCTTCAGAATGCGGCTTCTTTTATAGCAAGAGGTTATATCAGCCCGGAGACCCATAAGTTATGAAATGTCAGGATCCTATGCATTCTAATTGAGTGTGGAACAGTTAATGGCTGTGGAAATTCAGCCACTTGACGTCTTATTCCCCTGTGTGCCGTTTCACAGCCAAGCCCATGAGCCTCAATTAAATGACAAAATGGGCCCATTCTTGAAAATAACAACAATAAAAACACAAGCCTATATGGCAATAATATCAGGTCTCACCTTGAATCAACAATGGTCACAGCTTGCAAATGGCTAAACTGAGACACTGTGATTAGAGCAGAGACGAGTGGGGCCAAGTGAGATGTCTCTTAGCAGCTTAATACAGGAATATACTGAACTAAGACTGCAACTAACTATTATGGATTAACCGGTTTGTCCATAAAATTTCAGAATAATACAAAAACTGCCATCATAATTTCCCAAAAGTAAACATCTTCAAAGTTCCTGTTTTGTCTGACCAACCCAAAATATTAGAAAATACAAATCTATATTTTCAACATCAAAGAAGGCGAAGAAAACCAAAAATTCCTACTTGAAAGCCTTTGAATCTTTGGCGTTTTTTCTTAAAAAATTGCCAAAGCAATTAATCAGTCATCAGAATAATTTTCTGTCAATCAGCTAATTGTTACAGCTCTATAGTGTCCATACAGTGTACATAAACACTATGTTAAAATATGTTTCAGAGTGAATGAGAAAAGGACTTAATTACTTCAGCTTCAAGCTGACACACAGCAGGTAAAACTCGGCCTGTCCACTGCACCCTCAGGACTAGCACAAGTTTTCCTCAGACTCAGGCCTACTTTTCTACCAAACTAGATCACGTCCCAAAATATATCCTCCCAAAACCCAAAAAGTCACCTATGTGTTGGCTGAGTAAAACTTTTAAAATCCAGAATCAATAACGCCTAAACCTTTTCCCATTTACAGCAGATGTCTCCAATCTATAAATACACATGGAGCATGTCCTATTAAATCCTGTGATATGGCGAGGGGCTAAATATTGACCCAATCCTGATTGGGGGAGATTTTTTTCACACCCTTGCTTATTGTTTTTATGACTCTTTGACTTTAACCCCTTTACTGCTTCACTGATTTCATGCGACAAACAATAGCTTTTCAATAATTCAATTTATAGCTTGCCATAAATGGAATTCAAAGGACAATGCTGTTGCAAATGAACACGGACGATGCTTTTGGCTCCAGCAGCACCCGGGTTGCCAGAGGAAAGAGAGAATATTTATTTTACGGATGCCTCACATTCCCATTAAAACGAGGAAGCTACATTTCCAAGCGTGTGGTATAAATCTAATACAGAGTTAAAGAGACAGATGGTGGAGTGAAACTCTCATGTGGCAACACTGTGCAATGGTACCACATGTAATGGCAATGGCACTGGCAGCAGTACCGTGGCTGGTGCCAATGGAGAAATCCTCCCGACACCATCCAAGGCCAGATTAGATCTATTAATACATGTTCATGTGCATCTATCACGCACCTGTTCACATACATGTTCATGTTGGCAGTCTGATCCTGATACACACATGGCCACATCTCGTTCATCATTTATTGCTAACGCTAAATCGCAGAGAGGTGATATGTGGGAATGGATCTAAGACTCAACCAGAGAAACGAATTACCCTCCTATTTATTTATCCAGGCTTTCCTGTCAGTCACAGCAATAATCAGACCTAACTCATTCAAATTTTGAGAAAATGAAGGATGCATTCCTTCCAGTTTTCAATTTGGAAGTGGCAACTATGGCCATGATGAATGTCTGAATAGTCCATCTTCTTCCTCTCATTTCTCCTAACCTTTCCTGACAGCTTAGATATTGCCTACCTGGTAATTTGCTCTACAATAATTGTTACTGTGAGATTTCCCCCAGCTTTTAACAAGGATTCTTAACACCCTCTGTAGGTGACAAAATGCAATTACAAACACAAGTGCCCCATCGTGACTGGTCATCAGCAGCTGCCACCTTCATTCACCAGCCCCAACCGGCTCCATTAATGAACAAAACAAAAGGCATGCAGACAGATCCAGCAAACATTTGCTGCAAATAAAACTTTAATTAAAAGATATGAGGCTGCTTTATTGATTAACAACATCGGTGATTAAAGTGTACGGCTGACATTTTTTTTCAGGCTTGCTGCTTTGTTCCCTCTCAGAGATCATTTATTTGTTGTGCGGCCCTGTTTATTGATAAGTACGTTTGATGAATGCAGATGCGGCTGTTTGGAGAGTGGGCTTGCTGATGGAGCGATCATATTGTGCGAAACACCAGGCTCAGGCAAGAACAGCTGTTGCGGCTCCATCCGCTGGGACGCCATGTTTCACCACCACCCCAAGTGCACATGCAGGCGTGCTGCTGTAAAGCTGCAACCAACATATTCACAGCGTCCTAACAACTCTATGAATTTTATGACACATCACCAGAGCTCCCTCATCTCTGTCCAGCACTAAAACCTTAATTATTGGACTAATTGCTATGGCTATATTCATCTCTCTGATAATCCTTTGGTGATTACATTTTGTGTTCAATACCAGGCTTATCTCTTAATTAAAAGGATTATTAACCTTTAAAATAGAGCCATGTGGGATTAAACCCTCGAATGTTAGTGTCAAAAGCATTTTCTTTTTACAAAACAAGCTGAGAATGAGGTGCATCATTTCAATCATAATCAGGAGACTGTGGGCTGGTCAGATGGCTAATAGCTGCACTCCACGTTAGCTTTTTTAAGGAGCTGACTTGCAACAGTAATAAGCCATCATCCATATCTCCTTCCAATTAAAGTCTACAGAATGCTGACATATTACCCCTGCTCGGCTAACAATCACCGCAAATAGATGGATAATGATTCAGTTCTGACCAGAGAGGTTCCAAACATGGTGAGAACAAGGTGAAAGGGTGAAGTCAAGGGTAAAAAAACCCAACTATAAACACATATACAGACAGTGAGATCATTGCCACGGTCAGTCGTCAAGGCCTTTCGTCTCCATAGCAGGTGAGTTCAAAGTTCAAAGTCAGCATTAGTGGAGCGTGATTGAAAATCATTGGAGATCTTGAAAAATAAGCATTTGTAGACAATGAATGGGGGTGGGCTGATGTGATTGGAGTTTGATGACAAACCATTGATCTTCATAAGGCCTCTTCATGTTCACCTGTGTGAGAAACTGTGAGGAGGAACTCGGGCTCTGATTAGCGCATGAATACATGAATGTAAATGATGTTCCACTGATACCATCAAAGTCACGGGCGCTGCTGCGGTCATCAAATGCAGCATCATTTTGTCTGATCAATATCCGTCCTCATCAATAATGTAACGGAACTATTTGGCACCAATGAGGCGAACATGAACCACGAGCGGGAGACCGTGATGCTGTACCCCCCCCCCCGAAGCTGAGTCAGGCAGTTAGAATCAAGAGCTGTTTGCCCATGCCAGAGCCACGCTGCATTATCCAGAGCAAGTCTTCATTTGAATGTCCTAATTAGTTAATTAGTTGGTGGTTAAGGATGATATGAGCATCTCATCAATCTCTCTATCTCTAAAAATAAACACCCTGGGACGCCGGTGGTGAGTCATTAGAACACTGATGACTGTGGGAAGTGTCTGTGAGGATTCGAGGTCTGCTTCTGACACTCCATATTTCCACAAACCACCCGGCTCCATAAAGAAGACTAAAGAGCCATTGCTGTGAGCATTGTATGGATGACAAACCAAGCATGACATAATGAGTTTACAGAAAGTCTGAAGAGCTCAATTAATGTTTTCTCATGCGTAGCTTTAGGGATTCATTTACTTGTTTATCACTGATGGAGGGAAAATGAGAATTAGGCATGAGAATGAAAGTTGTTTTCATACTCACAAATTATTAAAACAAATTTATTTTATAAGAAGGAGCGTGTGTTATGGCTTCAAATTTCCAAAAGGCTTTTATTGAAGTGGCTGTTTTTACCCCACTGACCTCTATCATGTGGACTTTTAATCATTACTTTAGGAAAAGTAACCGCAGTGCAGACAGAGTTTGTTCTTCATTTCTGCAGTGGTATATATGACGGCAAGAGGAGAAGAGGTGGGAGAAGAGGAAGAAAGAATAGGTTAAAAATAGTTAGCATATGGCAGCATATGATTGAGTTTCCAGGGCTCTGAAAATTCACTCTAATTATTCAACGGTATCCCTCTGTCATCCTTCCCTATATGCATTCCTTAGCGTGGAAGTACAAGTGACTCCAACTAATATACATAATTCTGCTACTTAATTGGCACAGATCGGGTGAAAGTGGGCTAGGAAAACTCCTTAGAGACTAATAGGGGCACATATCATTGGCTCCATCAGAACAGTAGTCCCATAGGTGATAGAAGTCAGCAAATATTTCATGAGCTGCACTATCAAAGTACCTCACCTCTGGAGTCCTGTGCACTATCCTGCGAAGAACACTTCCAAAACAGTTCTGCTGTCAGGTGTATTTATAGCAGGCGGGCCGATGACTGATGCTAATGCCACGGAAATTATGCAGTGCACTATTGCTGTCATAACAATATGTTAGACTTAAACAGCAAGGTTAACTAAACTAGTCATTTAAGTTATAAGTGGGCCACTGGCGTATGTCTGCACCCACAGATATGGATTAATCTTAGTGCTGCAGTAACCCTGAATTAGTTTTCATAGACGTGGTGCTAGATTTACCCTTGTGTTGATTTAAATAATTTGGTGTTACAGGGTAAGATTAGCTCAAGGGCTGAATGGGGAATTAGGTTAAATTGCCATTGAGAAAGAGTCAAAGGTTAACCTTGAGCTAGAGTGTGGACAGAATATATGAAATTGTCCTTAACACAGATTAACAATTACTAATGTATGTTAAAAACGGAAAAACTAGGAGGAAAGGGACACAACACTTGTGTAAATACAAACTACAACCTCAGAAATTACAACAAGAGTATAGATTTAAAAATATTTGATACGCCACATGAAATGAACGCAATGCAATGAATAACCTGCCGTAAACAGCAATATAGTCTGATAAATGCATTTATGAGCAGGTTTACAGAGAAATCTTGCAAATACTAACGACTCCTGGAAAATGGTGGATCTGTAGTGAGGGTAATTATCTCTGTATGGTTTCATAACAGAAAAGAAGTATGAAGATATTTTGCAGGACTAAGTGCACCCTGGGGTGTCAGCCTGTACGCTCAAGGTGCCTCAATATGGAATTAAAATAACTATAAACAGATAGAAGAGTGATTTCACAACCAACAGGATGAACAGTTCAGTAACCCTCTGGTCCGTCAGGTTACATATATATATATAGTTTTTTTTTTAAAGCAAATATCTAATTGTGTTTTTCTTAAATAAGTAGCCGCTTTGAAGCTGCTTTGTCTGTGCACTTGAATGGGTTGGGATTGACAGTTAAATTCTAAAGCTTAACAAACGTGTCGTGTTCACTACAAATGTGCAACATGAAAGTAAAACTTGCTCTGATAACATAAGATGACACATTACAAGCTCTGCCAGTGGTATGAAATGATAAACACTTCCCGTCTCCTAAGTGGGCGTGGTCAGTATACTATACTGACCAATAGCTGTTTAGTATTTTAGTATTATTCAGACTTTTGCTCAGTATAGGTTGTAGTTAGTGGAATAGCTTCAAACTACACTGAGAACATTTGTTCGTCTCTGGTTAATGTTAAAACGCACAATGCTACTTTCTACTGTTAGTGAATACTGCAGTAACATTACTCCAACAGTCTATCGATATCCGTGTTACCTGATCTCACAAGAGTGTGTTGCTGAGATAAGCAGGTCTCCAACACAGTTAATTTTCTCCTGATTTGTGTGTCTAAAAAATGCATTTTATTGTCAAAGACATGTGGCTTGTGGAAAATGGGTCCAGTATTTACTTTGGTGAATATGGGGCGAAAGAAATGGTCATAATCTGTGCTCACATTCACTTCTCCCATTGGACTGAAATAGACTCAGGAACTGCCGCTTGTCTCTTAAAGGGACGGGACAGTGGCCAAACCCATGCGACACAGATACAGGAAAAGACTTCCAAGTGGGACGTCTCTCATTTAAACTGTCTCTGGCGACACATCAAGGTTTTGGGAAATCCGCTGTCTGAGAGTGATGACAGTCTGACAGACATCAGAACTGTCTACTTGCTTCCATTCAGCTACATGCTGACTCTTTGGCACATACACTCTACTAAGTGCTCTCATGTGGTTAGCATTGATTAGCATTGACTCTTCCTGAGCTATTACAGCAGTTTAACATCTGAACAGATGTCAGTGTCTTAAATTATATGGCTGAGACATTCAGAGATTTTGTAAACTTAATTCCTTAAATCAGGAATGCTAATGCTAGTATTTTAGCTGAGTCTAAACAGTGTACACAATTTCCCACACTAGTAGCTAATAATGCGAAAATGAAACGAATAGGGCCTTGAGTTCAGAAAAGTACGTTATTTTAGTCATTGTTAGCTGCCCTCTGTACACAGAAAAACTCAGTTAATCTGTATATACTTGTATATTACTTGTTTTCAAGAATTTTCTTGAACCCTGTATCATTTTTGTTTTAAATTAATCAAACAAACTGATTTGTATTGGACGCAGGTAAAGTTTTCTCACGCCTCTTGCAGATTGTTTTTTCAGTTGTAGGAAAATGAAAGTTGTTATGACACAACGAGTCTGCCAGACTTGTCAAATACAATATAATTCTGAATTAAAACACATTTAACTTAGGGGGCACACTTTGAGGTACGACTAGCCAGTATCGCCCTAGTGATATCATGGAGCACAAGAATGTAAGAACGATTTCATCAAACAACAAATCTCGCAACAACTCGGTGTATTCCTATAGGACAAGGCCCTTTAACCTTTCTAAAATTAATGTAGACAGCCATAAAAATCCAAATGATTGGTCCCATCCTCCTCTGATTTTACATGGTAATCGGTGCAGTCAGCAGCCTTTTGGTAGAGAACCTTCACAAACGCCGCACTAAATGGTAAAGTCGCACCACAATAAAAGGTTCACACTATATCAAAACAAATTGTGGTCACTAAAGGAATCAATTTTTGACATTTCACCTCCATCTATAGAGAGTTCACTGACCCGGGCTTTCGGATTTACAGCTCTGTACAGCCTCAATCAAAGTGTTTGTCAGCAACGCATTTTGTCGAAAGTTTTAGTGCAACACATTGCAGATCATGACATGTATGGATTTAATGGGCCCTTGAGTCACCCTTGTATATCTCATGTTGTTCACACTGGATAAATATCTTAGCTCTCAGTGTAATAACATGGGAGGAGATTTGTGGATGAGACCTCCATTTCTAATCTTAGATCTATTAAAGTGCTTCTGAATGAATCATCAAAGCTATTGATGTCACTATGGGCTTGTTATCTGGATCCTGGAGTCAATAACAATTTCTCTTGGGGTTTGTAGAAATTGTCACAAACAGTATCGTTCTGCAAACAATTGTAATATTGTATATTGAAATATATACAGTGTATAAAGTGAGCATGTGCCATCTGTTTGCACAGTCTGATTTTCAAAGATTAGCGAACACTTCCAATTATGCAGGATAGTAAAACTATGAAATGTGAAATGTTTAAGGTTTAGCTCAGTATTCACTTCATAGCACAACGTTTAGACGACATGTCAGCAGTCAGGAAAGAGTTAAGGTAGCAGGAAAGATGAAAACAGCAAATACAATCCCAAATCTTTCTTCTTGCGGGAACAAACACAACCCATCGGCCAGGTTTCTTTTGAGAATCAGAGTGAATGGAACTACTCAGGCTGAGGATTCCCTCTAAGCAGCAGAGATGACTTTCTCCATCGCAGCGAAAGGCAGTTCAGTTAGCCCGGGGAGAGGGATCATGAGTACAATATTGACTTTAAATTACAGCAATAGCTGCTGCTCATGCTGTCTCAGGACCATGCTGCGGATCAAACACAAAGATCAGGCCAGGATTAGGAGAAAGCCACTGACAAAGCGCCGAGCCGCCTCTCTGCTGCGGCAGCACGCATACTCACACAGCACCTCCCAAATCTCCCACTAAGCTCTCCCCCGCCTCTCAACATGTAACACACAGACCTTCTCATTTGGATTTCAAAGACAAAATTGATTACAGACAAAATTACCTAAACAGAAGGGGTAAAGGCGGCTGGCTGCGTGTGTGCAGACTCTGAAGGGACAGATCTATTCTGAGGTTTGGACTGGCAACATTTCCTCCCTGATGGTGGAGACGTTTGTTTACAGGATACAGCCGTGCTCTTGCCAACGCCTTGTAACTGGGCTTTTATTTTCCTTTTCCTGGCAGTTAAACACAAATAACAGCATGGATGATGTGCTGGGATTCATTGTCTGTGCTCAGGGAGAAGTGCAGGATATGACTGGTGTGATAAATGATCGTGCCTTATGCCTGCCGTGACAAAGGAACTGCGGCACAATCTGCATGTGCTCCATCCTTTCGCCATCATTAGGTGTAATTGGGACTCATGGCGAGGCACGTTCTTTTTCTGCCGTGGAAGTATCGGGAAATGAAGCTGCAACTCCTAATAGGACAAGCTACAGAAGGGAGACACGTCCAGGCCACTGCTACAGCACTAAAAGTGTGTCTCCGCATCACACTGCTGGCCTGATTGGAAGCTCAACAGATATGCGCTTGGAAATATTGTGTCAAATCCCCTCTAATGTCTAATGTCTCTAATGTCAGATCAACTCTATTGTCATGTCAAACCACCCTTTTTGCTGTTGACCTTCAAGGGTGTACACACAGACGCTGTTATTGGCACCTGTCTGAGGAAGGTGGAGCATTTTCCTTCACTCTAAACACCGTGTTAAAAAAAAAAACATAAAAACAAAACAAAACAAAAAAAAAACATCCACGCAGGTACTGATTATAGAGCTGCTCATTAGCTATAATGGGGATGCATGTGGAATTTACAGCATTGAGTACTGAGGTTAAAAACAGACTCATGAATCCTAGTATTCGCACAGGCTTTTTTTTTTTTCCTGCAACACTATTATTCATCATTAAGACAAGAATATCCAAACAACACTGCTGAGTATATACAGTAAGCTGGGAGTAAACTGGCAGAGTGATAATAAATGTGAAGAGGTAAATGAGCGTACAAGTTGCCCCTGTTTGCCAACCAAATACTCCAATATGCACTCTCTAAACACAGTAGAGTTCCAGCAGCAGCAGAAGCACAAAGTCTTTGTTTCATGACCTCAGTCTGTATATCCTTTCCCCTCCTTTGAATCAAAGCCCCCACACCATCTTTAGCATTTAGAATTAATTGCACAGTTATCCTCAAATTAATTCCTAACTGTTTTACAACACACAGAGAGAAAAGGGCAAACCAATTATTATTCTGTTTTCACCTTACAGAGGGGGATATTATGCAAATGATCTTCTCTACATGAAAAGGAAAAGGGGCTTTATTTTCCTCAGCAGATGCTACCTAGACAGTCTAGCGTTCTGTGGGGGACAGGAAGTGGGGATGCTGTGAAGATCTGATCGCTCCACCTGGCTTCCTACTGACTCCATATCCAAGCAATAATAGAAAACACACTGATTAATTATTTATTTCAACTTATCATTTTTTTTCTATATTTCATGCTGGACAACTAAGGTTAAAAGGAATGTTCCAAGTGCTGTCTGGAAGTATTTTACAACTTCTGCACTTACGAGCTAGAGGTGTTTCTTGATGGAAGACAAAGTCCCTTGGCTATGCAGACCTGCAACATGTTTTATTTGCTGCTTTCCCAGGAAGAGAATACACAATAAGAGCGAGCAGCGAGCCTGTGAGCCAGACATCAATGATGTGGCTGACAGGATGGCAATGCTGGGTTTCAGAGAGGACAGGGGGCATCTCACCTCCCTCAGCTGCTCCGCACTTTTGACCACAGCGAGTGTTTATTAATCTGAGACCTTGAGACCTCGGAGAAGTTGCTAAATGAAAACTAAAACACCGGCACGCAGCATTTCCAACTTCTTAACAGTCAAGAGCCATGATGTTTTTCAACGAGCCGATTTAAAACCCCTGCTTCTTCTTCCAAGGTGGAACAAACAAAAGCTTTAATGAGCTGTAATGATGAGTTAAGGTCAAAGCACTTATCATCTTTACAAATCAGGAGAAGATGTGCTCATGGAAATAAGCTCCCATGAGTATCCATCATCACCTCAAAAAACTGCATGCAGTGGCACAGCTCCAGGTGCTTGAGCAAATTGGGCTTTCGATGTGGAATGGATCAAACGCCGGCTCAATATTCATTATTCTCTCTGACTGTGATCTGCTGCAGTTCTGTGAGTGGGTGAGGGTAATTGTGTACCTCATTGTGTGCGTGTTTGGACCAAACTTAATCATGATGTCAGGCTGTTAATAAAAGGTTATTAAAGGAACAAAGATCCAGGTTTTACATATGTTAGGCAGGGGAGGTCTCGGGAACTCCTGTCTCTGAGGTAAACACGGGCCTTCATGACAAATGACGCTCATGCTGAGATCAGATAGTTAGCAAGAGATCCCCTTATTAACCAGGTCTGCATAGATAATTGGCACTTGAGCCTCACATTTTGAATCTGGCCTGAGCAGTGTCATTTATCAAGAACCCGAGCATGCTGTCAGGGCTCCATAATAAGCCGCAGTAACTGATGAATCAAGATTAAGCAGATAGATTGAGAATGAAGGAGGAGAAAATGGGCCACAGCCACATTGCAGGGGGCTTAGCTTGATATTCATAACATTAAAGCGGTATTATTCCTTACAGGGAGGGATCTATCCTGCATTAGAGGCTAGAGTTGTAAAATAGCTCCAGCCCGTCAGCATCATGATGAAGAGTCTCAATGTAGATTGCAACACTTTGCTCTAATCTGCATATGCTGTGTGCAAGCTGTTTGACCTCAAGAGGCAGAATTTGTGAATTATTAGCTTGGTAGAACATTTCGTAGATCAGATATTTTTCTTAGACTTCTCAAGAGCTTTTAAATTATATGATAATGTGCGTGTGTACACATCAACACGGACGATTCATCAAATGGTCAATCTCCAGAGTTAAGTTAATCATCGATGAATGCAAAGTGTGAGGAATTGTGAAATATTTTCTTTGTGAAAAATACATGTTGGTTTTGAACTGTTATTCAGAACAATCGACTTCAATATGCCACCTTGGGCTCTGGGAAATTATAAAGAACATTTTTCAATTTTCTGGCATGTTTTAGGCAAAACTATTAAATCGAGCACATTATTGGCAGATTCATCGATAATGAAAATAATCATTAGCTGCAGCCAAGTCAACATTGCTTTCATTTGCCAAACGTAAATATGACTCATACAAAACATTAATGGCTCTCATTGTTGCCTTGGGTTCAGTAATGTTCACAGTTTGAGCAAATTGTTGTTGTTATACAATATAATTGGCATGAGCTAAACAATGAAGCAGCACATTATGCCTATTACTGCTGTACAACTATATCAATCAAAATAATTACAGCACATACAACTTCCTCATCAGAGTAACATAATTAGGTGCATTCATTCCAAACTCATTGGTTTCCTCTGGTCGGTCAATGGTCTGTTTTCATAGCCTTTTAATGTGATTTTAAATGTGTATGCGTGTGTGCATGTGTGTTCACCATCCCTCTTTTTATCTCACTGGTATATAAGTGTAGATAATTACAGATGATGGGTCGGTGATCAGCTGCAGGTATGGGAGCCACCTCAGGCCTCGCCCAGCCTTGCACCTCCAGCACTCCCCTGCTCTGTCAGGCATGTTTGGCAGCGTCTCCTTTCCCTAAGTCTCCAGCTGTCCAGTGGGGTGCGCCAAGTCACAGCAGGAGCGCCTGCCTCTCCATCGATGGCCCGTCTCTTTCTAGGAGTGTGAGAAGTGTGTGTGTTTGGGTGGGTGTGTGTGTGTGTGTGTGTGTGTGTGTGGAGGGGGGGTGGAGGGGGTCGTCTCTGTACTCGCATTACTCACTAGCAGACGGAGCACGCTGCCAGCACCCAGCATGTCCGCCCACACGCCCCTGCCCTGCCGGTTAGACCTCACGGTTGGAGGAGATGATGGAGAGAATCTGGGATCCAGGAGGGGGGTGGATCCAGAGGAATCTGAGAGACAGAGAGAGACAGACAGAAGCCCAGAAGCTTACGTCCATCCCACAGGCCGATCCTCGGACAGCCCGACCTGATATGGTAGTCTGAAGTCTCCTTGTTGGGGTTCTTTGGGGGGGCGGTGGAGGTGGGGCTGGAGGGGTGTTTCTGTGTAATGACAGCTAAATGATTTGTTTGTTTCCCCTTACCACTGGATTAAACACACATCTTTCTTAGCAAAGTAGCTTTATGTTGATTTTGACGTGGATGGCGCAATTTTAATTCTTTATTGTTTTAGCAGTGCCACGGAAGAATAGAGATTTGGCAGCCTGACTGACTTCACAAGAGTAATTAATGGAACATTTTTACAAAACTAGCAAAATATTTGGACCATAAAACTTATGGCGGCGTGTAATTGTAAAAAGTTTAAGAAGCACCACTTTGTTCTTGATGTCAGTTTAGAGTGAGCAACATTAGTAGAATAAGTGACTACATTTATGTGCATTTTTTTTTTAAAGGTGGCAATTAGTCAAGTTAAGATTTGTGAAGAATTGTAGCAGAATAGCACTGAAAACTGCTTGGAAACAATAAAACTCAGCAGTCAAATAATGTGCAACATGAACATCGGGACACAATCTCAACATCAAATCCTCGTCCAAATATAAGTGACTGTGGCTCCTCACTGGCAGCCAGCATTACTTTCATGTGCCCACAGGGGGCTCTAGTGTACCACACATTTTACTGCCCGCACTGTGTTAGCGCTGCTCAGAGACCAGGGCGCTGATTGTGTTGAGGGTAGACCTTTTGAACTGCTGTGCTGCACGATTGATATAAACATTAACCAAGCTTATACACAAATCATAACATAAGCATGCTGTGATAGTGAAAATTAAATACAAAACGGGGTAAAAATAGTTAAAACAAAACAGGGATTTACTCACAATGTAATGCAGCAGTGCATCAAAGTGGTAGAAAAAGCTGAAAGCTTGAGTGAATGCACATCTTATCTTGATCCTGATATTTCTGACTCTATATGTGTATGTGTGTGTGTGTGTGTGTGTGTGTGTGTGTGTCTGTATGAAATTCCAAGGTGGTGAACAGTACTTGATGAGCTAGCTCTGGAGACCTCTGAATTTTAATGATGTTGGAGATGATATTGTGTGTCCTTCAGCTTGTTATACTGACACAAGCACTCCATAAATCATCATACCTAGCTATCGTAAAATCAATACCAAACTGCTACCTCAGCGCTAACCCGTAATAAGTTTTTCAGCCATCTAACAGCTTAAACTTTGCTGTAATGCCGTTCGACCTATAGGTTAAGATCAGAGCATGCTTAATTTGTTTTGTAATAGAGACTTTCTAATCCTTAATGAAGCGCCTATTAGGGAGGCTTTTGTTGGCACATTGGTGATCAGTTGGTGGAACAGCCACTGCAATTAAGTTTGAATCTTTGTCCTGGAGCAAAAAAAAGGAAAAAGAAAATAAAAAAGAGGGTGAAAAAAAAAAAAAGGAAAGCTTGAACGGTCAATAAATGTTAATCCAGTCAGAACTCGTCTGTGCCTTTGAACAGGACTCATGCTGGGTTTTTTTCACATGCACTTGTTTCATCCTTCCCTAAGAGAGGCCATCCCTTAAGGATACTGCCACTGATTTTGAGGCCAGACTACCACTCACTAATAAGAGCCCATGTGTAACCAATATTGTCCACATTAAACACATTATTACCAGGCTTTGTGTAAAACATAAGCCATAAATACAGTCACAGAAATTGCTGTTTAAAAATGTCAGACCGTAGTTTTTCCATAAGAATGGAGAAATAATGGGACTGCTAGTAGGTTAATAGTGAGAAAGTTAAAGCAAATTAAATGAACCATTAGTTTGTTTTATGGCTTGACAGACGGAAGAATTCATTGCTTCTTTTATTCCCGTCTTCCTTTTGCACTAAAATGATCGCTTGCGTTTTGTTGTTTATGTTTTACCCGAACAAACAAGATGCAAATAACAAAAGAAAACTGAAAATGACAAGCCTCATGTAACCTTGTGGGGTTGTTGTTTTTTTTTTAAGAATGATAGCTATAACTGGGGCAGCATTTCTGAGACACACAACATATGTAAAAGCCTTTGCACAAGAGAGAAGCCATTGCCACAATTTCTGAAGCGTAAACAGCTTATGAAAGTCAAATGGATATGTGGCATAATCTGACACGGCGAGTCGCTGCTTCAAAAACATCCCTAACAAACCACAATGCCAGACAACAACGACAATAGTTGCATGTTTTTAAACGCTCCACAGGTGATCGTGCTGTGATATCAGCCCATCGCCAATCAACAAAAATGGAATTAGTCAGGTATTTAACATGCGAGCATCATTCCTTTTGTTTCTCCTTTAGACAAAAAGGGGCTAATGAACAGGATTAGACCAAATTCTGTATATTTCATACATATATTTCATATATATTTCACGAGTGTCAGTTTTGAGTTTACACTCCAGAGAACGTGGTATTTACACAAAACATAAAAGGCTAACATGGGTGACAACCCCAAAATTTCAGGTTCCAAAGCTTAAACATTAAAGTAGCACCACCATCAGCTTATAACTCGTGCTTTTTTGGCAGTGGGAACACCCACATACCCATGGTTTTCATGGGTGCTGACGTTGGCCGTGATTTACACATAGTAAGAGGTGGTGACCAATTGTCAGAGGTCTTGCTGGCTGACCCTGAAACATCTGTGTTTAGGGTCTGTTGCTGATTACGCAGCAGACAAGGCAGCTAAGAGGGCAATATATCCCTGGCAATAGTGGAGCCTGAAAAATATTTGACTTGAATGGCAGCAATACATGGTGTGATGTTACATTTTAAAATGTAATATTGCGGCACAAGAGGCAAATATTCTCAAGGGCCCAGAAATACAGAAGAAATTATGCAACGTTACATTCTACTGTCTCATGTTGGATCCTTGTTCTGTTTTGTCAAAAATCATTTGACAAAAATGAATCATTACTGTTAAATCTCTATGCCATCAATACAAACTTCCATGTTAGCATTTTTTCAGATACTGACTCAAAGGTATAAATCGCTCAGCCAGCAAAACAAAATTGTATGTAACATTTTATTTTTGATGTTTTATGTTTGTATTTGTGGGCATGTATTTCAAAGAGTTTAAAGTGATGGATAAAGAGAAAAAAACAGTGATCAGTGATCAATGTGTTCAGTTTAAAGCAGGCAGCATTTTCCAACTGATAACTGGTGTGACTGTTATGAAACACAGATCATTTAAGTGCAGAAGTTTGTGATACTCGAAATGAGTGCGATGATGTTAGAAAAATTGGATAGCTGAAATCTTTCTAAGAATGTAAACAGGAAGACGTTTCATAATAAAATATATAATTTTGTTTCAGAGCTCAGACTGTAATTGTCAGTGTTTACAGAGATATTGTTGTTGGAGATTTCACCTTTAACTCACTGTTCCTTCTTTATATTGCAGAGGAAGTTACTATCTCATCACTCATAGATATATATATAAATATGTAAAAATATAAATATGTGTGTGTGTGTGTGTGTGTGTATATATATATATATATAGTCACATTTCCAAAATATGTTCATTTATTAGAAAAAAGAAAGAAATTCATTCATTCTTAAAAATGCTAATATAGCTTCCACCAGCTACCACTATGACTGTTAAACATAACACTGCTTGTTGTTAGAGCTTTACTCTGTTTTGATTTTTTTTCTTTGTCTTTGTCAAAAGAAAAAGTAAACTCAACCCAAGTATTTCTATTTACAAAATAAAAAATGTGTAGTGTAAAGTAGGTCATTTCAAAAGATTAGAGTTGGTTGACATCAGATTATAGCTGATTTAAATCAATCTACAGCACAATGATTATAACTTGGTGATAATATTTGTTCATGTTCACACATCTAAGATAGTAAAAGATCAAAGACGGACAACTGGACATGATTGCCTTAAGTTAAATTTTCATTCATTCATAAATTTTCAAGTCGGGTCAGTCAGATTTGACTCAGCGCTGCTGAGACTCAGTTCACTGGGCAGACATAAAAAATCAGCATTTGTTGCACTGATATAACCTCAACACTGATTCTTAATGAGGAACCAGCACATGCGTGTGTAATTTACACTCATTTTTGTAATACCAGAGTCGTGTTTGTCCATGCCACTGGCAACTTTCATGAGCTTACAAAATCTGTTGACATGGTGACTTTGGAGAGAAGTCTTTTATTTGAATACAGGGGTAAATTGGAGCAGCCTGGTACCTTGCATGTCTGTCACAGGCCTCCCATGTGGCTCTGATGGGGCTGTTAGGGACTGGCGAGGCCAAACCGGGGCAGGGAACTACTGGAGGGGGGAGGGGAGGATTTATACTTAAGGCCAGAGCTGGGATCCGTCAGTGTGGGCGGGTTGGGTCGTCTTCAGCGTGACCTGCCACCTCTGACGAAGCTCTGAAAAGTGCAATCTGACCCTAAATGTTGAGCAGTCGTCCCTCTCTGTCACAAGCCTGCATCATCTGAATGACGAACGCAGGCTGTGGTGAGCTATTATATTTACACTGTATATTTGTGCAATTTGTAAATTACAGTCTCAATAATCTTTATATGAGTTTATATGAAATTAAAGTAATAAAATAACAAAATGGGATGGCTATGAAATACAAAATTATGATATGAAATGCAGCAAAATAAACTCATTCCTTCGTGTGCATGAAAAATGCAGCAATGCCTCTCAATTAAACCCACACAGCAGCAACCACCACTTTTGGACACACAGATGTAGTTTTTCACAATTGCATGATCTGCCAAAAAGTCCACTCTCGCCCTTTGTTGAGCATCTACAGAGGAAGAAACACGGATAATAAAGGTCTCTTTATGATGAGGCTCCTGCACACAGAGCCACAAAAAACTAACAAAAAAAGATCTATCAAGAGGTGGGAATTACATTGGCCTGTGCTGGGGTGGGAAAAATGAAGCAGGCATTTCTGAGCTAGCTCGCAACATAACCTTCAGAAACATCCTATTTTTCATTAGAGTTGTGTCAGACGGCTATGCCTTTAATAACATTCATCCCCGTACCAAGGAGAGGATAACTCAAGCTTTAGGCACATAATGAATGGGAGAATAGGCCCTGGCGCTGTTAAGAACAGGAGGGCTTGCCAAACAGGCAGAGCTGCACTGCTGCACTCATGGCAAGCCTTTCACTGCACGGCATCCTCTTGTATTAACTCCATGCAAATGAACAGTCAGATGCTTCCTGAGGTGGCTCTCTAATGTGGCCTTGTTAATTACTGTCATTAGAGCAGGGGCTAGGAGAGAGGACTAACAAGCCACCGTCCTCATGATCTCTGCATTTGAAAGTCATCTTCGGCGATAAAAACATGTCAGAACCCCAGTAAGAAAATTGCAAATTGCCAAATTTGCTGACAGAGTGGAAAAATTTCTGCTGACTCCAAGCAGCCTGCCAGTGATGGATGCATTCTTGACACAGTCTTGGTGTTTAGACTTAAGAAATAATGAGTATCAATGTCCCAGCCGTGGAATATGCAAAGATGAAAGAGCTCTGTGTGGGTTTAATTAAGGGAAGCAGAGGCAGGAGCTGCTTTCAAACAGAGTGACCCAACATGATCAGGTTCTTATTGCTGTCATTTTTGTGCTGAAATATGGCCGGTAAGGTACAGAGAGTGCTTTAATAAGACCGACATAATGTCATAGCGAGCCCGAAGCAGCCAGTGCATTGTAAATGTAGCCTGGAGATATTTCTGGGCGCTACTGTATGTCTTGGTTTGAGAAACACAGGTTTTTACACGTGGAACTTCACATTCAAATAAGGAAAGAGTGAGGCTCTCTGAATCGGAGCAGTTTTGTTGTAGGAACAGTTGAATTGGTTTTCACTGCATTATTACAACCACGGGGGGTGTGTGCACTCATTGTTTCCACAGTGAAGTAAAGTGTTTTGTTTTACAAATGCCCTCCGGCAGTTCACACTCCCGACATCAAGAGGGAAAACATGTTTCTCATACTTCAGAGAGCAAACCAAAATATCCCCTATTATGTCTGTGATGCATCAAATCCCTGGTGTGGCCTTGAATTTGGTTTCTCCCCAAAAACTGGAGGGTGACACGGTCAATATATTCAACACACGAGGCCACGTCCAGGCTAATATAGAGGACTTTTCTCCCCTTTTCCCCTTCTCTTTCTTTGTCTCACTCCCTCGCTCTCATTCCCTCCTCTGTTTTTCAAACGCCTGTCCTGTTGAGGACAAATCCAAGGCTCTATTTTACTAATGTAACACTGAGCAGACTGTGAGGTGGCTGTGGGGATAATGAGGGACTGCAGAGATGTGAAACAGACAGGCTGAAATGGATAATTAGGACAGAAAGTTTCTGTGATGCCAATGGCACTCTACAGGAAATAGGATCATTAAGTTCTATATAAAATCTCTCTATGCACAGTGTATCTATATGAAATTGCTCATCCTCTTCATCCTTTTCATTACAACTTTTCATTTCATTACAACCGAGCTGTGTTTAACTTAAGGTGCAGCCCTTACCTCTGCTTTAGGGAAATGTCAGAATGTAGCCACTTAAACTATCTTTTTAGCTACTGTACCTGTGAAATACATTTAGCGTAATTACTGGCTTTGACCTGCCAGAGAAATACACGAATACTTCTTGTCCTTCTTGTCCACGGCTCTGCCCACCTTTTCATTCCGCAAATCCAATAGTCTTGTTTTGAAACGTAGGTATCGCAGATGGAAGTTGCGTGCGTTTGACCGTTAGGACAGCATGTGAATGAAAAGGACACCCTCACAGGTCTGCGGTGCTCAGGCGTGTTTCATACAGTATCAAAGGGTCTGCTGTAGGCAAACTGGATAATGAGCTGCAAAAGCTGTTAAAAGGTGTTTGAGGGAGATATCACGCTATGTTGCTCTATTATGATTAGATTTCTCCTTGACAATATGAAAAGATCAAATCAATATCTACTGAGATTTGATGATCCACAAGCCACCCCCATCCAGTTCCCCCTCCCCAGGCTCTATTGAGAGAGCATGATCTGACATCACCACAGTAACATCAGGCTTTTCTCTGCCACTGAGGAAATATGTAACTTCGATTAGTGAAATGCTGAACAAAATGACCTGTGTTTTGGATTCACTCCCAAATGTTGCTGTTTGGGTACTGATGACAGGACCTATTGTGTTCCACTTTAAAGCAATTCAATTAGCAGTCATTAGTCCTCTGAGTGATTACCAGTGGCCTATCGATAGAGAGGAAGGACACACTAATTAAAGGGCATTTAAATGTTTCTCGGCGCAGAGTAATGGGGAGAAACACAGCATTTAAAACGCAGTTTAGAGGAAAATATCCTTGCACAGCAAATGACCGACATAACATGTTCACTTTGCTCTCTGCAAATTCCCTTTATAGACACATATATACTGGAATGGATCCCAGAGGAATACTAAAATATGGTCATACACCAGTCACCAAGAAGCTACCAGCCCTGCTTAGGCGCAGGTAAATATTCAGATGTTATGGTTTTCCACTTTGCAAAAAAATAAAAAAAGACAGATAAACAGCAAAACTGATGTAAAATCATGGCAGGTATTTATAGCACATATGTGAAATTGAATATAAGCATTTCACTAAGAGCACGGAGTGGATTATCTTTCATTTTTAATTGACTGTCAGTGTTGTGCATCTTTGAATTCATTGTATCAGAGATGGATAGGTACTTTCACTGCCTATCATGAAGTTAATTCCATTCTTAGATGAATGGCGGTGATTATGTTGAAGGAAGGTGACTTACTCTAAATCCGCTTCCCTTTTCTATAATAGCTTGCTGCTTTTTATGCAATCACACCATATACTGTAGAAATCATAAGTGAAATTAAATATATCCCGTCTATCAACAAGATGGATACAGAAAGGCTGATTGTTTAAAGACATGCTAAAAACTAGCTCATCCTAATCTGAAAACATTATGCACAAATGAAATATTACAGCATTTCGATGGGTCACAAAATCATATTTCATTTCCATACGTATTTCTGGAGACTCATCATCCATGGCACATGAACACTACACCTCTACAGTGCTGAGAGGACTGCTTTGTGTTAACATAGTGAGAGAGATATTGATTAAAGTATGATACGAAGAAGCCCCAGTCCCAGGGCAGAGCCTTTACAGCTATGATTAAATACACTGCACCAAGGTAAGACCTATATCTCAGACAGAAGTTTGTGCATCTATATACAGCAAATTATCTTCCCCACTTACTGTAGTATCAAAGAGTATAAGTATCAAAGAGCTATGAGAAATCCTAATTACAGCTCTACTGATACTGAAGCAGATACAGTTCATCACTTCACTGAGAATAATTGTTTGTTTTGGATGATAACTACAACTGTCATTGCTTTTTATAACATAAAAAACAACTCAAAGGTGCACGATGACTCTTGAAATAATGCAAAACTTTACCTTGAAAAGCAGCTTACAAATACAGTATAGTAGCTAATATATAGTAGCTATGACAGAACACAGGGATATAAGATGTGAATGAGACAATTAGTAGTGATGGACAAAGGACCTCAGTGATCAAAGATGTTTTCAGGCAGGCTGATAATTACAGCAGTGGACAGAACTGTATTGAAGGGACCAATAACTTCACTAATAGAAACACGTCACAGTTAAATAAGATTTGGTTATAATTAAGGTTATGGAAATTAATTGCAGGAATATTAAGATTGAATCCAAATAAATTTAAATGTAAACATATTAGTGGAGATATAAAACATTTGAGAAGGTAAACAAAACTTGGCATTAAACTCTAGATAAGCTGCCACATCTGAACATGAAATATATTAGTTAATTAGCTTACAAAATTGTCACGAACAGCACCTTTAACTTAAAACGTTGTGTACACAAACATACTTTAAGTTGAAAAAGGTTTAAAGACTGAGGGCTAACTTAATAACCATAATAACAATATGTTTGTTGCTTTTGTGCTCAGAATTAGGTTCTGTGTTGTGTTCGATAAAATCTTAAGAAAAATAAAGTTATCAATAGGTAAATTAATAAATATGATATCAACAGGAACATGGTTTTGTTAATGTTTGGTGTTGAAAATCTATTGTAATCCAACAAAAGTGGGTTCGCTGCTCGAGAATCAATGTTTACAATGAACGATACAGTCTGGGAATTAATTTTCCCACTTCCAGGTAAATAAACTCCTATTGTGGCATGCAGTAAAATATTCATATTTATATCCCACAAAAGTGATTAGATTTTTTTCCCCCATTTGTTTAAAATACAAAACCTCAAGGTGATCTGAAAAATCCACAAAAATATATCTGAAATAATTTTGTGCAGTGAAACATCAGCGGAGGTTTGTGAGGCTACAGTTAAAAGTAAAAACAGTCATATTTACTTTTAACTTAAATTCTTCTTATTTGTACGACCAAATCACGGAGATGTTTTAATTTCTATATTTCCAGGTGAAAATGCCTGACACACAGGTGAATGAGACTCCACAACTTTATGAAGTTTAAAAAGAGGAGGATCCTTGAGCACACAGCATGCTGCTTTGTGCTTCTGTCTCTATCTTCTCAGCTCAATGAGGCGTTTGGACATGAATGCCACCAAATGTAAAATCTTAAAACCTGCTGGAATCTAAATAGAATAACTGTTTTCAAATGTCAGTAAGTGAGTCAAAGAGATCAAGGAGCAGTTTCCAGGTTTTTCCATCAAGATGAGAGGCTTTGTTCGTTTTGTATAAACTCATCAGTTATGATCCTTTTCTTTAAAAACTGGTTCGTCCAATTTTGTATGCCAGCTGCATTCCTTGGTTTTTAGCTAAGCAGCCGAAATAACTGTGAAAAACGTCCCCTTGGTCTGACTTTTATTCCTCACCTTATTCCCAATGTCATTCATTTGCCACTGAAGGTAACAAGCCTTTTCCACTCGGTGCTCTGTAACGGCAGACCTTTAATAGCCATTTCCCGGTGTGGTGAGGGGAGAGAGGGGGAACATGTTTATTTGTGTGTCTGCACATGCCTCTCCAGCGATTCTCTCTGCTCCACTCACCCAGCTGCTGGCTGGAGGAGTGATTCATGGGCCTGACAGATGCCTGGTGCAGCTGGATCTGTCCTTGATCATCCCAAAAGCCTGGACAGCACTGTCATTCACCATTGCCCAAATTATCTCTGTATTGACTGCAGAACCCTCTGTGACAGCGCCGTAATGGCTAATTACCCAGGATGCTTTGGGTACTTTTAAACCCCAGAGTGTTCTCTGGCTGTCTTTCCATGCGGCTGCTGCTGCTACCGCGTGTCGTTGTGAGGGCCACCGTTTTTCTCCAGCCCCACCTGAGTACCACAGCCGAAGGAACCCGCAGTAAAACGTTGAGTGGAAAAAAGGAATATCTTCTTTTCCAGAATTATACAACGATGACAAAGTAGCAAAACTTGTGGTCACAGTGGTGTTTGGTGAACCGTCGCTTGTGACATCTCATAGGAGTGAATTAAATTCCATTTACGGTTTCGCTGTTTCTCTATCCGTCTCTGCACGTCAGGGGAATCACCTTGTCAAATGCACACAGCTAATTATCAAAATCCTTCTAATGATGCTAAAAATGCCTAATTTAAATCTTTTTCAGTATGCAAATATGAAACCACATTTCATCAAGAAAACATGTTTTAGAGGAAAAAACATCTACACATATAGCTGTCAAGAGTTTTACATTTCAGTCAAAAAGTCCACCATAAGCATGCTCATCTACAATTCTGAAGCTGCAATGTTCCTTTAGACTTTGAGATGCATTTCAAGAGAAAGGTGACAGAAGGAAGTGAAAGAAAATGAAAGGAGAGACAGAACGAGGGAAGGAGAAGGTGAGGGAATAGAGGGTACAAAATCCCATCCTGACTGTTAGAGAAGATGATGAGGTCCCCTGAGAGTGGACAGAGCAGAGAGGGAGCAGCTTTTCTTCACAAAGACTCCAGTAATTTGCCACATCCTGTCCGCACACCCGGCATGGAAGCCACTCTGTCCTTAATTACCAGGATAACAAACCCATCCCCTCCCGGCTCCTCGTGGTGCTGCTCTCCTCATGTTACTTTCCCCCTCAGCCAACATCGCCACCACCCAGGCTTCCTGTGCTCCCCCTTCCCATCAGTGTCGGGTAGAAATGGATGGCCTCTGCTGCTGTCTGCAGACAGTGGAAGGATGGACACCAAATAAAGTGATAAAAGCTGAGAGAATGGCCCTGCCTCGGTTAGCAGCTCTGATCTTGATGGACAGGGGCACTATAATGACACAGGGGCCTCACCTGAGTAAACTAGCACTTCTGACAGCCCTGTTAGCCATATACACAGGGGAAACCCTTTCGATAAGCCCACTACCACTGATAGTCTCCAGCTAATCACGCAATTACTGGAAAAACATGCTGATTACACCTCCGGAACAATTAATTACTAGACAGTTTATCATAGCCAAATTCTCTTAGGGTAGTTGCTATTTGCTATAGATTACTTACACTTTCCAGAAATTAAGTTTAGTAAACATTTAATCAAAAGACACTGCAAACCTTGTGGCTTGTAATGACATCGCTGTCATGAGACAACCAGAGTGTAGGGGCCGTGGCCTTTTCGTCTGGTCGGCGTCTGTCATCTCCAAGATGGCGCCACGTCTGCCTCGGCTTTATTTGCATTGGCTTTTGCATACGTCTGCTTTGCTGCATGCATCCTGACTCCACAGATTCAAAACAAAGGGGAAGAGCCAGGAGTGACACTACAGTCCTGGCTCTCTAAGGTACACACAGAAACATTCAGCTCGGAGGGAATGACGAGGCTGTATTGGTGCAGTGTTTATATGCCTTTTTCATCGAGCAGGCAGTGGGAGGGTCTGGTATTCCTGGGGGTGAAGGGGTTAGAGGGGTGTGTGTGTCTGTGTTACCAGTCACCTGCTGCTAAATCCTATTAGCAAGGCCTGGGGGTTAAACCAACCATCACCATTAAAGGCCTGTCAGGGGAAAGCCCACAAATAATAGGGCTGATCGCTACAACTCACAAATAATAAGGTGCTTTGATAGAGGATAATCAATTAGTGATAATAGGAAGAGGCTTGACAGTGTGGGGATGCCTCTGAAAGGGAACAATAGTAACACAAAGACAACAACAAATTGTTTGGGAGAAATTAAAGATTTGACTTTTATTTAGAGCCCTTTTAGGGGCGCACCATTAAATCAAAGAAAATATAAAATTTTTATTAAATTTTTATTTTACTTCATTTTTATTTATCATTTTGAAAATAACAGATTGTGATATTGGAGTTTTAGTAAAAAACTGTTTTTAAACTATTTTTTGTTAGTGTGAAAACAATGTCATGATCTGTACATTTGCTTCGGTCTCGGCTGTTAATGATGTTTTAGTTGTTGATGAGGTGCTTCATTGACACCTAAGTGGCAACACTTTGGATGTTAATTATCAAATGTTAACTTTGTTTGGTTATACAGCAGCAATTCCTCACATTAAATTACTCATCACAGCATCTCATTACAGCTGTATTCAGACATGCATGTCTTTGAACAAACAGCAGAGGTGTCTGTCTTGACTTTTCAGCTCACTCAAGGACAAAACAGTGGTTAGTTTTTAGGCCTTATCGCCCCTAAGAAAAAACTACAACTGAAAGTCATAAAGCAGATATTGTTATTCAAGGATTAGAGTGTCAGCCAAAACATTTCCATATGCTTTCTAAAGCGGAGAAAACGAGGTGAGAAGAAATTGGCAAAGCAAGTGTTAAATGAGATGAGAAGTGACAGTTTACATCTCCAGCCACAATTAACACGTTGATGGCGTTTTTCGCCGGGCCCCTCACAGTGATAATGCCTGTTGTCAAATCTGTTTAGCACGCCAAATCTCCTGGAGCCTTCAGCTAGGCAGCAAGCTTTTGACAGATTGAAGGTTCAGAGATAGGCTATCATGACAGATGGAAGCTGGCATCGATGTTCAGCTCTCGCCAATCACAGGGGACCTGCCCCCCTTATTCTGTGGGGCGCAGCTCCGCAACCTTCCCCCCTCTGATGGGAGCAGGGGATGGCATTGTTAAGCAGTGCATCTGTGAGACTCAGTCTCCTCTGATGGAAGCATAAGGCAAAGAGCTCTCAAGCAAAAGACGGCCACTGCTGTAAGCGCATTTCAGATATGATGGGAGGCTAGCTCAAGGGAATTGTGGAAGAGAAAAAGTTTGAAACATTTTGAGGAGCTGAGGAAAGACCCAGGAGAGAAAAGAGCGACTGCAGCAAGCCTCAGCTATTCAGTAATGCCATCATTAAATTTGATTATTACCTAAATGCTAGCAAATGCTCTGCACAGTCACAGCACAGTGGAGTTTGACAGAAACATTTACCTGATCAATCCTTATATCTGATTAGCAGAATGACATTTTTCTTCTGACCAACAGAATCTCAACTATTAAATACTCAATACTGGGAGGGAAAATCAATTTAGATAGCCTTGGCTTGTGTATAAAGTCCTCCTTAGAACTCATACTAGAGTATGATTACCCTTAATGAGATCCACCTGAAACAGTGCACAGGAGAAACTCATTAAACTGAGCTTGTTCTAATCAGACAGGCTTATATGGATTTTGCAGACATCAGAAATTGTTCTGAAAAAGAAAAATACACCAGGGCCTCTGAAACAGAAGAAGGGATCCGATAATTAAGTGTCTGCCATGCGCTGATGATATCACGAGTGTTAATGATCACTATAATGACAGTTCACGCTGCACCCAGTTGATTTACAATACACCTACTGTGAGGCACCACTGCGACAAACACTGCGGCAAACACCCAAGCGAAAACAGTTTAGTACAGACTAAAAAGCCATAAGTTAGACCCAATAGGCACTTTTAGGGAAAGGAATTAAATGCTTACTTGCACACTAAAATTTCTGCAGGTAGCTAACTTTGAGATGCAGTGTTGTTGGTTTACTTGCTGGCAGGCAGCCCTCTAAGTTGTTTGGTCTCTCCCTCCCTGTTTAGGCGAACACATTGTTGATTCAGACCCATCATGTTGAGGCTTGAGGTCACCCTGTCTCAGGCTTGGCTAGTTAGCAGCAGCCCACCTGATGGCCCAGAGGAAATCACAGCAGCCGCACTCACAGGAGAGGGCCTGACAGCCAGGCCCCGCACCAGAGAGAGGGGTCCAGCCAGGGGGGGGAGAGAGGAGGGTCAGTATGGGGGGAGGGAGGAGAGAAAGGGAGAGGGTTCTGGAAAGGAGGGAGGTGGGGGGAGGGGGGGGCCTTCAAACACAGGGAGGGATGAGACGGCTAAAGAGGGCGCAATGGTGAGTCGTGTTGTGATCGCGGCTGCATTAAGTGAGAAAGTCTGGTAAAGAAAACGTGGCGAGGCCTCAATGACGAAAGAAGGCTGTAAGGAAAGAAACAGGGCGAATAAAACAAGTGATGCTAACTTCCTGGGTGGTATACCAGAGAAGAAAGAGATGAGGAACGAAGAAGACAGTTCCTGGGTTAAGTTGTACGAAAAGAGAAAGAAGAGGAAGGTCCAGTGAGAGTGATGAGGATCCTCATTTACAAAGATGGATGCCTGATATTTTTGGGGGAGAGAGAGAGATTTCTGCTTAGGGGTATATGTGGATCTATACAGGGGGCTGGTCCAGTGGTCTAGTTGTCTAGTTTTTCCAACACCTAACAGCAGTTTCTGCTCAAGCAGAAGCAAAACTGCACTGTGTAAATGAAGTGAGGCATCAGTGTAAGTTATCCTGGGGCAGTGATGCTGCTCTTGCAGAGAAAACGTTGGCTGTAAAATGCTGTGATGAACAGCAGACATTTCCAGTTCACAAGTCTCCCAGTCTCTCCTGAGAGTCTGCTTCATCCCTATTATAGCCAATAATAGCCCATTGTAGTCATATGCTCTTTCTCTTCACTGTGACTGAATGAGGACACATTATTTACTGAGAGGAGACAACGCTAATACACCGCTGCAGAAAACTGCTGACGGGAAGAGGGCAAAAATCATAGGTTTTCCCTCCTAGAGGACGTTATACTTTATATTTCTATTTATGTTGAATAACATCCCACAATCTGCCAATACACCTCCAGACAACCTCCACGGTCGCTCTCACTGCAGGTTCAAATACAAGGTGGTAAACTGAGGAGATAGAAATCAATGTTTTATTTCCACTTTCTACAGTGGGTGTATATTGACGCTGATAAGGTCATTTTGTGTTCTATGAGATGAAAGAGGCCTCTTTAAAATGGTAAGTATGACATGGTTCAAAATGGTAAGATTGTTTGTCACAAAAGCTGCATGATGTTTATCAGGGGAGATTACAACATTTTGATTTTGATTTTGATTACAACATGTTTCTCATCGTGCACTGTATGGGAACACAGCTTTAATTTATGGTTTGTACAGATCATGAGCAACGGACAAATTAAAATGTAAAAGACGAACTAATTAAATGAGTCCTTTAATACTTGTTAAAATGTAATCTCAGTGGATGAGGGCCTTCTCTTCTGGAGCATTTCAGCAGGGCAATAACTGCAAAATGCAGATCAAAACCTCACTGTATCCATGTGCCATTGAACACAGTTTCTTTAGGTTTCTATTTTGTGCTTATGTCCAAAGGCATCCGGAGACAAATGCCTCACCACAAAGTCATACACCATTAATGCAGTCAGTGGTGCTGTAGCCTCAGAATCTTATTATCTTAGTTGGTTCAGCCTCATTAGCTGTTCTATGCATATTAATGGATGGGAAATGGAAAACTATACCCCATTTAAGAACAAAACATGCTCAAAGTACTCGCTGCTACGAGGTTATAGGACATAACTCACTCTGCAAATTGCTATCATCGGGCTCCTGGCAGAACCCTGCTGTTTTCTTTACCCAAAAGCCCATGGTTTCCTCGCAGAGACAGAGTTTCATTAACCTGCACTGCATTCAGATACCATTATGGCTCTAATTATGGCACATGCTCTTGTGAGGAACTGCCCGGGTTCTCAAAGACTTTTATGTCCATCTGTCCTGTCGCCAAGGCCAGGGTCGTCCCCGCAGTTCCAGATAGGGAAGATGTGGTAATCTCAGATGCATTGAAGCTGGCTTTGTAGACTTATGCAGGCTTATCTATCATGGTCACGACTGCATTAGACATAAGACCTAAAGTTTGCAGGCACTGAAGTAGAAAGGAGAGCAAATTAAATTCTTCTCATCTACCTCCTCAGCTGTGTCCGGATTGCATCAGTCAAAAAACCCCCCCCAAAAAAAACAAAAACGTGTACTCTTGAGGATAACTCTTGCACCTGACAGTGCAGAGGTAAGTCTTTATGTTGTGCTTGTTCTCTCCACAATAGAAAGACAATGCTGTTATCTACTGTACCAGTCTGCAATTAATGATTAGAAAAGCAAGATAATGACAGTGTGTTTTCTTGTTCTAGACTCAGCACATCTGCCAACAGAGCGATGGAGACCTTAGCTTGGGAAACAAATAAAACCTCTGTCCAGTGTCTCATTATCCATGAAAGTATCTCCTTGGCTTCCTCTGTCTAATCAAAGAGAAAGGAAACACGGGAACAAGCTGAACAATTCCAGCATGAGGGAGATTGAAACAGTTCCCTCAGTGTTGAGCATTGCTCACTCACAGCAAATAGTGAAGGTAAGAAGATCCTTTGGCAGGTGCTGTGGGCTGTCAGAGCTGTAGATGAGCTCTGCTGCTGGATAACATCTTGCCAAATGCTCGAAGCTTGTCAGTTAGCAGTCTGCCTGAAAATGGTGGACAGCTACTAACCTCTCGGAGAAAAAACAAAGACCAACAGTAAGTTCCAGGCCAAGAAAAGAAAACTTTAGAGTTCCCCAAGTGCAATTACCACTGCTGTCACATGGATAAAGGTAAGCCACTTCGAAGTGCAATGCGTTTTATTGTATTTTATGGAAATACTGCAATGAGAGGGCATTTCAGATGTTGCCTGTCAGACACTTGAACTAAACGGTGGTAAGATTCTGTTGGAACATTTTCTGGTCAGTGTGTGGAAAACTTCTTCTGTGTTTTGTTTTTTAAGAATGTTTTTAAAGGTGATACTTTTCACTAAACGAATGCCTAAGTTAATGTCTACATTTAAATGAAGTTACATGTCACATCTGCAGGAAGTTTACTTTGAAAAATGTGTGTGTGTTTACATAATCACCAATCAGCACCTCTTGGTGTCTGTGAAGATATTTAAGCATGAAAATGTTCGTTTTCTTTGGTTTAACTTGCTCTTTCTGTTTACTTACTACTTAAATGCTGGTACTAATACATTCAACTTATAATAATTCACAGTCGTTCTCCAAACATTAACATGGTGTGGATTAAAATTAATCAGAAAAATACATGGCAAGGGTAATTCAAATATAAAAGATAAATTCAGCTCATATTCTGCCAATGGAGAGAGTACACTTACTATATATATAGATAGATAGATCGATAGATAGATAGATAGAGTATTACACACGAGGATCTGATCTGACAAGTAAAAAAAAGTTCTCTCTTCTGTAGTTTCTTCTCCTTTCTCTTCCTGTCTGTCTGTCTGTCTCACCCTGTCTCAACACATTTTCTGAACTGTTACAGCTAACGACACTGATATCAAAAGCACAGTCAACAAGCCAAACAGAAGTGTAGCCCAACAACACTGGACCCTGCTATTACTGTCAAGAAAAACAGACCTATAATTTTCCATAAGTATAACTCAAGGTCTTCAATTAAATATATGAACGTATCTAATTTTTCATTTGGTTAAAGAATATGAATAAAGTGTAAGGTTTCCCAGAAAAACAAGCAGTACCAGAGAGCCTTTCCAGTACTGCACTGAATCAACACCTTTCGCATTCAGATACTTCCAGCTCATTGTTTTGGTTTGCGTGAGCCAAAACACACTACAAGGCCACGAAGACAAAAATCGTATATAGATGGCAGGTGAAGAAAGTTAAACATCTGTCAAAGGGAAGAGACCCAGATATTTTTTTCTTGTTGGTGAAGTTGAAGAGGACCAAACCCGAGAATACAAGACTGGCACTTGACAGGTGGCAAGAAAGAACAAGATGCCCATTAGAGCTGAAACAATTAGGCGATTCATCAATTAGTAGATTGACAGAAAACTGATCAGGAACTATTTTGAAAATAGAATAATCATTTCATTTACTTTTCAAGCAGAAAAGCCCCAAAAATGGCTCTGGTTCTAGCTCCTTGAATTGGAGGACTTGTTGGTTTTATAGCATCATAAATCAAATATCTTCGGGTTTTGGACTCCTGATCAAACAAAGACATTTGGAGATTTGAACTCTTGTAAACTGACATTTTATGAACCAAACAAATAATCGATTAATTGAGTAGCAGATTAATCAATAATGAAAATAATCGTTAGTTGAAGCCCTAATGCCCATACTGCTCCGCTTCTGTTGGATGTGTAATCAGGCAATTGTTTGCAATTGATTAAGCCAGAAGAACTCTATAAGCTGTACTATGATGGCAGATTGAGTTGAGTGTGTTTTGGAGTCTTTCCATCCTCCTGTTGCTTAATGCAGCACTAACAAAAACTGCTGACAAAGGTACAGCATGTTTAGGACTTGCAGGCTCTTTCTTGCAGGATAACTTTAAAAAACCCAGTGACATTTTTGATTTATTTACAATTATGTTGTTACAAATATTTAAAATTACAACTCCTCTTCATCCATCATTGGACATTTAGAGGTGAATGAAGGTTTCAAGTGGTTTAACTTCTCAGCATGCCGGGGTGATGTACAGGTGTGACTACAGGGCACACAGCGTCACTGATGGATGTGGCTCGTTGTCGTCAGAGGTGAAACACTGCTGCTCGGTCCCGTGTTTAGTTACTCTTTAAACAGGATCTGGTTACAGTTACATGAAATGTGAAAATGAAAATGAAAACTTTACACTCAGCAGACATCTTTCTTGAAACTGGTGAATGAACATGGTTTTAAAAGATTTGTTGTTCACAAGGACCAAATGCATGTAACCCCAGAACAGCTGATACACATCAGCTAAGAGGCTCCTGATGTGACCCGTTAAATCTAACAGGGAAGTCTAAAACACGTGCAGTGTACTTTATTCTTTTACACTGACGGATTAGAATTTGATATCATGTCACATATGAGGGTAACATGTTTGGTACTACTTGGATGTAACATAAAAAATAACATTTAAAAAAACCAAGGCATTAAATGTATACAAGCATGTGTCAAACTTTAAAAAATATGAACTTGAAGGTCATTTACTGTCAATAAATGTAAATCAATGGAATTATGTTTGAAATATGAAATATGTTAAACTACATAAAGACCACAATACATTTTCTCTTCAAAGGTAATAATAAGAAAAACTTTAAATCAAAAACCAACATTGTTTTTGATTATGAATAAATATTACCTCTAGTAACAAAAGAAAACAAGAAGACACATTATGAGCTGTGCAAATGGTATGAAATGGTGTACACTTCCTGTCTCCTGAGTGAGCGTGATCACCTCGTCTCCTCATCCCCGCCTGGAGGTGTTATGAATATCATGTGGATGGAGGAAAGCAGACTTTGTTGTGCATCACATGAAAAACTGGAATATCGCTGAACAACAACTAACTATGACCTCTGAAACAGAGAAACAGCTGATTTGTATTTTAATATCATTCACTTTTGCTCAGTATAGGTCGTAGTTAGTTGTTGTTCACTGACAGGTTGATAGACTTTGTAGAGACGACTGTCAGCCCGTTGTCATTAGCATACATGCTAACTAGCTTTGGACGACACTGGGGTGATAAAATAACCAAAACATGACCTGGTTGAGCAGGTGTACAGTGACAGCTTTCTGTTAGAAATAGCTTCAAGCTACACTGAGAACATTTGTTCGTCTCTGGTTAATGTTAAAACGCACAATACTACTTTCTGCTGTTAGTGAATACTGCAGTAACATTACTCCAACAGCCTGTCGATACCTGTGTTGCCAGAGTGCTCAAGAGTGTGTTGCTGAGACAGAAGCAGGTCTCCAATAATATTCATTTTCTCCATGTTTGTCTAAAAATTGCCATTTAAGCATCAGAGTATTCAGAAGATATGTTGTATGAGAAAACGGATACAATATTTACTTCACTGACTATGGGGCGAAAGAATCAGTCATAATCTGTGCTCACATTCACTTTCCATTGGACTGAATAGACTCAGGACCTGCTGCTAGTCTCCTTAGGGGGGGTGGGCTGTGTCAAAACCCATGTGAGCCACAAATATATGAAAAGACTCTTAAGTGGGTTGTCTTTTTCTAAACTGTCTCGATATTTCTGCACAAATAAGCCTTTCTAGCACACTTTCAACACCATCAACATTGTGGTCTACAGTAAAGAGTCACCAGCAAACTGTTTACATTAGAAAACTAGTGGCAAAATACATTAGTATGGTCCATAGCTCGTTTAAAGCGGAAGGTAAAACCGAGCACTGACTGAAAAAAGTTCTATGTTGCACCTGCAGTATGCACGTTCTCCTGGGACAAACTTAACAACCCTTAAAGGTGCTAAACAGCACTTTTTATTTAGAGTGGACAGGTAGGTGTAGTTTTCCTCCTTTTTTTCAGGATTTTTAACACCCAGCTGAGGTAGTCCCATGAGACCTCAATGGTGACCTCATCTGTAAAGAAGAGATATGATCACAAATTCCTCTCAGGTTAGTTGAACTCTTTTCCCCCCTTGCTTTTTTACTTCTTAGCATTTATATAATTAGTCGATGTATCAACCCTATCTATGATAATCATTTAAACTGCTGAAGGAATTTATCAAGTTAAAATACAGAAATGGCTGGTTTTGAGCTGTAAAATGTGTGGTGTTTGTCTGTTTTTGGTAAATTATTCGGATTAAATCAGTAATCCTACTATGCCACTTTAAGATCTATTAAATACTTTTGATTAGTAGGTAGTTTTGCCATTTTAAAAACAGTAAAGAGATAATCTGATAATGGGAATAATCTTTATTAACATGCATACTTAGACTATATATTGCCATATAAATTGTATGTAACTTCTTCATTATGTTTCCATGGACTACATCAATGAATGTGAACTATTTTAATATGGCCAGAAGAATGGCGTCCTCAAAGACTTTATATGTAGAATATGGCGAGCGTTATTGATTCCTCAACATGAGCAGGATGACCTATCTGTAAATCACTCCAACTGACAATTCACATTTTGAATGTGTAAGCAGAGTTTAAGAGATGAGCTACAGTACGAGGATGTTTTTCTTTTCATTTCCTTTCCTCATAGAACAAACCATCTGAATTAATGGCACTTCACGACTGAAAACACAGTTGAAGTATACTCACTTGCATGTCCAACACTAATTCCAATAAACCCTTTTCCGAAATGATCAAAATAATTTTGCTTTAATTATAGCCGCCATAACAACGAGTCAGTGAGATAAATAAATAACTTCACTGTCCTCCCTGGAATTGTGCTGATGCGGAGGCCTGCCTAGGCATTATAAACCTAATTAGCAGAAGATTACTATGCAGTGTGCAAGGCTGTGGTCCAGAAAGACATCATTAGATCTTCTGATGGGGATATGCCTTCAGCACATTGATTCTTTTTCGCTCCAAGAACAATGCAGATTGCAGACTTTATAATTGGGCTTTCAGGTCACTTGTGACTTCACTTTCACCATGTGTGGCTGGAGATCTCCATTCAAACAAAAGAGGCCGATAACAAAAAGGCATTCCCGCTGAGCTCAAGCAATGAAGAGGATGTTCATGGATTATGAGATGCACCAGTGAGACCAGGATAAATAAAAATCATGTGAGCAATACATACTGCAGGACTACACAACTATTCTACAGAAAAGATAATAAAGCTTTCAATCCAATCAGATGTTCTGAAAACAAAACCAACTCAAAAAACAGCAATACTGTTTGATTTAATTTAGCATAATGAATCTTAAAATAATGGATCTCTTATGACGACTGCATGTAGTCTCAATTAGACTGAATAATATGAATATATATTAATTATCTAAAACTATGCTTTAATTTTGACCATCCACTACTCTTCCACCATGATCAACAAAAACGCTACTCACTCCTGTTGGAGTAAAGCTCCCTTAAAAGCACTATGTTCAGCCATTTTACTAAAATCTTAAATAAAAAAATTATTTTAAGTTTTTATTTGTGGCCTGTTTTAAAAATGGTAACGTCTTCAGCAGGTCTGCACATGTTGATGGACTGACTAATGCATTGTTTATGTCTTTTCATGGTGGGCACATTTTACATAACAATGGGTAGATTAATCAATAATGCAAATAATAATTAGCTGCAACCCCATGGTTGACCCTATGGTTCCCCATGAGCAAGAAAAAGGAGAAAACTGATTGTTTCACCTGTAAAATTGAAAGTTAAGACAGAGTCGTGTCAATCAGATTTTCACAAACCTATCAGCGCTATTGTAACAATTGTTTTTATATAATATATAGTATAATCTCCCTAGTCTTCTGCCCCAGATGTTTGAGTTTCTCAGCGTTTCACAAAAAGAGAGAGAGCCCAAAACCCCTATACTTTGGCCCTGTCTTATTAGGGATCTTATTCTTCCTGTCATTACCAAGAATTTATAACCACTAGTGGACTGCAGATTAATTGACAAATCATCTCACCCTTACTCATGAGTAGGATGGTGGCTGACTAAATACTTTTTTGCCCCACTGTACATGGTGCTTAAGCAACTTCACTTTGGGAAACAACTGAGTCCAATCCGCCATTTTCTAAAACAAACACCATGGATTCAGACTTGCAGCTGGTGGCTTGCGGAATAAAGCAGGTGAATGCTGGAGGTCATGGTTGTAATTAAACCAACAAAATAACATCATCTGCAAAAAGCTGAGATCTAATCCTGAGGTCACCAAAATGAACTCTCCTCACTCATCGGTTGCCCCAAGAGACTGTGTCCACAAAGATCACAAAGAGAATCAATGAACAACAAACAAAGTGAGTTCCTCTCTTGTTGAAAGTATTCATAAACTGCTCTCACTCCAGTTATACAAGGAAACTGCTTGTAGCAGTGATCCCGACATTCTGTATTCCCACAATACACTCCAAAAGGCATACAGAAGGATATAGTCCTGTATGTGTCCTATGTAAGCATTCTCTCCACAAGTCTACAAAACATGTAGCCTTAATGGGAGGACTCACATTAACCCAGCAGCATCCTTGAGAAAAAGGTTCCACAGAAAAGAATCCACATTGCTTACATATCTAAAGCTTGATGATCAGCCTGAGCCTCTTTTCCGGTATCCTGGCATAAGCTTTGCTGTAGAAAGTTGAGCAGTATGATCGGATCTGATCCAATCTGCCAGTTCACAAGCACTGTCCCTGACATGTCCAAATACTAAAGAGTCTTGTCAACCAAGATAAGATAAGATAAGATAATATCATCTCAAGATGAATCTCATGTTTTGTCTGCCGTCCGACAATATGTCCAGTTGAGGTCGGCAGTTCTTGGTGAGAACAGCCTGGGTCATCTGATGGTTTGCCATAGCTGCCACTAAATTGTTCCACACTGAGTTTTTGCTTACCAAAACCCATAGAGCCAAGACCCATATGGTTTACACCATTTGCTTATTTTTTTAATGAATGAATGTGAGGAAAACTTACTACTTGTTAAATTTTAAAATGTGGGGCTTTAAGGCTATAGGAGTAAAAAAAACCAACTATGATAACCATAAATATTCTAATGCTCTCTTCTGTTGCTTGGGTTGCTTTTTGTTTGCTTACTTTGCATTCCTCTATGTGCGTTCATAAGAGAGTTTGTTTAATCAGCTTTGCTTGCTGCCTTCCTATCTGGACTCGCCCGTCGTATGCCTGTCTCCTGCACCTCGTTCTCTCCGGCTGGCGTTTGTAGCAGAGCACTACAGCCCCATTTGAGGTATGATAATCAGCTGATTAGCCAGCGAAGTCCTTTTCCCAGAGGCTCCTTTGTGTGCAAAATCCTCACACTCATTTGACATGTGGACATCATCAAGCTGATGAAATGCAATTGTAATGAACAAGTGAGGCATAGCATCTGCAGTGGGACCCTGAACGAAAAGGACCCTTCCCTCCTGACATGCTAATGCTGAAAGCTGCTCTCTGCCTGTACTCCCGGTGGGTCCCTCATGGAAATGTGAAGAGATGCATATTCAAACCAGCGCCTTCTGAGGGGGCTAGATGTACGGAAGAGAGAGATGGAGGAAAAAACCCTGTGTGGACTTGGCCAAATGTTAATTCTGAGACAGATTATATTGCATCACGCGCAGTAATGATCTGACAGTTCATTTGTGAGGAGAGTTCAGGATCTGAGGTTTAATGCTTGGGTGGACGCAGGTGCTGAGCCCCAGCTCCTCAGAGCTGTCAGAGGAAGGCAGGGGGCTGCTGTCAAATTATCCCAGTTAAAAAGGCTGAGGCGCCTGCAAATATGAAAGACATTTAAGAAATTAATGCATTCGTATTCAACACATATTGCAACAGTGTTTCATTAGAGGTGCTGTAGTCATATTAAAACTGACATCTGACCTTTCACATTTCTCTGAGGCACTCAGGAACATTCTTATTACATACATGCTAAAGTCAAAGAGAAGGTAATTGTGATAACTAGCAATAATTAAACAAACTGACATTTTAGCACCATCATTCTCCCTCTTATTTCTGTTCTTTGGCACAGAACAGCAGAATAACTATATAAAATATGTGTTTGTGTGGCTGGATTTTTATTTTAGAGGAAAAGATATGAACTGTGAAAAACCTGGAAGCTATGTGACTATCACATACTGCCTAAGTATACCATAATTTCATCTCTTAGTTGTTTTGTGTTATTGAGTAGACTTATTGTATTACCACTGCTGCTTTGTTACTGCATAATCTTGCCGTGATTATGATAAGCATGCATAATGGAGACAAATTCCATACAATTTCCCTGATCAACATTTTCTGCTTTCATGCATAAAACATTCATCATGAGCAGATACAAGGAGGGAAGTCATGGAGACTATCAAAGTCAGGATTTCATAAATTACAGCAAGACAATTTCTCAACACCATCCCTCCAGCTGTGGTGTCACACAGCAGCTTGTAAAGTTTATCTGAGTAAATCAGACTTTTTACAGACAGACTAAACCTTCTGGATATTCACATAAACAGTGGAGTGTAGAGCTGTGCTGTGAAATGCAAGTACAGTTGGCAGAGGTCAGGCTAAATAAACATACTGATGATGCTATACATATTGTTCTATATGGATAGATGTAGGTCACTACACCTGTGGCCTCCACCTGAGCTGCTTTGTGATGACAGGACCTCTGGGCTTGGACCTCAGAGACAGAGCAAATGGGCAGTCAGCAGGCCCCCTGCTTTTTGAGCCTTTTGGGTCGCTGAGGTGTCAGGGGCTGAGAGGGTCACAGACCCTGGAATCTAGTCTCACACACATCAACACTATCCCTAACCCGGTGTAAGCACAACTAGACCCTAGGCTCTGAGGTGGGCTCCTTCCCACCAGGTGTTCGGGATGGCATACATGTCTTCAGGGTATGGAGTGCCGCTGGCCGCCCAGGACTACACATGGTGCTTGGGGTCAAACATGGAGCCATGCTGGACCAGCTGTCGCTTTGCTGTTCGCCCCAGCTCTGAGCCAGGCCCGCTGCAGAGGGCCAGATGCGCACACTCAGTCACTCTTCCACAGCTTACAGCAACATGGGTCTCACTATCTGACCCCGGTGCTTTAGCATTATTTTGCCAAGATCATTGCACTAAAGTAAGGAGACATGTTGTGATCATGGGGAAAAAAAAGATCTAACTTTGGTTCTCTGAACAACAGCACAGAAAGTGTGCAAACAGTTGCTTAACATTCCCCCAATAATTGGCAGGGTCACTGTTCTGTGTTTCCATTCAGCATACAAGGGCATCCATTAATTTGAAAAGGCTAAGCTACCATGCACACATATGTATGCACCCAGATCACAGACTCCGTACTGCTTTGGAAGCAGCAGCACTCCATCTTCTGTCTAACTGCAGCTAAAAGCATGAAAGCAGCAGTGAGATTTCATTTGGCTAACTGACTGAAGGCACTGAGGGAGTAAAGCTCGCTGGAGAGATTTATACACCCAGCCTGATGCCTCCTGCTCCCTATAATAGAACAAAAGCTTGTTGTCTCTTCCAATTACAGATGTCAAAACGCTTATTTTGAGGGTTGTGATCTTTTCCCTTTTAATCTGCAAAGATAAAAGGTCTCAGCTTCATTAGCATGTGTTTTCTCCCCCCAGACTCAGATTCCCTGCAAGCAGCCAGCTCAGCCTCACAGCCTATTACCCACTCTTGGGGCCATTAAGGTCTAACATTAATGATGTGTAATTAGCATATGATGACAAATAATAACAATGCACTCCCATTCGATGTAATGGGGGGTAGGATAATAACATGGAATCCCACTGTTTCAACCCTACATAAAGCTCACAATATCTATGTTTTATTGCCCACTCCGTTATTCAGAGGTATAATGGAGTGGGATGTAGTACTTGTACATAAATTATTCAAATTAATGTTTATCAAGAAATATCACAATTACAATACATCAATAAGTCAAACTGCTTAATCTGCACAACGCACGCCTGTACTTTAATCATGCTCAATAACGGAATTAAATTTTAATATATTTCTCGGAGCTTGAGCTTTTTCACGTGTGTGAAAAACAAAGAAGAATGTTGTGAGCCACCACTATCATGTTGTAGCCTTATAGTCCGTCTGTATACAAAGAAATCTTTAAATGTATTCAATTAACCAAATGGGTTAAATGGGCAAATTATGGAGCTCTTTTAGCTCCCTCCACATCTTAGCCGTATCCCTAATTTATAAATTATCTATTAAAGTTAATGACAGCGAGAAGTTAAACGGAGGGGTATTAGTAGACAAGTGATATGCTTAGAACAGAGGCAAAGCAATCAGAAGTGACAGACCGTCTTCAAACGGCTCTTCTCATCCATTAAACAGGCTGCCTGTTTGTGTCAGCTGTGGGTCTGGAAGAAAACCATACAATTAAAGAGACCCCGCATGTTTACGCACACACATTCATATGCAGCTCCAACACGGAGCATCTTGTATTGTGTTTTGTGTAATGCAGCCCACACTACTTTTTTATTTTTTTATTTTTTATTTTTCACATCTGTCACAAAACAACCCATCACCAATTATACTGAAGCACAAACACGGCCGTTTTCAAATTTGTTGGTTACCTCCTGTAAAGAGGATGGTGGGGCATCTCAGAATCAAACTAATCAAAGCACCTCAAAAGTAGATTCTGAATGAATATATCGACAAACACAAAAGTGACGTGCCGTTGAAATAAACAAGTGTGAGATGTTGTGAGACATCCTACTGTCTTTGTGTTTTAAATGTGAGTAGAAAAAATTGTGTTTTAAAAAATTGGTGTCCTTGTCTCTACCATTTAAAAATTCAGCAATGACGGAGCTTTCTATAAAATATATTACTGCTTTACTGGTTCTTTCCATAGATTACTGGAAAACCATTAAAATGCTATTAACAAGCATGTGCAATTTAATGTAAGTTGTATCCAAAGAATATCAAAGATCTCACTGAAAAGGATAAAATATAAAGTGCATGAATGCGAAAGGCAAGTTTAAAAAAATAAAAATAAAAAAACATACATCCCAGCTGTTTCAAATTGAATTTGCTCTCTGGAAACACAGACATTCTCTTTTTTCAAGCGAGCAAAGCAGAGCTATTCGAAACCCTGTTTACAGCACCCAGATCTCAAATTGACTTGCTAATGTTAACTTTTATTCCGTTGCCATGGGTTACCATGTCGTGTGATTTGACACCGAGCTACAGACACTGCTGATTAGTAGCATCCAGTTCTGTCCATCTCTGTGCATCACTGAACCATCTGGTCATTTATTCACTAATAAGCCCCTAATGGCCCAAATATTCAGCGGCCTGTCATTGTGACATGGCAGAAAATGCCTACATCTTTCAACTAGCCTTGACATGTTGCTTGTTTCACATCAGAACTCGTCATTTACAGGAGAGAAACTCAGAGGAGTAAAAACTTGACCTAATCTGCAGTGTTAACACTGAGGCAAGGAGCTTTGTTATCTGCTAGACTGACTGAAAGGATGTTAATGCATTCATCCTTCCCCACTTCAAGATCTTCTTTTCTGCCACAGGGAGAGGGATATGAGTGCTGTCAATAGGAATTTGATTATGCACACATTGATTCTACGCTCAAAAATGAAAGATTATGCACAGCCCAGACTGTGAGATGCTGTGAGAGAATGCAACATGCGGCTCGTGGTTCTGCAATGTGTTCACGTCCAACCTGTCATTTGTCGCCAGAACATTGACTTTTTGCCATAAATATTTCCAGATGAACAAAGCCAGCTGGGATTATAATTGGCGACATGCAACGATAAATTTAACCTTTCCCGGGACACTGGTGGCAACCAATTAACTACCTATTGAATAAAAAATATCTTCAATTATCTATCTCGTTATGGCCATGTTGGCCTGCATTTACAAAGAGCAAAGAGAAAAGAAGATGAACAACAAAAACATTTTTTTCCCCCCCTTATGTTGACTTTTTATATTCACAAGAGATTAATTTTGATAAGAATTAATGTGTAATTCATTATAGTTGTGGACACAGCTTAAATATGCGATAAAGACAATTTATCATTATGCTGATCACTTATCTGATGTGCCACAAAACACGAAGGCAACCACAATTGTTGCAAAAGAATAAACACTTTAACACAAAATTGTAAATGAAATCCTGAAACGGGCTTTTTCTCTATCATTGGTCTGATTGGAGTGTGAATGAGCTTCATGTTGACCGACTGGTTGCAGAACCTCTCTGTCAACTTAACCAGCAGCCGAGGACGGTGTGAATGTATACTTAACTCCCTGTCACTTAGCAAGGCATGCACCCTGAGTCTCCATCAAGACGAGCTAAGTAAGATGGAAGACGAGCAGGCTTTGGCTGGAAAGGAGACGGGAAATGCCACCTTTGGTGAACTCGCCTGGAACCAAAATCTGTGACTTATTTGAATGCTGTGCTAAGGGTGAGAGGATACAGAGTGTGTGTCTTTTACACACTTAATATAATTTCTATTGTAGAAATGTAAGGGTATGGCTGTTTGAGGGATTTACTTCATACTTGGAGCATTCACAGGAAAATCCCTATTCTAGCTCATCTTTTCCCTTTTTAAATCTCCTACCATGCATTGGCATTGCAAACTACATCGCAAGCAGACAAAATCAAATCATCTATGTCTTAAACCATCAGGATTCATACAAAAATAAAGTTGAAACCAAAGGCATTTGATACAGGAAAGCGAGGGGAAAATATTTTATGTATGCAGTGCAGATTCAGGACTGAATTCAAAGCAGTAGCCTCTATATTTTGACTCCACTTTTCAGCACTTCTAATTAGCCAAAGTACTCATATACAAACCGTCTAGTCTGTCTGATGCCACTGCCGGTCTGTGGTCTAATTTATGTAAACATGTTCCATTATATAGGCTGCTGAGAGTATCATTAAGCTTTGGCTTGGTTTTGGGACTCTTTTAAAGCAAACCTAAAATAAAGCGCAGCCAGCTCATCTCATTTGCTCCATGTGTTGGATGTGTATTCTAATGAACGGCTTACAACAATGCGACCTGCCAGTGCAAATAATTAACCTTAAGTGAAACCAATTACATACTTTTCTGCCATTGCAAAAGCCTCCAAAACCAATCATGTATAGCTTTCTCCAGGAATGTTTTGCTGATAAAGAAACTAAGTAGAGGACTCTGGGCTATTCTGTAGCAACAAATGAACACTGAGAAGTCTCTTTATGCTCAGAGAGATATCTAAAGAGGAAGAAGATAAACAACAATTATACTGCTCTCCCTGTCAGCACAGCATGCCTCGGGTCAGTCCATTAGAGATCACTGTTTGGTGCACTCTTGTGCTGGAATAAGAAGTGCACCCGTTTGCGGCCAGGCTTTTGACTGGCAGTTGGGACCTGGAGACTGCGTGTGTGTTGTGAACTGCCTGCGAATGCAGACGGGGGGATATCCAGACATAAACTTCCGCTGTCAGCATGGGCAATCATGGCACTTCATTGTCCAGCAGCATCATTACAATATGGTTATCATCTGAGCTTGAGTCTGACACCTTCTCCAGGACCTCTCCAATCACCCCTCATAGTAGGCTTCAGTACCAGGCAGTCAGGGCAAATCTCTGCTTTGTGCTTGTCTGCCTTAATAGACTGGATGTCACTTCTGCCTGTGGAATGTGCCCGGTCTTCAGCTGTCAGTCAGAGGCGCGGGTGTCAGGCCGGAGCGTGGCTGGAGCCGTCTGGATTAGAGGGTAGTTACCATAGCTGTCAGATTACTGACAGCCTGACACCCCCTCTCCCAACTTCCTCTTATTGTTTCTTTGTTTCTCTCAAACATCCTCCAGATGGGAGAATTACCAACCAGAGGAGAGAGGGAGAAGAGAGAGATGGAGAGTGAGGGAGAAGGGTGGGGGGGTGGGGAGGGGATACAAAAGCCGAGGCCGGTTTTAAAAGTTCTATGCCACGTTAGCTTTGTGATGAAGTAAGGCATGCTTGGTAGATTCCCATAGAGAGGGAAGGAAGCGAAGGGAGAGGATGAAAGAGAGAGCATTACACCTATTCCCACCTCTCCTTGTTATCTTTGGTATTCATGTCAAGATAGGTGATTGTGTTGGTCATTAGTGTTCCTATACCCAACAGAGTGTCTTAGTTAGTACCTTTGAGTAAAGCTCCATCTTCACTGAATATTCACCTCTATGACTGTACCTGTCTCATTCATCTAGAGAAATGTTGGAAATGTTCTTTAATTTTTCTTCCTTTTTAAGACAAATGAACTAGTTTAATGCTGAGATGTAGACAGGCATGATAAAAATCACTTACATACTATAACCTATAATGAATTAAGGAATCATCCGTGGTTTCAGGAAGTATTTTAATGATTGAAGAAACTGTGGGTAGGCTACGGGTCAGCACTTGTCTTTACATTTTTCATCTCTCTCGTTTCAGTGACCCTCTATGGATGACACGTGCATGCTGCCATTTTTAAATGAGCACTGGACTAACAGCAGGCTCTACATTAAAGAGAGATGTGAAGACCACAGGCATGAAATATGCACATCCCATTGTCTGCTCAGCTTCGCAGATTTATTCTCATATTAAAGAAAATTCAATTTAATCAGTCCAATCAAATATCTACAAAACGCTTCATGGCAAAACGTACAGAATCAATAACTCAATATTGACATAGCCGAAACTTTACCTGCTCCGATTTCCAACAGCCTCAAGCAACAAACTTCAGAAACAATTACGCGGATGTAAAATGAAAGGAAATGAGGTGTTATGTTTGTAAAATACACTGATACACCACTTCAGCCCCTGGCCGTCGGATTCTACCATAAAAATAACCAAAGGCAGATTACAGTTTGCCCTGACCTCCAATCTCCTCTAACAAGGCTGGCTACTAAAATCAGTTGCACCGTCATGTACGGGTAAAGATAATGAGGGCGACTGCCTGAGGAGAGACCGAATGCAAAACAATTATAGTTAGTTACAGGAGCACAGGTTAATATTCTCTCATGTCCCTCTTCTCACACATTCCCTTTTGTCCTACATCAATCTTAATGAAAGTTATGAGACCTGTCCGCAATGATAAGCAGCCATTCAGGCATACTCTGTGTCAAGGCTCCCACATTATGCCTCCCCTTCAGCCTATGTTTTGCATAGCCTAAAGCATCTATTAAAATCCCCTTGTAAAATTCATAAAACAAAAATGTGGTGGGTCAAGTCTGGAGGGAGCCAAAGTAAGCTGCTTATTAACAGGGAGTCGAAAACACAGATCCAATTACAGATCCTGAACAAGGAGCACTAAGAATCAGCATTGGGGAATAAGTATTTTCCTTTTCTCTCCCCTTCAATTGGCCTAGGTGCAGAGGAGAGAGAGAGAGGTATCAGAGAGCAGGATCCACGAATGGTAATTACAGTGGGAGTGTTTAGTGCATGAAGCTAGAGTTGGAGCCATTCAAGTACAAACTCATGTAAATCTTCACTTTGCTTCAGATAGTAAATTGGTCGGGTTTAAGAGGAATCCCAGAAGGAGAGGAGGAGAGGGGCTGCGCCGAGAAGAGCCATGAGCTCCAGAGATATGTAAAGAATCTCTGTCTGGAATTTAAAGGGCTACAAATTAGACCAGACATTAGCCTTTTTCTTTTACAGAGCCAGCAGAATGTGAATGAAACAGAATAAATAACTATAAGACGGCTTTTCCCCCCTTCTTATAAGATGACATTAATCCTTTCATGTGCAATGACAGCTTACAGGGTCTGACCCTCTCCCCAGACAGCCATATAAAGCCAGGAGATTTCTTAAGATCCCACCAAGAACATGCTTCTGTTAATAAGAGGTCCTGATAGAGGTCTCCACCCCACATTTAATACTCCAGTTTACACCACCTTACCCTGCTCGACATGCTCAACAGATGGCTCTTATTAAACCAATCAACAATATCGTGAAATGTAATTCCATTTCCACGTTTACTTTTAATTTAAATCGTTCCATATCTGTAACAAGCGGACAGCACTTTTACAGTTTTTTCTTCCTGGGTAGTGAAGGCTGAAGTATCTCTCAAGCGTACAATAGCGTGAGCATTTGAGCCCTTTGAAAGAGAAAAGATCAAAGGCGGCAAGTCCTCCTGCTGCTGCTGGGTTTAAGCTGTAACCAGCACAGACCCTGCTCTCCACATCTCGGATAGCGCATAGTGGTGGGTGGCGAGCTGACTGATTGCCAGGAGTGTACTGTCAGCATCACTCTCTCCACAGAGGACCATGATGGGGGACAGTGTGCGGGCAGTCCGTGCGGACCCCCACACCAATACCACCAGCTCTGCAGAGAGACTGTGGCAGCCTGCATCTCACATAATGACCTCAGTGGGTAATGTGCTACACTAATATCTGGACAGGGTAATTCATTTGCACAAATGGACAATCCATCACATTTTTGCAGACAATAAATTCTGCACTGAGCTGAATGGGCACTGTGTTTAGCTTTCAATACATTCCTGAAAAATAATTGGGTATTTTCAAAAAGAAATCAATAAGAATATACTGTAATTTCAATAAGTGATGTTTAGTAGGATGCTGTGTTAATGCATTTCCTGAATGTAATAGCTTCATTAGAGACGGGAAAGGTTTTAAGGTACCTGCAAAATGTAATATGAGTTATTGTGACTATTTGTGCATACAGTGACATAAAATTAACTGGAAACACAAGTTGTAATAGAATGAATAATCAGTTATGGTTATGGCTACAGCACACTGCATATAGTCACCACAGAAGTTGCGAGAAATATCAGAGGGATGTTAATAGTGAAATGTAAAAAAAAAAAAAAAAAAGCCAAAAAACATTTGCATGGCTCAATGGACTATTAGGGGACACCATGTGTTTGTGATGTTGTGGTTTTAGGTCTGGCTTGTGGCCTATGTTGTATCTCATCCCTGCGTTCTCTGTCTAACCTCACTATCCTGTGACTCTCCGCTGTACTCTCTGATAAAATGACATGAAGTATATTTCCATACTGTGTTATATTCATTACAAGTGGACACATTGAAGTTATGTCAGGGGCTAAACTAAGTGCAAGGTCCTCACATCCTTAAATAAATGTTAACACAGTGGTATGAGTTAACAGACATTCCTGCACAATTACCAGCCGGTGTTACACCGCTGACATTATCAGGAGGGAACCTACATTACAAATGATCCTCCTTTTGAAAACAGCACCAAAGTGGCCACTTTATATTCCATCACCTTAGTTTTTTTTTCTCCCCCGCCGCCCCTTATTTCCCCTCTTTCCAATCAATTTCATCTGCTGCCGATGGACTGATACAAACACAATTTCTATTTACGCAACAGGATCAGACACAAAGCAAATAAAATCTGCGAGATATGCAGTCCAAAACAACATCTGCTAGTCAGTGTATGCAGATTAATTGAAAGTCTTTGTGCTGTCATTTCAGTTGAGTGCAGTTTGACTAACATCTTAACCTACTTAGTGCAATTAGTGCTTCATTAGAGAGGCTAACTAACTATTGCTTCTCTCCATAATGATGTGCAAGAGTGTAGACATAAAAGTACATAATCAATGGTTTCCAATTACTCCACAAGTGCAACCACTATTTCAAATAAACTGGATAATAATATAGAGCCATTACAAAGTCTAAGGTAGCAGAACCATTTAATTGCAGTGCAGTTCTTCTCAGCTCCAAGATTTTTTCACACTAATGAAGTGTCATACAAAAAAAGGCTGTATTGATTTTTTCACCACACAGCCTCCACCACAAATATGTAATTATCCTTTTTATATCTGGCAGGGGATTAAAGTAATCTATAGTATCTAGCCTTTGCGCTTCCCTGACAGGGTTGTGTGGGGCTTTTACCCTTTTCAAAATATGCAGCTTTTTGATGAATGAACTTTAGACAAAATGATGTTCTGTTCTATATTGTTTTGTCTAAAAACCTGTATTCTGAAGACATCATGCAGCATGTACAGCTGCCTGAGCTTTCAGTACACAATCATGGCATTTCAAGCCCTGTCATCTATGAGCCAGGCAGTTAGAGCTAAACATCAGCTAACACACACACATACACACACAGACAGATAAGCTCCACATTCAAACACAAACACACAAAAACACACACACACACACACACACACACACACTTTCACACATTCACACAATTTCTTTGGAGATCTCTGTGAAGCAGTGAGTTCAATAGAATTCATCACAGCTGGTTAATAAGGTTAATTTAATCCAATAATGTGCCCATGAAAATCACTACTTCCTCTGGAGCACCACACAAAAGCTCCCTGCTGTTCACTGTCAAACACACAACACATCCTCAGGCTTCACATAATAACAGCCCAGTCCATTTAAACTTTAGGCCGGCTACTCTTCTCCTCTCTCTCTCCCTCTCTGTCTGTCTTTGTGTCTCCAGACCTGAGATGGACGAGCAACCTTAAGACTACCCCACGCTGGGCTGCCCTTCACGATAATAAAAAGCCATTACCTTGACCGCTGACACGAGGCCAAGTGTGAGGGTCAGAGTGATATTTATTGATGAAACTCTGAGCTCCCAATCTGCTGCACTCAGTGCGCATCATACAGCTGTCAGCACAGACAGGGATCAGGCAGCATGATGGCCCTCGACATGGCCCATCTATAATTTATGAACTACACAGAAAACAACCAGGAGACAACAGAGAAGCCCTGGCTGCCCAGGGATTACCCTCAAGCCCAGCTAAGGAGATCTGAACGAGAACCATCTAAGGGCCACTGTGGGCCACTGTGGGCCACGCTGATATGGGGCAGCAGGTAAGCACAATAGCTGGTGTTCCATATTCAGAAGGGCCTCACCGGGATCCATCTCTCTGGAGGACAGTGTTGTGAATAATATAATAGACAGTGTTTACAGTGGGGATGTAAAGTGAGTGCGCTGGTGCATCACACACCCCAGCACACTTCAGCTGAGCCCTGTAAATGAGCTAACAGAGGGGCAGAAGATGTAAAGTTTCACACTTTATTCTACAAAAAGCTCTGGGACAGCCCAGTGGCAAAGACAGTCAGAGATGAGCATCACAGGGTGAAGACATTTTGTTTTTTGTATTATCATATCATATATCATTGTTATTATTGTTATTATTACATTTAATTTATCAAATGTAAGGCTGTAACTAACAATTATTCGCATTATCGATTAAAGATCACAATTACCTCATGCTAAAAATGGTAGCTTCAAATTGCTAGAAACAATTCTACAAGCAATTAATTGATTATCAAAATAGTTGTTGATCAGTTTTCTGTTGTTGTTGGCTAACAGACTATTGCTGCCTGACGGGAGGTTTTTGGTTAGCAAAACAAGCAGTACTGACACTGTTTTCACTAACTGGTTTCTAACAAATCTGATGTCCCATTAATATGTAAAGAAATAACACCCACCCAATCTGAGAAAATATTTGGCTTCAGATATACCATAATTTTATGCTGTTAATTATCAGTTCTTGCATTAAAAGACAACCATGTGTTATTGTAGATAGGTTGGATTTTTTTCTAACTTACTTTGGAAACATATTCTTCCCACTGGTTTATTTCGGTATTGTTTGTATGTTTTTTTCTCCTCATTTGAAATCACACTTGACAGTTCTCTGTGGGAAAACTTTAATTGCAAATACACTTCTGGCCCATTTTTTTTTTTAACACAAGGGTATTCTGTCTCCATTCTTGAATTCCCACCCAGATCAAATGCAATCCTTCATCGGCCAATTTCCCTGACACTTTCTTTTTATCCTCCGAATTCATCTTTACATGCTGCAGACAGACATATATTGTTTCTGATCAATAAATAACCATATAATTGAATACTGCTGCATCCCAAATGAAGCCCTCATTTACCAAGCTTCAGTAAACAGGCTAGGTTCTTTGCCTATCTAACGCTGACATTTCAGAATTCAAACACATTCAGGGCAGTGTCAGTGCACAGAGCTTCGGTATCCTACTTAGGCTCTGTTTTCAATATGGAACTATCTCCACCAATAAATTATTCTGGGCATCTCCAAAGTCATTACACATTTATTTTGATCTCGCATCATAATTCACAGCTTGGCGCACAATGCATTTTCTCAAAATGCATGGTAATTCCTTGGTGCAGAGCAAAGTTATGATTCATTTATACTGGAGTGACAGCATAATGCAGAGACGTCAAAATCCATTAAACTGTTCAATGTCTTGGGGTTTATTTTTAGATCCAATTGAGATTTAACTGATGGTGAAAAATATACAGTCAGGGGTGTTTACCTCACCTTTAGAGAGAATGTGTTATGGTTCCAATTAATTTGTTATTCCTGTCACTAAAGGCATTGTCTATGTCAAAACTGTCACCGCGCTTTGGGCTTTGTTTTCTGGAGAATGGCATTTAATTTCACCGCATACTTTCATAACTATACTCATTTAAAAGGTGTGCATTTTATTTAGAGCCACTTAAACTAAATACACGTTGATTTGATTGCTCATCACAATGGCAGATTGCAAAATTGCTGGCTGTTGCCTTGACCACTGAGCTAGTTAAATGATCATCCGCAGTTTAAAAGACATTCAATTATGTTATGGGCGCCTCCAGAGATAGGTGTTCAGAGGAGGGTTCTGCAGCTTTAGTGGATGTGAAATTGGATTACTGTGGACATAATGCTACTATTTAACACTGTTACCTTTGTGAATACTTTCCGATGTGGAACAGTGTACAGGTCTATACTGCGCTGTGCAGCTGCATAACCACATTTTCCATTGTAATACATGTTAGGGACATCAAGTGTAACAGAATTATGATAAAATATTGCCAAAAAGATCAATTAAAGTGCAAGTTAATTATTAGTATAATTCATAATTTATTGTTTTTAACTATGCAGTAGTTCCCTTGAGTATCTTTTAAACAACTACATGAGTGAGAAATAAAAACAAGACTCTAAATGTAACTTTATTACCTACCTATGCATACCTGTCTGTACAAATTACACTGAGCAGTGATTGTAAACCCTGCAGTGCAATGGTTCCTTTGTATGAGAGCCCACAAGAGCACTGACTAAGGCTAGCTGCTCACTGTCTGAGATGGGTAAAGGCAGACAGGAGGGATTTTTTTTCTTTCTTCTACAAGGATTTTTTTGTGTGCAGTTATGGTCTATCATTATTAAATGTCTCTTGTTGGATGGGAGAGGCGCTTTATCAAAAACAGCCATTCATCAGGCGCTGTGCGAGACAGCTCACATCTGACCTCTGCGGCAATAATGCCGCATCAAGTAGGCCAACTACCTAGTTTAGCGGCAGAGCAGGGAGCAGGGGCCGGCTCCAAGATTAAGTGCGCTGTTTCAGGTTTTCATTCCCAGGGGCTCTGCTGGCTGATGTTGTATTGATTGCAAAAGTTTACCAGTAAGTATCACAAACAACAATAGCCAGGTCAACGATCGGTGATGCCTGAACCGCTATTCCCCGGCGGGGGGCTACACGTTCAGGGCTAAAGCACTGCCATCATCATGGCTGTGTGCAGGGTGCAGAGAGGGCTCTCCTGAGCTGGGGGAAGAGAAGTGCACTGGCTGTTCCTACTGACATTTAGGAAAGCGATATGTCAGTGTGAAATGAGCGAGCGTGAGATAATTATAAGCCTTTGCATTATAAAAGGCTGCATCGACAAACTGTCGGATTGGCCTTCCACAGAGGCACCCAGCCCTGTTAGGTACTCCTGCATAGGCTACTCCTTATCCCATTTAATGGTTTGGTAATTTTTTTTTTAACTTCCAGTGTAAAGACCCTGTCTTTCTACACACATATGTGACAGAGCCAAGCTTGATGTAAAGCAAATGATTCACAATATAGCCTGTTTCCAAATGACTCATTTCCCATGTTTATGATCACATGTCCAAGACAGGAAGTGGTACCAATAAGCATCCAATATTTTCTACAGGGAAACCGCAGTGCTACACTCTTACCATAAGTGAAAGGGCTGAGCAGTAAAGCACACGATTCACCCTAAGGCCATCTCCGGCAGGCTGAATGATGGTGCATCCTTGGCCCTGCATGGAGGACGGCACACAACCCTCCATCACAGTGCCACCGGACCATTACCCAGGGACCGCAACGGCCAGCCGCACCAAGCAGGCCTCCTCCACTGCCCCATGAAGCTAATCATGTGATTTGATGCAATGACAGAGTAATGACACAGATTGGTGGTGTGTTCAGCTTCCCCTGCTGGAGACTACAGAGGAGGTGGTGAACACACAAGATTGCCCGAGCCAGAGATACCACATTACAGAGCAAGTTACAGAAGATATCCAAGTACTCTCACAAGTGAAATCAAGATTAATGGTGCTGCTGAGGGATTCTTTTATGTCCTTGAGTAACTATATTTCACTTAATGAGGGACATTAGCCGTAATAAAACTACTCAGAAGTACAAGCCGTTAATTAATGCCTCCACATTACCAGTGAATGAGAATAACTGAGTTGTAGGACCCATTGGACCAAATATTAAAGGTGCAATCTGTGGGCTCATAATTTCCACTGCTCGGTGCCAATTCATCATTTCAGCCACTAAGATATATCCCATTACAAAATTTCTAAACCAGCATTGTGAAACTTTGATTACTGCAAGCTACTGCACATCATTCCTTATTAGACTCATTCTGTTTTCAGCATGGTCTTAAAATGCTGTGTTTGTTTACCTCTTTATTATTATGTATGGTAGCAGTGAACGTAATTACTGCCCGGCTGTTTTTAAGGTACTAAGGATTGTGTATGAACTTGATAGTAAATAATCTAAACAGTTCAATTTAATACCACTCCTGTTTCTTTAAGGTTTAGTCTGTTCCTGTTCCTGCATCAGGTGCTCTAAAAATTACTTCCAGATCTTCACCCACCTCAAAACCACAGAAATACACTGCACTAACCTCCCTCTAAGAGCACCTTCATCTGGGCTATAATCCTGGCTGTAATGTGCCCTCGTTAGGAGAGCACTGCTGGCCCACACCAGTAGCAACACGGGGAAGGCCTCAGGCACCACTGGAATTAATTACAGACAAAAGCGATGGTGTTTGCAATTGTCATGCCAAATTTATCACTAGCCACTTAATGTGCCTCATCTGAACTGATCCACACTAGCTGAATTGCCCCAGGGCATCTATTCTTCCTCTGCCAGGGATGGGGTGGTAGCAGTAAGGGTGCATGTCTGTGCGGGTGTGTACTGGGAAGTCTGCATCTGCTGGGGGCCTGCCTAAGTCCTGGGCTGGAGGCGGTGTGTGCTAACAATGCCCCCAGCAAATACAAAGTGTAGAAGTCTATAACAAATGTTAACACCCCCTGCGTCTCCAGAGAGAGGTTCAAAGCCAATCCTGACATCTTTAATTCTGTCATTTTTGTGATGATAATCCTTGATGTGCTTGGATGTGGTGTCAGTAGCCATTTGTTCCACACCAAATTACATCTCAACACACGCTTGTGGCACACAAAAATCCTTAGATCAATGAAGAAAGCTTACTGTATTTTATCAACACATACAAACAAAGAGAACACTTGAAAGTAGGGCTGCAGCTCATTATCGATCTGCTGATTACTTTCTCAATTGATCAGTTAGTCCATAAAATGTCAGAAAATGGTGAAAAATGTCAATCTCAATTTTCAAGAGCCCAAGGCCACATCTTAAAATTCCTTGATTTGTTTGCCCAACAGTCCAAAATTCAAAGATACTGAGTTTACTACGGTATAACACCAAGAAAACCAGCAAATATTCACATCTGAATCGCTGGAAATGGTCATTTTTTTGGCATTTATGCTTTAAAAACTGGCTTAAATCCAAATTAATTATAAAACTAGTTGCCAGTTAATTTGATGTCAGTCAACTAATCTGTTACTGGACTAATCGTTTCAGCTCTACATGAAAGTTCTTAAATGTCTGCTGTTTAAGCATATTATAAAGGTGAGTTACAACACTTTTATTACTCAAGGTGAAAAGCAGTTCGCATCATTTAGCTTTTTTCTTTAATCCTGTCATTTATATGGCTGTTTATATCAAAAGGACAAAGGCTGTCCCAAATGCACACTTACACATAAGCCACCATTATCTTTCTGCTTGTGCAGCTGAAAACCTAATACCTTTAGTTCAATAATAATGCAGAGGGGACAGCTCATTGGTAGCCCAGTGGTACAACAGAATAATAGCTCCGGAGGAGTCCTGCCTCTCTAAAACAAATTTGCAGGTGCTTCAGTTCAACTAAGGAAAAATAGAGCAAAATATTGTATCCACAAGTGCATAATGTCTCATCAACACCGATCGGTTATCAATTAAAGCAAAACCATCTCATTATATTAATGAATGGCCTCAGCTAGTAATAGCCTGTCTTATTGATGTTTGAACAAGGTATGCACAAACCCCCTTACACAGCACCAGGACCTACAGTATCAGCAGCTGAGAGCAGATTTGCAAGGAAGAAGAAAACAAAAAAAAGGAAAAGCAAAGAGAAACTGAAGGACACAACAGGCTATTCTCAGAGGGACTGCATTTATTTCAGCAATTGTCATGCAAGCCTTGTTGTAAGTAATAATGTGGCCTTTAATGACGGAATGATGGACCTGCCAAACACTGCCTCTGCCATATACTGTCTGCATGTCTCCGCCGTCCGCTTCTCACATACCCATCTGGGACATATTAGCATATCCTCGTCAATTCACAGCCCACTTTAACATAATCCATATTTGTTGGGTAAAGTCCAACAGCAAGCCTTCCGTACAGCGGTCATATGATGCTATGACACACTTCAAGAGCCTGGCCCACCTAAAGCATGCTTGGGCAGCTAAGCAATTCAGAAATGCAAAACAGCAGGGCATGCCGTTCCCTATCTTGTACCAAGAGGGACAAATCCCTTTTGGCCAGACATCTCCAGACTGTTACCTTGGTATTTCTCCACAACAGTACTTGTGATTTTTATTCTAAGTGTTCAGGAAAGAGGAGAAAAGGAACAAAAAGGAGTCTGCTGTCATGGCTGGCAGTGAGTGTGTAGAATACATTGAGTTGCTGAGGCATGTCAAAGTATGCTTCACCTATCAGGGAATAATGCCATATTTTGATACACATTTGCTTAGTAAATATTCTTACTCTTTAAAAACGACTACACTGCAGAAAGACCAATCATTTAATCTAAATAATGGGATTTTTTCCTCTATTCTCACACTGGGCTGCAGAGTACACACGATATGGATCATTACAGCATCATGTAATGTCTACATGTGTATGCATACATACACTTGCATCCATATTAAGAAATTGCTAATGTAAATAGCGTAATAGTATAGTGTGATAGTAAATATTGACATTGTAAACACTGTAAGGTCAATGTGATATTCCTTACTCCTAATGCACATGGATACTAACTGACTTACTGAGTCATCCCTTGAGAACAGGACAATCATTATGTCCAAGAAGGAAAATGCATCTCTAATATTCTGACATTTATTGATACTGTAATGTGAGTGTAGATTTTATTGAATACGGTCTGTTTAAGCGAAAAATAAACCTCTGTTTTAAATCAATCAGTGAATCCAATCAGATGGTGTAGAAATAATGAATAACTAACGATGAACTGAGTAATATTAATTCTAAGTATGTTTGTATTTCATTGATGCAATTCTTTGAAGATTTCTGCAGTAAAGACATTCAGCAGAATTCCTTCAACCACTTGAAAGCAATACCTGTCATGAACCATCATCACAAAAGCCTTCTGAGATATAATCTCAGAGAACTTTTAACCCAGGAATTTCAAACCCTCCTGTCAAAGAGAAAGCAGAGATCTTGGGATCATGACACTCAGTCAGCAGCAGTCACACAGCTCTGGGCCGGGTGCTTCTCAAGTGCTGGACTGTCTGGCAGCCAGCAGGGCCAGAGGCTGAATTTCACATAGCGTAGTTAAATATAAGTCCAATGGAATCCACTTACTGTACTGCAGCATACATGAACTTATGTCCTAATACATCAAGGCTCGCCACATGCGATCTTTCATCAAGTGCAAAAAAAAAAAAAATCTACTATCCCTGTTGGGAGGTAAACAGGGTGCAGCAAATCGTAAACATCAAGGCTATAAATATTTCAGCCATGTCAGATGTCAGACCCACGTAGTGTTCAGGCAGAGACATCTAGTTATGGCTGAATTCTAACTGAGGTTGACTCATGATAATGAGATTCATTCACAGCACGACCCACTGTATGTATACAGGACACCTCCTTCATTTCACTAAGTTGAGGAAGTTTCTGGTTTAGTTCCTTCCTACCTTCACAGGAGAAAATCTGATAAGCACAATTTGAATTTTATGAAAAAATACACAAGGCAAGGCACACTCCACCTGAATCACGCACCAATTTGATTTGTGCTCCAGAGAGGTCAGCGAGAGCTCCTGCAGTTCACACATCCCACCCTGACCAAACCCCTCAATGAGGCTGTGAGCGGGACACTTCTCCGAGGGATGTCATGCTGCATGTCATCAGCCTGGTTAAATTGCACTGCCAGTGGGTAAGCAGCAGGGGTCACATGAGGCTCAGTGTGGACTGCAACATGTAACGCATGGCAGACCACAGTCTGAAGGCTGGCCAGTAATGACTCCAAAACATCCCGATAAAGATTGAAGGGCAGCTGTTTTCATCTAAAACATCTCATCTCAAACACACATGTGCACAAGCAATAGACAGAAGGCCTTGTAAAGCTCAGCAGCAAAAACTTAAAAAGGGCTGTTGAGGTTTTGGCTGTTAGCAGTATAGAAATCAATACGTCAATACAGTGTCAATAAAATCCATCTATAACAGGGCGATTGTTTGGGGGATGGTCTTCGAGTGTTGATGATTCTTATTTTAAGAGCGATTAAACAAAACAGCATGTCGAGTTAACGGAAAATGTCTGTTTTGGGAGCGAGTCCAAGCATTTGCCCTTGTAAACACAAAGCCCACATGTGACTGGGAGAGGCCTCAGTTGGGCAGACAGCAGAGGGAGTTAACAAAGCTAATTAGGGGAGGCTGACATGTTAAAGTGAGCTGCGGCTCGGGAGTCAGCTCTATCACATATGTTTCCTTTGTGGCGAGTGAAGTGGCTCCTTTGTTTGTGAATTGATGGCGTTTCGCTCCGCCGTCCCTTTGGGTAGAAGCACTGACCTGCGGAGGCCCCGACAGTGAGAGGAGGCTCTTTCTCTGTCTCCCCAATGCCTGCTGCTCCAGCTGTCCCGCTCCCTCCCAAACCTAAACCTTCCCAGAGCCGTGGATGCACAGTGAGATGGGCAACACCTGTAAAAGAGCGAGTACCCCCTCAGCCCAGGCACCTCAAAGCAGCCTGCCCACCTGCTACTGAGCTCTCTGGGCCCTGCAGCTTAAACGCTCATTTTGTGCCTCTCAGCACGGGACTTATTGATATAAATAGCTGTGCACAAAGTGCACACTCTGTTTTCTCGTGGTCTGATGCAGTAGGTGTGTATGTGATTATATTCAATGGCAGCCTCTTTCAGGTGGGGATGAAATATGAGCAGTTTGGACACTGGGTAAATGACAATCTCTGTTAGATTCACTGAAAATGATTATAGCACAATTGACATATATCAAAATGGACAACATGATTCTGGCACCCATCTTAAACAAGGATTCAATACCTAATATGTAGACACAATATACTGTGTATTAAACACTACAGATGCTGCGATGGATTTAATGATGACCTTACCATTTGTCTTGATATAGCTTGTCCTTCTTCAATAGTGAAACATAAGGTATGTCCTTGAAGAGAACACTCTGTGGTTACAATGAAAAAGGCAAAGTATAAAGTCTGTACAGTCCAAACCCTCCACTTGTTATTGTGTGTTAATTGTAATTCAATAAAACAATAGCATATTTAAGATTAGCTCAGTGAGGTTACTTTATATTGGAATGACATTAAAAAGAAGCAGTAGAATAAATCCCACTGTATAGCATTTTTAAGGCATGGACCTTTAAGCGTTGACTTGCCCTTTGAGGCCACAAACAAAGTTTGGAAAAAGTCAATCTCTTTCATTTACCTTAGCCTGCATGGCAACAGATTAATCCTCACCCATTAAGATGACAAGACAATTTGTGGAGTAGTTGAGTGTAAATAAATACGTTGAGGAGGAGATAATACATTAGGCTGCTGACCGGGCTATTCCATTACAGCAGCACATTTGTTTCCATACACGGAGGAAGCCATTCAGCGGATGGCGTCTTTCCTTCATGAGGTGAAAGTGGAATCTTGCCTCTGAGAGGAAAATAAGGACATCAGGACTCCCCAACATTAACTTTCATCACAAAAGTCATCTCACCCACAAGGAATAGAGGCTCTCTCCAGCTCGGTCATAAACAGGAAAAGATGTAATACACAGCCTTCAGTTCAAGGGGTAACAATAGTTTTGTCTCCATTAGGTGCTATAAAACAACAGCAACAAGAGGTGCATCTGGTGCCTCGCCATTTCAGAAACATGACTGTAAAACACTGCAATGTAATGATTCTCCAGCAACACAAAACAACCCTAAAAAACTTAATATTTTAGATCTTTTATGTGCATCTTTAGATTTACAAGCTTTTTTTTTTTTTTTTTTTTACTATTCCAGGTGGTAGTTCGGCTGGAAGAAAAGAGGCAGTGCAAGCCAAGTGGCTGCATTGATTTTGCAGTAATTGATCTGATGGTTCCTTGTGATAATTGACAATTATCCCTGATTACCAGACAGGGGCTTAAAATCAGTCTAAGAAAATGACCGGCATTATAGGATGTTGTACAATGGCTGAACAAAGATAAATCAATACACCTCAGAAAACTGCTTAGAAAACAAGACAAAAGAGTGTCACAGCAGACCACATGCTGCTCTGCCTCCAACAACCTCTGACATTCAGTACTCTACAACATATACCACTCCATGCTACACATGTACTAATACTACAAGGAGCTACAATGAACACAATAATCATTTAAGAGCAGGAAATAAGTTAATCTAATTAGTTGCAAATTGGAAGATCTATGCACAAGAGGTTTCAGTTTCTGCATGAGAGTGTGGGTACTGCAAACCTGCACATGTCTGCATCTTTGCATGCATGTGCCCATATCCAGCATGCGTTCATGTGTAGCTACATGTCTATATTTCTCTGTTACTATGTGTCTGACCTCAGCTGATTGGTCCTCCTGATTCAACCAGACAGATGCAACTCATTGCAGCTTAATAAATATAGGGGCCCAGGGGATCTCTGCTAAACAGTTCTATTAAGTTGGAAACATGTCAGCCAATATAAAAGCAGCCTGACCCCGGGAAAGGTCAACTGTGACACGCATGTTTACTCAGGAAAACAACCCGAGGCTGGAAGGTCTTGTTTTATCGGATGTCTTCAAAAGAGAGAGAGAGAGAGAGAGAGAGAGAGAGAGAGAGAGAGAGCCTGGCTGCCCAATTGTTGGTTTTACGTGATTTGGGGTCTTTGAACCAACACAGGAAAATGCTGTGTTGTCACTGAGCTTTTTTCTGCACAAGTAAAATGACAGGTACACAAGGTTATATTGTACACTTCTCAAGCTACAAAAAAGGACAGGCAGGCAGGCAGACAGACAGACAGACAGACAGATAGATAGATAGATAGATAGATAGATAGATAGATAGATAGATAGATAGATAGATAGATAGACAGACAGATATTCCACTCTGTACATACATTTAGCATACAGTGTGCAAAACAAGAATGTGAGAAAAAAAAAAAGAAGGAAAAGAAAGATATCTGGTAAAAACTTGAAAATTTTGGGAGTGACAAAAAAAAGGGACATGGCAGTCAGTCACGCTACCTGTGACATGAGTGTAGAGTGGACTTGGCTGCACCGAAACAACCTTCCTCGTCATCTTTGGCGCTTGAAGAGACGCCGGGTGAGGAGCGCCCCCCTGCCACGACAACACACTGAACCCTGTCGCTCAGGAACAGCAGAGGTGAGAGGGCCCTGCTTCTTTTCTTCACTAATCTGCCTCCACAATGTTTAATCAGCACATCAAAACATTGAGGGAGAGGAATTTCCGTGCTTGGTGAGCATATTAGGGATGCAGTCACAGCGTTAACTAGCATTGATGAACTGTTTGCTTATGCAGTAATAATTAACTTCCATTACATTACTTTGTGTGATTACTTTCTTAATTGCCTGAATTATGCATCAATTTAATATCTAATAACCAGTCTCAGACATTAGACACTGTTCAGACACAAATTGCATGTAGTTTCCTAGCTTTAATTAAACACACTAGAATAAATGAAACGATGTAGGATGGATGTCTTGCAGTGATTTCCTGGGTGCTTAAATATGCTATTTATTATAAAAGCATATAAAATTCACTTTCTCCTCAGGAAAGCAAACCACAAGATGCCAATTATAGTATGCAAGTTGCTTTGCCATGGCTTTTTGAGAATCTAGACTAATAAATTTGTTGAGTGGGACTCATTGTTATATTATGCAAATACATTACTATGCCATTTTTTAAGTTTCAAATTTTGTGTGCAGAGCAAAACATGTCCCCAAAGATGATTTTAATTATATAGCAGAATGGGCTCTTGTTTTGCATTGTTATTGTCCTCCAGTAAAGAACCGGTGAGCTGGGACAATAAATGAGGGTCTATGCAGATATTCAAATTATTTTTCATATCACTTTAATGCAACATATCTCCTACATATTCTCTGCATGAAATATGGTCATGTAGTTACCGGTTGAAGCTAGAAATGAATGAGCTAATCAGAAATATAAAAACACTATGAAGGCATTACAGCCATAGAGTAATTATAGGAATGTTATTTTAGACATGTCGTGGGTCGATGCATCAGTGTGAAGAAAAGCCTTCTGCCCAAGCTAAATGACTTTGCTCATCTCTTGCAATGCAATGCAAAAATAAACATTTTAGAATTAGACCCATCTTTCTCAATTGTGCCCTTCGTGGTACCTGATTTAAATTTGATTTACAGGTAGTAAAGCGACTGTATGTCATATGAACGGAATATAATTAAAAAGCCAACCTATGGAAGCACCGGGTCATTCAATGAATTGATATTAACTTTTAGTCCTCTTGTATCATCATTTTACCCTCACTCCAAAAGTGACATATCCACTTAAAGAGAAAAATGAACCCTATTTTCCTCATCAGCAGTGGTTTGGAAAACATACATGTAAAGGAAAAGCAGCACGCGGACACACACACACACACACACGTTTGGTTAAACCAGCATGGGAAAACCCTTTAAAATTATGTGACTTAAAAATACATTTTACATGAAGTATTGAAAATTACATACAAATTTAAATGATGGCAAATCAACACTAAAGTTTCTATGTGGGAAACATCACCTATGGTTGAAGTAAAAATCTATTTAGCTGATCTAAACTCATACAAATCCTTGTGACTGGTGTTAGGTCTGGCAGCATCGTTAGTCTGCTTTTTAAATGATCTCTAGAGCTGGTGAGCTGCTGGCAATGCAAGGTTAGACAGAAAATGATGGCAGCACGCGGATGCTTCACAGACCTCATGATAGTTTCCGTCTGTCATTATTTACGTCTGACTAGTCGCGTCATGTCAGCTACCTAGAGAGACACTTTTAATGTGAGCCCCCCTCTGCTCTCCTATTGCTTTTCACAAGCAGTGTAGTATACCATTATTTCTTTGCTTCAGTACCTTTAGGTGAAGCTCGCCCTCCCATCAGCCAGAATCAAAGACAGATCCGCTGCTTGATATTATACATGCCCGTGTTCTTACGGAGCTGGCACAAAAGCTACATACTACAATGAGAAAGGCAATTTCTGTATCTCATTTGACTAATTCAATAAAAAGGGTGAAAAAACAATGTGTGATGTGGTGCTTGGGGATTTAAAATCTGGATCTCAAAAGCTTTTGGAGGGCACAGCTGCAGCAGCAGGTCCATAATGAATATCTGAAATGTTTCATAGTTAACTTTACAGAATATGCTGCTGTATAATCTGTAGTCATTAGCTAACGCAGTATGTTCTCTTGAGCTGCAGAGTGCACTGTTTGATGTTGTGGGTTATTAAAGGCAGGGTGTGTAACTTTGGAGAAACAAGCAAAACTAGCAAGAGTAGCCAGATTTCAAAAGTATCCAACCAAAAACAATGCCACCCCCTCCCTTCGAAGCCACTTCCCAAAAACACATGAACATGCTCTGCTTGGCAACTTGAGGAGGGTGAGTCCATGATGGTTATGAGAGGGCCATCCGCCAACAACACAGCCCAACGGCCGGGTATCTCGTTCTGTCTGTACACAACCGCTGAGTGACAGCCTCTCTCAGCTTTTCAGTCTGATAAATAAACAACTAAATGCCACTGTCACATTAACACAAACAAAATAGCCGTCACAGATGTAACCTTTAGCTCATAGTTACTGCTCACTCGGCTCGGCGGCTGTGCTTTGTGCTAACAGATTAGCACACTTAACGACAGTCTGTCGCAGTACGCAAATTTGTGAAGAGCGGCTCTTTCTCGTTCTTGGGCTCAGTGGGTGTATGCTTCATGCTGGGTAACTCATGACAGTCTGTTGCTGAGAAATTCTGGCCGCACTTTTTCTGCCATTCTTGTACGACTCGCTCACTAGCTTTAGCGATAAGTCTACCTCGCCTTGTGGAAGACATGAACGCATGGGCAGTGTGAGTGCAGGTAGGCAGGTCGGCTATCCAATCATTTCATTTGGGTTGGATAAAATGATTGTAGAGGCTTATGACTGGCCTGTGACAGCATTAGATAACTGATTTTTTTTTTGGATTGCTGCCCAGCTGTTATGAGAATTCCAACAAATATGACTTGTAATTTGCATACCCCACCTTTAAGACTGACCAAACTAATGAAACACTGAAAGCAAAGCCAAAAGGCCCATTTTATGAGTTCTCTCTCACAACATACAAATTTATTTCACAACAGTTACCCTCAAGCTCGATAAGACGGCCATTTATCACAGCACTACCCATGAATCAAGTCACATTGTAAAATCGATCATTGATTCACCTTATTCCCTTGTTTTTCCATCTGAGCCACATAATGATCATTAAACTGACCACAGCATGTCCAAAAAATGGATTTATAATACACCGAGCTCAGCCTGAAACATCACAAGAATGGTATCATGAGGAAAAGATGACACAGATATAGCATACTAAAACGAACAATAATTTACTGAATCTTACGACTATAACACTCCTTCCTGCGGCTTTGAGTTGGGCTGTGGAGCTGGAAACCATGGGCCCAAGAACTCTTGGCTAGAGTCCATCTCTACGCTTTGTGCACGTGATCCCAGCCTAGATGAGCATGCTGTAATGGGGCTGCTTAGCCCCATCATGACCCAATGAGTGCCGGCTGTGGAGTGGATGTGCTTGGTGTGTGTGTGTGTGTGTTCCCAGCAGGGAGACAGTGCCTTATGAAGGTCACAACTGCAGCAGTCTGGGGCTCTTTAAGTGAGCCCTGGAGAGGATAACAAGCCACATCTAACGCTCTCTCTTTGTGCTCTCACAGCCACTAATCCACTTGAGAATAGTACAAGCTACAACACAGTTAGCACAAAGCAAAGCAAAACTCTATCTCTGCACAATACAAAGAAACATACATTCAGCCCACGTGAAAATGCCGTTTCCCATCACTACGGAGAATTATCTCAGCATCTAAAACATCGGTCTTCGCCCAAAATGAGAAATGTGGTTCTTTGCAAAGCAATTCCTGTATAGCCTATATACAAAAATGGAAAAATGAAGAATACCATTTGCCTCAAGGGAATTTCAGTTCAACCACAGTGTGTGACAGCATTGCCCTGTGTTATGGCCGCCTAATGGACAATGTAGCATTAATTCAGCTTCAGATGAACAGGCAGGACAGCAGAATCAAAAATGAGGAGGGGGCCCTAGGTGTATGAATTATGCATATTACATTACCATAACCCTACAATACACTGTGCGACAAAACAATGCAGTGAAAATTGGGCTTCGACTGAGATATTGAACAATTTCCTACATGGTTCTTGCCTACCTTAGAAGTGAAATTGTATTAAGCTACCTCAATAACAGCCGAGCCCATGTGAGATTTGTATGTTAACATCTAGTCCAATGAACAAAACGCTATGTAAACAAGTCAGGGATAATTGAAAAGAAAGTCTCCTGACTGCTTTCCCAGGGACCTATCATTCAGGTAGATGGGAATTTGGTTAAATGGCAGGAGAGAAATTACTTTTTTCATTGATTTTCCTTTAGACATCAAAGGCAGACAAATGAAATGGAGCAATTTATTTTGTCGAGCTGTGAAATGGTATTCAAGCAAAACATGTCAGAAACTATTATTTGCAATCATGTTGCTCTTATTAATCCTGAGGAAAAAAACGGATAAATGAAAATGCACAAAGGGATTTACTGGGCTACAACACATTTTCAGTTTGTATTAGGCCACAAACGGTGGCGAGAGACACATGCAGTCAAACATAGTAAATGAAAAATTAAAGTTTAACTTTTAAACAATGTTCTCAGACAAACATAATTTGAGAATTGGTTTCTGTGATAATCATAAGTGATTCAAAAATGGGTTGTATCCAAGGTATATATACTACACTGCATAAAGCTGTGTTCATGTGCACACACTGTGTATAACAACACGCTTCATGTGTACAAAGTAATCTGGTGCTTTGTGTTTTCAATATCTATCCCTTTGCATTATTTGTATTGGTTTACAATCTATAAAACACTTGACGTGTAGATAGACATTGTATGGTGTTGGCATTGTTTTGGCTGTGTCTATTCCTATATCTTTTTGTACTGTACTGTTTTATGTGCAAGTATATTCTGAGTAACGTAAAAATTCAAATTTCTTGTATGGATACACATGCTTGGCCAATGAAGCTGATTCTGATTCTGATATTTTAGCATACTATACAATAAAAGCATTCCTCTATTTCACTGGCAGGAGATTGAAAATAGATTTTCACGTTCAGGATTTCAAACCATATCAGCTTCATGTTTCATGTCGTCAACATCACAGAGTAGTCGAGTTCACAAAAACAGAAAACCTACAACTTTGCTTTCCATTTCCAATAATTCAGTGCTGAGACTAAATTTCTGATTTGCTGATGACTCCTGTGAAGGAGACAGCCTCTAGCTGCAGCACACACTTTCAGTGTGTTGTGTAACACAGCATGTGGTATTGGTAACTGCTTCTGTTCAAGCCTTGTAATCATTACCTGGCATCTTATTGCCTCTGTGGCTTTTAAAGCTCTTGTCTCACCCCCAGAAAACAGGGAGTTATAGCTGATCTTTTATTAAAACTTTAGGAGAGGGTCCCCCTCCAGAGGGGGCGGAGGAGGAGTGGGACAAATTAGTGTTGACAGTAGACACTTAAAGCAGGAAAATCACAGGCCCACAGGGAGGCAGGAGCCACATGGGGCTCTCCGCCTGTGTAAAGAACACTCCAGATTTCACTTGAGATGCAGTCGCCTTTTAACAGGGCAGGGGGAATGTCAACAGACCCTCTTGAATGAACCAATAAAGCCACTAAAAGGAGAGGATTAACCAGCTGATATCAGGGACAGCGGTTTGTTTTGAATGCAGCCCCCCCTCGCTGGAACATGGGCTCAAACACACTGGGCGGAACGTTTCCTTTGCTAAGCATCCTGTTACATTGCAAAACCTGTGTAGCTCATTGTGCTAATATTTGATTGTGGTCACAGCAGAGCTAACCATGTATTCTACTCTATTCTGACTTTATCCCTGCTGGATTGGATGGAGTACAAACATATCACTTTGTATTAATTTGTAATTGACAGAAAAGGAATTGCTTTCTCCTTACCACAACTTTTGACGTAAAAAGAGCTGCTTCCCTCTTAACTCTTTTGTATGGTGGTTGCTCTATTATTGCTTTTACTGCCCATTTATCAGAGAGCGCTGCTGTTCATAAGTGAGGCTACACAACATGAAACAGTAATTACAAGACATCAGGGGCTTTCAATCTCCTCTTAATTTCCCAACAGCTGTGATGAAAAACCCTTAGTCCAATTAATGTGTCAAAATATGACCCAACAATGTCGTGGCCTTCTCACAACCCCATGAACATCAAATAGAAGACAAGGCTTAAAATAGATGTGTTTGAACCTCAATGACAGCACTTAATTTCTATAAAACACAAAGCAAACAAGAGAAATTGCCCAGTTAGTTGTTTTTCTCGGGTGTTGAACTTAATTTAACAACTGCAGCTTAACATTGGCAGGTTGAAGAGGGAAGCTATGTTAGTGACAATTGATATGGTGGTAAATATATCTCAGAGAGGTGCGAGCTTTAAAAGTTAAGGTCTGTAAATGGAGAGTCTGATGAACAGGCTGCAACATGAGAGGATTGTGATAAATTTAGGTTGGGCTCTGCTTAAAAATTCACTACAAAGGTTACAATGCACACGTAATCCTTGTTTAACAGCAAAGTCTTTACAGAGAATATATTAGGTCACATATAGTGTTTATGTGTGTAAAACACAGACTATAATGAATATAATCTCATTAGATTGAATCCTCCTCTGTGTCTCTTTATAGGAAATCCACGTGAGGTAAATGATCTGTGATTTAATTTCATTAATGAAACTTGATGCTATCATTAGAGTTAATTCACTGGTTAATATCCAAGCTACAGAACTTTCTGTCATGCACCAAGAACTTGTAAACACATGATCCTCTGCATGTCAGCAATGGAGAATTTGCTTGTTCTTCTTTTCATGTCTACCCACAACTTAGCTTAAATTTATTACACAGTAGTTCATTCCTCATATGGTAGCCCTGAGTCCATGCACTTCAGTGCATAATTAGCTGAAATAGTCACTTCCATGATGTATAACTTGATTCCAATAGTATACCTCACATTGTATGGTGTTGAGGTGTTTTTTGTTTTGTTTTTTTACTTTTTCGGGTAATTCTTTTCTTTTTTGCTAATTTAATAGTCTGCTTCCTCAAGCAGAGCATTTAATTCGGTAAATAAATTAATACATTTTTCTGACATTATACGTTTGCAAAGACAGCAAAGAGCTTCATTCAGGTGCTTCGGCTTGCTGATATCGTCCACATCAATATCCCACAATGCAATGCACTAGTGGCACTATGGTACAGCAACCAAGGCAGTTCTGGCATAACTTCAATAACAGTTCAATTTAAATGTACGTTTAAAATTTCATTTTGCTGGTGTGATGATCAGGCACTGAGCAAATCATCTGAAAAGATAGATACTACTGTTTGTTCACACAGAAGTATGTCGAACAATTGTACACACGTTGAATATGTAGTGCACAATATACATTTTGAGATGTAGCGCAAAAAAATCTCAAATAGGAAATTTTGTGTTCCTTTTCACAATGAGCTCCTCCATGATAGTGCGCACCGCAGAGACACCTGTGCAACTATACCAGCAATCTGCAGCAGTTTTTTTTTTTTGAGTTCAACAACTCAAACACGTAACCTTTAACAGTTTAATTATGTTTCCCTAAAATGTTCTTATCTTAAAACAAAGTGGCTTTTCACGTGTCAACAACTACAATATTCAGAGCAAAGACTGCATGTAGTATAAACTAATAGCTGACTGCGTCAGGAATTGTAAAGGTTGATCAAGTGCTTATCTGTATGCTAAACCTACTATATTTCAAGTTATAGAAAAAAAGATGTTGCGTATGAGTTATTTGAAAATGGACAAAGTACTTACAATTAGTATTTTTAAAGCATCGATCCCCTTCATGGAGTCTTTCCTGTGTCAATGAAGGCGATGTGCGATGTGCGATGAATTTAGGCATTTGCAATGTACATCTGATTTATTATGGGAAAGGTGAGGATAAAACATTGTGGGGATTTCCCTTTAATCAGATCTCTTAGGAGTCTATGTAGTGGACCAATACCCCAATGAGTTCCCCTTTAAAAAGCCAGGAATACTAGATTGGCTGCATGCTGCCTCCGTTTTAGCTTCAATCAGAGGGAATTGGTGAGGATTTTGTTAAATTTAAGAGCCTTTTACATCTCTGCAAAGTTCATTTCTCTTCATCTATTAACTCCGAATAAAAACCTACCATCACTTATGCATTTGTCCATCTAGAAATCCTCAAGCTCGTGAGCTGTAGATCTGAGCCCAAATTTTGAGCTTACGGATGACCAATCACAGAGGTGCGTGCCTCGGAGCTGAACCACAAATGGGTCCTTCACAGCATTGTAAATCAGGACCTCAAAGAGTATTATTTAGCCTCAAGCAAAGAGTGCTTGTTTATCAGAATGGAGCCTGAGTCTTGGAGAAAAACCTCCCCATAAATCTGGGTGCCTTTTATGTGCTCATGGAGACTGGCTGGTTCAGTTTGAGTTTAAGGCTCGCAAGAATGCAGAGGCAAGTATGGCACAGTCATGTCAAAGAGCACACACTGTACGATGAGTGCCTAAAGACTAGTTCTAACGGATGTGCTTTATGAGATGTTCAAACATATTCTAATTGGTCTTAATACACTCTCAGTGAGACCTGTGTCGCAGTGTTTCGCTGATGTAACTAAGCCATTTGATTCTAGTGCAGAAAAACAAACCATAAACCACAAATCAGTGACAAATCATAACACTTAAAGGGTGAATTCAAGGTGAATCTTTGGCTTGGCTAAAGGCTTTGCATTCAAGATTTAGTGTGTGTTGTCACTGTACAAGTTCAATAAGCATTGTCAATTTTTCACATGAAGTGTCAGTAGGTGCCGCACTACATCCGACTGCGTGCTGGATGTAAGTTATCACGACCGCAGCGCTCCAGCGGGTAATTTTCTGAACATATTATTTTGTTGTCTGATATATTGCCGCTCAGATATAGCAATGCTAAACCCCAGATGATAAATCAAACATGCAGTGGCTGCCTCTGATAACTCAATAAGCACCTGGACTCCTCCTAACATGTCACACCTGCACTTCTACGTATACCACTCTCATTCTGGGGCCTCACTGGGGGGCTCAATACACCTGCCAAGTGCATTTCAGAAGCCTAGCAGCTGGGAGAGAAACATCATGCATGCTTAATTAGGAGGTTCAGGAACCATGGGAAGTGGTTGGAAATTTTTAATACGCAGAATATATTCCTGGCTAAATGAATCTCTGCTTATTCACATTGTATCAGCTAGTAAAAAAATAAGTGTTATTTCATTTATTCAAGTAATGTATAAACAGAAGGTATTTAATGGTGGAATAATTATAAATGATCACTTCCACCATGAATTAAAATGCCTCTGTTAAAAATACATGCAATATGTTATTTTTCTCAAACAGCACAGAGTCTATTCTAAGATGGGAAACAAAGAACATGAAAAATTAAAGCTTCTTCTACTTAAACACTGCAGAGCATTAAATAGACTTGATTTAATGAGCATATTTAACAAGAGAATACCAGTGGAGACTTTGTTGATCAATATTATTGTATACCTTCTATCCAATCAATTTAGTGTCTGTTTAGGAGCCATTACCAAGTGTAATAAATAGGGAGTTTGTTTAAGAAAATAATAATATACTGATTCACAAACCCCGGAGGCATTTATTAAATTGCATGAAGAAATGCTCGATGTCATATATGGACAATGCACAAAAACGGCAAACTCAATAGCTTATGTACTCCCAGACCTTCAAACTCCCCATCTGAATTTAAAGGACTTCTCAGCGAGTGCATGATCAAGCATCATAAATGTTTACAGTCAAATCACTTCATTATAAATTGCTTATTTCAACTTTTTGAAAAAAATCATGGCCCTATTTCTGCACTTCCTGACACAAATGGTTGAGAATTGAAATGATAATTGGTTCATAATCTTTTGATGGGTCGAAACTCAAACAATCAACCTAGCGAGCTTGGGGCCGGCAAAAACGATTGTGAATTCAGAGATAAATGCTCCTTGAGCTGAGATGTGATGCCCTGTAGAAAACAACTTACTACAGCTATGTTATGGCCACATTCACAGAGGCGGTAGTGTCTAAGAAGGCATTTCAGACGGGAGGTTACACTTCCAATGAATTTTTTAGTGTTTTACGGGGCCAATCTTCTAGCCGGTCTGAGAGTGTTGCTTATATGGTGCGACTTATCAACGCTACACAAGCTATATGTTATCACAAACTTTGAGTCATACGCTCGATTCTGATATGAGTTCCAGCATTGCAACAGAAACGATAAGCCCTATAAGGGAGTGAGGATGGGAGAAACAGTATGATAACTCAGGGCGTCCTGCTGTAATTATGGTATTCATGAAAAGATGAAATAGAGTGCAGACTAAATCTGTAGCCCCAGGCAAAATCAACAGCTTGGCATTACGCCGTGACCCCTGCCTATCTTGAGGATACAGCAAACATACCAAAACTTTGCTGCTTTTTTCATCAGTCAAGAGTGAGGGAATGAAGTGCATCGATTGCTTGTGATTATTAACTAGACTGAGATAAGCCCTCTCCTTATTATGCAGATTACTGAGGCTCCCCGCTCCAGCATATTGTACAGATGCAAGGGAGCAGCTGCTCTTACAGATGGTGGGTACACGGATCTATCATTATGCCTCCATTGTCTCCACTTCAATTGTTTGGGGGACAACAGAACTGCATCAAAGAGGAATCCGACTGCAGTGAATTAAGAAAGAGAAACGAAAACCATCAACTAAATTTATACACCGGAGGCCGCGGAATCGAGAGGAGCGTAAAGCTGAAGCTCTTTCATATATACAACCATGGAGTCGCCCAGTCATGTATACTGTACCCAAATCTGTTGGATGCAGCACTGTGCACTAAACATATGTTGTTTTTTATTAACAAAAAGACATTAATTCAGTATGCAAATATTAATTTCAATATGAAAAAAAACAATACTTTGAGCAACCACATACATAAGTGAATAAATAAATTAACTCAAAAGTTCAGAAAAATGTGTTAGATTTTAGGGGAGTTTGTGATTTCTTTCCTTTATATACCAATTTAAATCTTTCATGTAGACCCCTCCTTGTTAGTAAATTAAAGAGCCAGTCATCACTTATTTGCTTCCTAATAACATGCTGATGACAGCTAAAGCATTGTTATACTATATAATATTAAATTGTCCAGCAAAGCCAACCGCAGTGAGGGAAGAATATGCAGACAGTGTCAATTTTGCCCTTAAGGAGGAACCTCTGGTTGTCCATTTGACTCGCCACACCTCCTGCTGTGCACTGTTGAGATCAGGACACTAGTAGCTCGTCTGATCAAACATGACATTACACTAGAGGGAATTACATGCTCAGATTATAACAGAGAAGGTCACACTGAGTTGTAAGTCATGACAGTAGTCTCACACTATTTTGCAAATAGAGAGGGGTAATACTACTTTAAGAATTAATGCAGTGACATTAAACTGAGCATAATACAAGTGTCCGACCCTCGTCAGGCAGTCTGGGAATTTAAGGTTAGATGGAAATGTCCCTACAATATATAGAAGTATTTACACATGAAATTAGTCACGATTTTTCAACACATGCAGCAGCCACAGTGGAGACAAAGACAAAAAATAATGATAGGAGAGATTCTTTAGGGCAGCATAAGCTCATACTAAATGTCAAACATAGAAGCATTAGTGATTAGTGAGAAGCAGGTAAACTAAAAAGTACAACAAGTAAACCAAGTTATGGAATTGCGTGCTGAAGTCATTAAAGTCTTGAACTAGTCGTGGTTGTTTTTTTTATTGTTAGTTATTGGGGAGAAAGTGGGAAAATGAGTAATTGATATCAGACAGCAGACTCAGAAATAAGGTCCATGATAATCTCGGTATCCCATCATTTTCCTGCATACCTGTGTCACTGTGGAAAATTAAGCTCAACCGAGCAGCCATGCAAGGCAACTCCATGCTGTCCACAAGATAACTTGAGTTCATTTTTAGTTTGGGTACTTGTATACAAATATACAGGATGGATCTTGGATGTTGATGATTTTTGTCTTTGAGTGCATTTATTCTGTATAACAGCAGCCATTGATTACAAAGATAGGTCCTTCAATAACAAACGCGAGATGCCTGCTAGCATCCATACAATAGTATGCAGTAATTCCCATAAGATACAGAGAACTAACATTACTTGATCCAAATAGAAAAGCAATTTCTTAGCAGAATATTTTCTGTTTTCAATATCCTAAAGAAGCTGCTGTCTTCAAATGACCTCAGTATGAATTAATAAATCCCTGTTTACCATCTTCTTTCATACTGTGTATTTATTCAGTATTGAAGTAGAATTCATGGCATAAATACAACTTGCAAGCAATTCAATGCCTCCAAATACACTTTGCATGTGGGTAAAAACACACAAAGGGTGCAGGAAAATAAGTAGCTGCATCCCAGTAGGTCAGAAAGCTATATTTCAACATTAATTCCTTAACTTGTATCTGCTCAATTCAAATAAATAACAGTTTTCCTTTCTTCAGTCATGTGTCATGGGTGGATAAATTGAGCTCCTGTCAGAGCACAAAGCTCCCCTCAGAAGTCCACATTGCCTCGTCTGTTGTTAGGACCTGGTCCACATGGGGCCAAATTTGATTGGAAAGCCCAGAGGGAGGAGTTCCACCAGTCACAGGGGCATTGTTAGTGCCTCAAAAATGGCCAGAGAAGAATGACTGATTATGCAACCACAGCCAGGGTTACTAATAGGAATTCTATTTGAATTTCTAACATAACAGATGTTTGCTGGGCACCTCCGTGGAGCGCACATACACAGTTATGCTAATTCGCCAGTGTTTCCCTTCAAGTTAGCTCAGAGTCATTAGAGCACACAGCTAGCTTGGATCCCTCTGTCAAACTAATAATTGGCCATTATTGATATTAATTAACATTTTTGCTCTCTATGTCCTTTTTGACCCGCTATCTGTTAGTAAATCCAGTTACTGAGTCCTATTAGGGCATTAAAATCCACAGGACTCTATAGTAGTTGCAAGGCATTTTTCAGAAAGGGAACATAAAGCCAATTAAGAATGGGTGTAGACAGTTGTCTTCATTCTCCACTGACTACTTCTTGATCTCCATTATAAATTGCTAATAGGGCAGATACTGGTTAGCGGAGAGGAGGAGGAGTGGGGGGTTACCACCATTGCTCACTCCCACCCCTGATGACAGGTGAAAAGGACCAGTAATAGCATTCTTGTGTGATGAGGCTACATCATCATCAGCTGCTGTTTTTGGGTTGTTTTTTTTTCCTTCAGTCTTTTTGGTGAGGGGTGTCATTGTGCACCCTCTCCTCCACTGCTGGTCAATCACGTTAATTGGCCTAAAAGTGGAATATTACAGAAAGCCATTAAATTGTTGATCGTTCATTCTCCAAAAGTGATAGCTTCTGGTCTCTCTGCTATTATGATGCAATGAGCATCGGAAATACTGTACACCATAGGTTTATGGGCTCAGATCAAGAAATCCTAATAGGTGTATATCGACTGGTTTATTTTCCACAAAACTCCAATGGGACTGGTGGTTGCAAGAAAATATATCAAAAAGGCTATCAACAATGGTTGGGTCTTCTGTGTAAAATCAATAGTGAGCCATAGATGGCTTGAGTTTTCACAGTTCTCTCTCGTCATTTAAAAAGACTGTAGGCTATATGATGCCTGGAAGGACCCATGAGATTTTTGTAACATAGCAACCATGCTATATGTTTGAAAGGACACAGATTAGTAATAACCTAATCTGTTCTGCCTTTGGTGAAAACACTGAAGGCTGTTGTTTTGAACTTGATAACAGGTTATTGCTGCTCCAACATGACACTTCGGGAATGAATGGTTTAGTTTTCTAGAACGAAAGAGCTCACTAGCATAAAGGATCATGGGTTGTTGTTGAAGCAGGCAGTCTAACATAACCTATGTGAATAACAACTTATATTCCTGCTCCCTGAATCCAGATGCTACCGTGGCAGCCCGGGTTTATGACAAGAGGTATAGCGGCCTCTTAAATGAGCAGTATTTAATAGCCTGGATTCAAGTGTAAAGGCTTTCTCCCCTGTGCATTACTCCAAGAACCTAATTACAAGTTTCATCATCAATCATGAGCATTATTTATTCAGTGAAATGAATTTCTAATTAATAACTGATGAGCATTATGGCCTCGAAGACTGTAAAGCAATTAATTATGGTTGGCAACAGGGAATATCCCTGTAAAGGACTATCTGGCGCACAGTTACAGCGCAGCAGTGCCAACAGGCTAATGTCCACAAAGAAGAGGCACTGGATTGTTTTTGTACATAGGCCTTATTGAGATAATTACTTTCATGAATGTTGTCTGGGGGCTGTCATACTGTTGGCGATGTAATAAACACTGAAAAGCTGTAACTACATTTTTGGTAAATGCTGTTTTGAGATGCTAGCTTCTACACTCTGTGCTACCACCCTCTATCCACACAGATGCTTTGTTTTTGTTTTTTGATATTTTTGAGAACACTTTTAGACAAGATACTCCATAAGCACATCACACTTTAAAATATTAAGGGCACAATCACTATCACTATTTCTATGGTTTCTGAGTAAATGTATCCTTGCAGTCCGATCATACAGCTATTCGGTCCAGCTTAATTATAAATCTAATGTAGAAATTACACATATTCATAATTTATCATAACTACGTACAGCTTCACTCAGTGTTAATATTCAACATGTATAGTTAAATATACTAGACATAGAAACGTACATTGTTATGCATTTTCCTCATGTTGTAACTACTTGTTGATCATTAACAAGTATATCTAAAAGGTTTACCTATTCCCTAGTTTAAATTGCTGCATTTTATCTGTATTTATCTAACTTTTACTGTTTTTTGCTAATCTTTACTAAAACCGTTGACCTAAATTTATCCAAATGTGAATCACAACGAGTCTATGAACATTAACAAAATTATATTTGTTGCTATCAGGATGAAGGAAAAGGCAGAGATGATATACAACATACCTCTTACATTTTATGTAAATACTATTCATTACAGTACAAGAACTGAGGCAATGGTCTTTATGTTTTAGTTTGTTTTTTTTTAAGAATTTGAAGTCTTAAAAGAAGAATTGGGAGCTTAGAAATCTAAAGCTGAGATTTCTCCATGATCACTGATGGCTCAAAGTTCTGGTTTAAACTTATTAAAATAACAGAGTACATAACAGGTTGGTGTGCTTAATACTCCAATGTCCATCACTGCCCTTACACACTATGTACTTCTACACTCACAAAATGTCAAATGCAATTTTTGTAATTTGATGTTTTGGTGTAATTTTACTGTAATTAAATGAATTGATCATTTGTGAGACATATTTCTACAGTTCAGCTGTTTGTGTTTACAAATAACCAATTTTTTAAGTAAAAAAATTATACAATAATAATTACACAATATGCAAAAAATTATTCAATTAAGGAAGCAAGCGTTTGTTTCTTTTTCTGTAAAATATTATGTTCACATAAAATAATTCTTGTGTACTGTCGTTTGCTAGTTACTGATGACTCTTCTGATACCATTCTAATGCTTATTATCACATTTCTCACAGCCGTACAGTATAACTCCCATAAACAAAGCTTTTGACATTTTCCCCACCACTGCAGTTTTGCCTAATTTATATAGAGGCACAGGCTTAAATCTTCACATCACTGTTATTGTGCTGTGTTAATCTAATTCTTTTAAAGGTTCACTTCAGTTATTGTATCACTGCAGTAACCAAGGGTCAAACACAGATCGGTTAAAATTAAGGTAGATTAGTGTACGTCTTCATCCAGACATTACAATAAAATGGACACATTATGGAAGAGACTCAAAGAAAGTCAAAATGATGATAAAGAACCATGAGAGGCTGTAATTCTTTCATTTAGAAAATGGAAATCAGTGAAGCAGCTCTTTAATTTATCTGTTGTTTCAATTCAGCATAATTTTTTTGCACATTTGTGGCAGTTTTTTTGCATATATTCATCTCACACACAACTCTATCCTCACAAAACAGAGATGGATTGAGTCATGCATGGTTGTTTGAGCAATCCAGAGTAAATGTAATAAATGTGCATGACTATAATGCTGAATTGCAGCAGCATCTTAATGTGTGTGACTTCTTCCTTATGGACTGAAAGACAATACAGGATTTGCGCAGGTCTTTTAATTTAACATAAGGTTACTTGTTGTGAGTACACCGCACGTGCCCATGTATTATATGGTTTGTGTCGGGCTACGTGTTATTGAAACTGAAACATAGGCCCATTTGAGGAGTTTCTATTCAGACATCAGACAATTTAGTGCACGCACTTGCCTCTGTGTGCACATTGGTTTATTCATAACTTATAATTCATTTTCAGTATTGTATAAAACAGCAGCACAGAAATTCTATTGCCAACATGTCCTTTTGGAATTTTTTGTCATTCATTTTCGTACACATCTTTTTTTTCAGGGTCACAGGGTGGTGGAGTCTATTCCTGAATGCCTTACTGAGGCCCTTCTTCCAAAGTTCAAACTATAATGTAATATACTATATTGTACTTACATACAATAACATGAGCAAAAACAGACTGGTGTAAGAAAAAATGCAGGTAACATTAAATTAGGAATCATCACGTAATTCCAGTAAAATAAAAAGATTTTTTCAGAACTGGTGTTGTCATGTTGCATCCATTATTTTGCCAAATTTCCCTGTTATGAGGAGTTTCTGTTATGCATTGCATTGTGGAACAACAAAACACTTTAGCATGCAAGTTGGGATTATTTAATATGTCAAATCTGTCACCTCTAACACCTCCTAACTATTCAGTCAGTCTGTGCTTGCTATCTGGAGGCGTTCCGGCTTACAGGAATATCTATGACACACCTACATCGGGATTTCCTGAGCAGTGCAAAACATTAGATGCCAGTAAGATTGGAGTGAACACACCCATCTAGTTACCCACTAGTTTACCAGCGTCAAACCAGAGGCCTCAGTCTTCCTATCACCCTGCTGCAAATGTGTCCACTGTGTGTAAAGTTGAGCTAGTACACTCAGAAACATAACCCACCTGTAGAGTGTCAGTTGGTTTTTTCACACTAGAGTAGAAAATGCTCTATAAGTTAAAGACACATGGTAAGTACTACATAAATATCATAAACGTGTGAGTAGTTGACTGATGTCTTAAACTAATAAAAACTAATCGACTAGGAAAATCTTTGGTCTGGGGCAGCCCAACAAAATTCACTTAATTTGGTCCTCATTTGTTGTTATTTGCTCACACAGATAAAATTAACAACAACTCTTGATACAATTTGCTGTGGTAAAATTGTGTTGTACAGAAACACAAGCGATGCAAATACCAAGCATGTTTGATACTGAGGGGACTCGCTCCATACACATTGCAGTTCTTGGGAACAGCGGGTGTACAAGGCCAATTGTGAACCCATCGGGCACTTCTTTTCTTTAAGTCTGGCAGTGTTAGCGAGCATTCAGACCAGTCTCAGCACTGCATTAAAAATGGCAAATGACTGTGTTGCTTCAGGCACAAAAAATTTGAAATACAGTACTGGAAATTCCACTGGAATAATAGAGCCATGATTTGCAAAACACCATACAGTTTATCCATCCATCCATTGTCTATACCGCTTATCCTTCAAGGTCAGGGGCTGGAGCCAATCCCAGCTGACTTTGGGCGAGAGGGTACATCCTGGGCTGGTCGTCAGTCAATCACAGGACTGACACATACAGACATTCACACTCACAATCACACCTACGGGCAATTTAGAGTCACCAATTAACCTAACCTGCATGTCTTTGGACTGTAGGAGGAAGCTGGAGTACCTGGAGAAAACCCACGCAAAGCACAGGGAGCACATGCAGACACCACACAGAAAGGCCCACGGTTGGATTCGAACCTGGAACTTTGTAGCGAACCACTGCAGCACAGTGCTGCCCCCATACACTTTATATCTTTAATAATTTAATAATACTATATACTAAGATCATTTAATAATACAATAAAAACTAGACAACACCAAGCTGTATGGAGGCATTCTTATCATTATTCTCCATCTCCATGATTCTCATTAGATACGGGAAACATTACACTGTCCAAATTACAAAGATGTCTTTTAGAATCGCACCTTGAAAGATGGCATCACCTTGTGTTGCATTGGCAGATCTACTGCATCTACACAGTGGCCTCATAAGCAATGAATGAAGGGCTGATATCTGTCTGAAGCACACACACAGCCTTAGTCTGGTGCTTCTTATGCCTCACAAGCTCTGCATGCACACTCTTAACAGAACCACAGGGTGCATTTGCTGGCTAACACAAGCTAAGAAACTTCTACGTAAACAGCATAAACCCATGGTGATGACATTAGCCACAAACACACGATAGCTTTGGGAAATCAGTGTACTTACTTCTGCCATGGCCCTAGATGGAGAAACTGGCCTCACAACTGGAGGTGGTCCCCTGGTACAGAGCTCTGACTGCTGGCTGCTCCTATAATTAGAAATGGTCAAATGTAAAGCAAGAATTAATCCACAGTACGTACAAATGAAGTGAGCTTCACTTAAATTCACTCAAGTAACCATTTCAGTTGTTTCCAGGTGAGAAGCACCGCAGCATCTCTGCCCCGCCCATTGAGCTAGCTAACTTAGGGTTAGCATTAGCTATTTTTGCCAGCTAGCTCATTTAAAAACACGTTTTCTTTCTTCCAGTGTCATTTCATTCTGTCCCCACCCGCCCCTCAAACCTAGCTGTTCATTTGTATAACTGAGTTAACCGAGATTAAAGACATATTAGCTAAACTCCTCCACTGAGGGTGTTAGCGCTTGTTGACGTTTGTGGCGAAAGTGACGTTCTGATTGAAATCCAGCGTTCTTATTGGCTGATCGGAAACGTTCGTCTCCATGCAGATGCGGAAGTGTTGCAGAGAAACATAAACACGTGTAGTGCAGTATTCTTATTTAACTAGATGTAGATGTTGTTGTGCATTGGCAGTGAATGTGCAACATATTCTGATACTTGTACTTGGATCGCCTTATCTTATCTTACCTGATGCACATTCCTGTGTTACAAAACCATACAACAATTGTCATCAATAATATTCTATAACTGTGGACACAGATTATTAAAGTTTTTTTTAGAGAATATATTTAATTGGAGCAGTCTGTGTTGCCTGCCATGTGTAAAATAATTTGCATTTTCTCTTTCTTTTAATTGATTACACATGATAGGCCGAATCAACTAGTCAGTGAACTAGCCAGAAGTCAGCAGGTCAGTTCATTACACATTATTCCACTTTTACAGCACTGCCAGCTCACCACTGAAGGCAGATACTCCAAGTCATCCGTCAGTATGAGTGAGACACATAGCAGAGACACGACTACGGACATCCTGTAACTGTCCTTCTCTGCAGGTCTTCAACACACACACACACACACACACACACACAGACACACACACACACACAAACACACGCTGAAAGCTCTCGTCTTTCCATCTGGTAAAGTGGGCTGTTGTGATTGATTTGTGGATTTGCACCCCCTTTTTTTCTATCCATTTAAGTGAAATAATGTATGGAAGCAATCTGGCGACAGACATTTTGGAAAATCTATTTGAAATCATTTCAGCTGAAGCCATGGCAGTTTGTCTTCTTAGGGGAGAGGAGCAAAGTATAATTGTCTGCAGTCTAGTAAAACACAGTATAACTGCCATCACACTTGACTGAGCTTATAGCCAGCTAGTCCCATGGCCTCTAGAAGATAGAGCAGTTAATGTTCCCTTTTATTTTAGAGGATATGTCACTTGTATCGCAGATTTATACCATGATACAGCAATTTTGTCCAAACAGATGGATAATGGTGTCACCAGCAAAAAGCCCTGTTTTATTGAGTTTAGAGCATATTGTTTAGATAGGCGACTGTGTTGAACAGCTCTGCCAGCGCTTTCTCTCTTTATCTCTCTAATCTTGCCAGTATTAGATTTGATCATTTTTGTTTGAAGGAGGAAAATGTGGCTGTAATGGCTTCCTAATAGCAAACACTGGGGATACAAATCCAGAGACCCTGTTCTGCAGTGCTTCCATAAGCACCACTGATTTATAGAGGTCTTTATGACAGAAAGGAAAATGATCTGCCGCAGGTATAAATCAGGTGAGGAGTAGGAAATTGAACTTAGATATCATCTTGTCAGATGCTTAATGCTCTTCCTCCTGTCACATTCGATAGGACCAATTTGGAGAATCCTGCAGAGGTAAAAAGAAGACAATTAACAATGACAGTGTGGTAATAGATGAAGCTATAAAATGAACCTGCTGCCTGCAGGATGCTTTGTATGATTTCCACATGAGGTAGTGGCAGGGGTGTGTTGTCTTGGCCTTCCATTTCCTCTCTTACTTTTTTGATGGTTTCTTAAGCAGTCCCCACACAGAAATACATAAACCTGTAGTAAAAGAGCAAGAAAACCAAGAGAAAGAAGTCATTTTTGTGCTTTGACTCTGCCTTATAATTGAATTATTAGCCTGCGTATGACAGGACTTGTAAATTTAGGCTAACCTTGTTTTTATGTTATTGATTCCGCAGGCATGTTCCATCCTAACACTATATAAAATTAATCAATATATCAATAGTCAAGCACAAAAATTATGCATGTACAGGAAGTATAAACAGCCCAAATAAATCTTATTGCTGTACAGGAAGTGTGTTAATACAATGATGAAATGGATATTTTCATGCATATGTTGTCTATTAAAAGTGTGTCCTCTTCTAGTTTGGAATTTAATTACGGTACAACAGTGGATTGTTTGCAGTAATAATTGTCAAACTGTACGAGTGCTCAAACAGATGTCATCGCTCAGTGGTGTAATGAGTTCAAGATAGGACAGAGAATGACAATGCTCTCTGATCCCTGAATGTCACTCTGGTATAAACTACAGCACAGAGCTTTATTGCCGGCATCATGTATTCAGCGGCGTGCATTCGTGATTTGACAGATAGAACGTGGGGGAAAAAAATGGAAACCCATCCATCTGGGTGTGTAGGTTTCAAATGACTTGAATTTTAAAACTAATTTCTTGGAGGCTGATGACCTTTTGTGAAAAGCTGCTCAACTTTGTCAAGTGGCAATTCAAGCCCAAGCAGCTAAAGAGCTCCAGTAATAACCAGAGATCCACTGTTCGGGAACCGTCGCCCCTTCGCAGCTCATCAAGCCAAGCTCTTGTATAATCTAATTCGATTTTAATGCTTCTCTGAAGGAGATTTTGCTCTTATTACTGTGTAATGATGCTGTTGTCAAGAGCCAATGGTGATGTCTCATATCACAACCATGTTAACGGCCTCTGTGACACTCATCTCAGCATTTTCCACATCGTCTGCAATGCACAATGGCTTGTGCTGTATATTTATGACTTTGTTGTTCTTCCTGTTGCATTCTGCTTCACAATCGACAGAAACATGGTAAATCTTTGAAAATCCCTCCCTTATTACCTTTGGCTGATATGGTCCTTTTTTTGTATTCAGTACAGTAGATAGAGCATAACGATGAAGGTCTTCACTGAGATGAGGAGAATTTTGAAGTGCTCACACCCGGAGGCAGCAAATGGAAAAGTGACAAGCCTGGTGCACTTGTCTATTTTACTTATTCTGTGCCTATGTTTCATATTCTTCCTCGCACCGTGGGGTTATTTTCCTCCAGGGTTCAGGAGGGCACGCTCTTTCATTTCTTCAGAAAATTGTTTCGCAGGATTTCAATCTTTGGCTGCTAGATATGACAAAACACAATATCAAGAACACTTATGTTTCTTATCTGCCATTTTTTCTGGGTATAAATAAAAGATCAGTATAAATTTATGTCAAGTGGCCTCGAATGCACATGTGAGAGATGAGTATGAAAAGAACTATGAACCTTGGGACAGCCCCACTGTACATTTTCATCGCTTGCTCAAAATTACCTTGGCACTGGGGCTTTGGATGTCGTTTGTCATCCCTGAAAATCAATTAGTGTTTCAATGATAGCAGTCCAGATGAAATCCTATCAGTGTTTGGACAATTGGACACAAAAAAGTGTCTTTTTTCGCATTATGTAAACAGTATTTCTTTTAATTGTTAATACAATAGAATGAGATGACGGCCAATTAAGTGCTATGACTATAACCACTACAGCATAAACATCCCAAATTTTGATTGTCCTTAAACAGTCACTCTGTTTGCCACTCAGGAAAAATCTCTTAAACTAGAAACATTCATATCCATTAATGAGTTTAAGAGTATCATAAAGAATGCAGTGAAGGAGGAATGTCACTGATTTTCTTGAGACCACTATCCTTAAATAGGTGTCAATCTGTTTTATTGTTTTTTTTCTATTTGTGTGTCATGTATTTGTGCATCATGTATCTGGCTTTTCATTTTGTATGGCTGCTACCTTGGCCAGGTCTCCCTTGTAAAAGAGATTTCTGATCTCAATGGGACTTCCTGGTTAAATAAAGGTAAAATAAAAAAATAAAAATAAAAATCTCCCCACGCAAATGTTAGTACCAGAGAAACTCAAATACTTTAAAGAAAAAAGCAAAGATATTACAGCTGGAAACAATTTTACTTTTGAAGCCGTTTCTGTGCGACCCTCAGATCGCTCTGTGAAATTCATCATTTTATAGATAAATAAAAGGCCAAACAAAAAAAAAAAAAAACAGAATGCTGTTACACTGAGTTGACAACCTTTAATTCTACTGACTATAAAGTGCAAACTGTCAAGAAAGGATTCATGGCCGTGGAATCAAACGTATTTCTCAAACATTCATTTTGAAACCACAAAGCACAGAGATCTTCTGTGATATATTACTTGTGATGATGTGCATACAGTACGTGCGGGCTATGTATCCCGGACAACCTCCCAATGGTGTGAAAACATCCAAACATCGTCCTATTGATGTCCCATTTTTTTTCTCTGTTTGGCTCTTGTCAGAGGTCAACCTCAAACAACATGCGGTGGAATCAGGCGTTACTGTCGATGTCACATTGATGCATTACAAGGCCCAGGAGGTCACGTCTCTGTAAACATACATTATCAAAACCCATAGAAGACGTGGGGTGTTGACCTCACCGATACTTTACGGTCTATCTTCAGGGGAAAAGGGTCATGTGATGGCAGAGAGCAACTTTGTAGCCACAATGACTTTCTTGTTGCAAATGAAGAGGGTCAAGCAATCAAGGCTGGTCGGGCTCCGTGTCAGCGCCATTATCTTACGCTGTCTGAAATGATCAATGAGCTTAAATAAAATGATCACAAGCTAAAATTGGCCTGCTGATGAAAATGGACCGTTTAAACACGCTCCTCGGCCAGAAGCTGGCCAGAGAAGAAATAGGGCCACAATTTAAAATACATGACACAATACAGGTAGTAAGAATAAATGGGAACCATTATCGTGTCTATTTACATGTCAGTTTGACCTTTACTAAGCATATTTTGATGTAAATGCAATAATTGCTTGTGATTTTACAGCAGTAAAATAATTTTCTAGCATATGCCTAAAAAAACAAAAACAAAACAAAGCATGCATCTATCTGGATGAATGAGTTGTGATCCTGAGCACACATTTATATAGATGTTCTCAAAAGTTTATTTAGTACTATTTATACAGAACAGGGCTTCAGACAGACATCCAGCTAACACATACCACCTGTAAACACTTAATGACTTTATTGTCTGCATGTAAATGGGATTTGTCGACAATACTCTGAAGCAGAGGCTTAAAATATAAAAAGGCACTTGGGGCAGGTGCACAGTACTGACATAAATCTCCTTTCCTCCCTTTTAGCAATAAATACCTACTGCCTGTGCGTTCCTATTACGGTACCGTGGTTGTGTAAACATGTTATTAGCACCACCGTGCTGCAGAGTACTTTAGTCAACACTGTCATGCAAGGCACAGCATCATAGAAAAAATATTTATAAATAATTTCCCATAAATAAAAAGTTATTTTCCCACAAAGTCTCTTATTCTTATGTTTCCGCAGTTTCAATGAACTCTGATAGAATAATGATACAAACAAGTAAAAGAAAACCGAAAAAGCTTTTTCCTATACAAAATCAAATCTGACTAAATTAATTTTAAATAATCCTTTTTGCTCTCAATAAGATGTTTGGAAAACAGGCTGAACATGTAATCATACTGGAAAGACGGGTAGTTTGGCGGTTGCTACAAATACTAGTGCTAGATAATATAATACTTAATTCATTACCATTGCTAGAACTATAAAAGCAATTCTCAAAAGAAAGGACAGTCTATACTGTAAGCTGAAAATCACATCGGCTGCTGACTTCTTACTGTGTTATTCCAACTCACGGCGTTTACTTACAAGTTAACCGTTACATTTCATCAAAAGGAAAAAAAATTGTTCCAGCCTGACTTGTTGTGTTGAAATCACTGCTCTGCTGTTTTATTCCACTTCCATGGCAGACAAATCTTGCTCTCCGTCAGATTTCTCAGAGGGCAGATCTTGTGACTCTGCGGCGCTCTGGCTGTCTGACACAGTACTGGGCTCTGTGGTTGTTGGTATGTGTGGCTCCTGAGTGTCTGTCACAGCGAAGACATCAGCAAGCTTGGCTTTCCCTGATAATTACAGATAATTTTATAGATTTGATAGATTTGCATGCATTTCAGTACAAGTGTAAAAGAAAGCAGGAAAATAAGAAAAAATGGACACTGTGTGTGTGTAATTGAATTCTGAATTTTAAACTCATTTCAAAATGTACTAATATTGATAACATTTGATTACATATATGACCAATATAAAGTCGATGTTTTTGTCTTGTGTGGGCAAAACCTGCTTCATTATCACCTGACACAGATTCGTCGTCCTCTACGTCATCACCAGACGATGGTGCGGGTGCCTCTGATGACATCTTCAGCTCACCAGTGACCTCTGGGAGTCTGGGTGCCAGAGGCCTGGTCCGTCTCGCAGGGTTCAAGAAATAACAATACGCACATCGGAAGGCTGAAACAACACAAATAAAGCGGCACACATCTAGTTTATGTCACCTCACTAATACGCTCTCAAACAGACATAGATTAATATACACGAATATGAGGCAATGACAAAAAATGCCTGAGATGCATAAACACTTCCGATTGATGTGTAGCACTAGTTTACATATTCAATCTCGCTGCGATTTTGCTTACAGGGGTCGGTAGTGGCAGAGGCATTTAAGAGCCATATGATATACTACACTGCCAAATGCTAGAGGGCAAATGAAGGCACAGTGTTTGATGGAGACTGACAAAGAGTGTTGTGTCTCTAAGTCTTACCAATGTATTCAAATTCCTCCTTTAATGCCATGCCGTTATGGGACAGACACTGCTGACATATGAGAGCGTATCTATGATGAAGGAGAGACAATCCAATAAGACAGCATACAGCACAATGACTGGCGCAAAAGATAATTTTATTGATACATGCAATGACAGTGTTTGCAGCTCAAGGGGAGCACAAGTTTTAGCAGTTCACTGTTAATACTGGGTGAGTATCATGAGTGTAACATTGATTTCCACAGAAAGAGGGAGATAAATGTGGCCGATACATATGAAATGTCAGTTATGATAATGCAGTGCTGATGCAACACCTAAAAATACGCATTCACATAATTTGTATATGAGTTAGATAAGAACCCGCTTGATACATTAACTATACTTTTCTCAAAATCAAATTCCAAGGTGAGAAGCAGTACATACAATATTTAAGTGTATAACTGAAAAGAGATCGTCTTTGTTCAAAAGCAGAGGTCACGCACCTGTTCTGTGGTCCGTCACCAACAAGATACTCAATGACTCTGTCCATGGCGCCTCTCTCCCTTGGGAGTACGGGTCTGGCCAGGGGCGGGCCTGGGGGGTGCATCCCTGTTAAAGTGCAGCATCAGTGCTTGTTAGACACAGGCTGCAGTCTTAACTACAAGCTGCAATAGACCTGGGCTGCTGACAGTAAAAACCGAGTGAAATGGTGAGGCTGAGATTCACAGTTTTCTGCACAAACTATGATGAATATTACAAACACCCTGCTCCTTTTTCTTAATGACTTAACACTGGATCTCACTTGCAAAGCACGTCCAGAATCCCTGCTGTGTTGGTAAGTAGTAATTAATATAATCTAACATCAAGAGCAATCATAGGAAGATGACTGGTCATTTCTGTGAGACTTGGCAGAGTCTCAGTATCCTGCTGGTTATTAATTTACCAACATATGGAAACTCTGTGGTGACTCTTTGTATCAAATTGCTTTTCACTTTCAATTTTCAACAGAAGCAGGTGATAACATCAAGTCATGTAAACCATTTGTGGTGTTCCCAATGCCAAAGGCAATTTCACCAAGCATTAAAAGACATTTAGTGAGATTCCACCACCATTGCCCAGAGAACAAACGCAGGTCTGGCTAATTAATCATAGTTAATGTAAGCCTGAATTGTGCATACCTCACAGTTGGCATTCCACATGGCAATTACAGCATGCAGCTTCCTCTAGGAACACATTTCCTTTACTGTTTGCACTTATTTGCATCTTCTATTGAGTGCTCATAGTCCAGAAATAATTTATATTGAATATTCAATGCCTCTACACTGCACAGATGTCTTCCATATACAACAACTGTTCTATGGAGAGTTTTTCATCGTGCCGGTTTTTGAAATCTTTTAGAACAACCAAAGATGTGAGGCACAAGCATCATATTCTTTTGCAAGAATTTCTATTTCCAATCTCGTTAGTATTTGAAAACTACATTCATTTAATTATCCATTACAACTACTGTACAACATATACCATCCTTGCTGACAACACACACCACAGAGCTTTGTGCAACTGGGGACACAGAGCCAGGGAAGAGTAAATCACACCTTAATCGACCACATTATGATGTGGTCCCCCTGTGTGCAGGTAACTCACCGACTCCTGGAACAGGTGTTCCAGGGGTCACAGGCTTCCTCATCAAGCTCTGCTGAGCAGCTATAGCAGACAGGCTCCTCTCTGGGGGTCCACCTGGAGCAGAGTGGGAAGACCGTCCAGGATAGGTAGGCCCAGAGGTAAGAGGAGGGCGAGCAGCAGCCCCACTTGCAGAATTCACCAACACTAAGGGGGTCTTCAGCATGACATTGCGGTGACGAAGCTCTGAAAAATACATTGCCAGTTGGTTAACAATAGTGAGAAATGCTAGAAGTAGAGAAAACAGCGCTGCCCTCTTCAGAACTCACTGCTACCTTCTCCTGCTTTTGGAGTCATTTGGGGTCCAACTGGAGTGGATTCAAGCTCCTTCATAAAGATAACAAAAGAGTGCAAGAGTGTGACTTAATATGTAATACAATTAGACAAAGTTATGTTACAAGGTAAAAACAAAAGAACTCACGATTTTTTTCTTGGAATCAGGATCAAATCTCTCCAGAATCATTTTAGCATTTTTATATGTCTCTGTTTCCATAACTTCTTCAAGCTGGAAAAAAACAAAACAAAAAAAAAAACACAGAAATTATTCCTACATAATAAATAGCTCTAAGCTCTGTTGCCGAGTAATTATTTGATGATCATCTGAGGTAATTATGAGGTGAATTATAAATGTACATTACTATCTTAGAATCACCTACCAGAACATTTCAAGTAAATGTGAAAGGGCACCAGAAAGTTACTTCACTAAATTGTACATCTTCATTTAAAATATGTACCAAACACTTCTAAATGTTTACTTATAATATGAAGAATAATTACATTCACTACTTCGATAATGGAGAGTGTGAAAATCCATCAGCCCTAATTATTGAAAGTTATTAGACTTGACAGAGGATGACAAGCAATTTCTCAGATTTATTTCTTTCCTGCGCTAAATGCTATTAATTAAAGTGACATTAGCGGAGTGGTTTACTGGGTTAAGTCACTGTACCAATCAAGCGACGTCAGTACAGATCCTTGATTAGCAAATACTGCAAAATGCTGAGGGGGTCAATACTACAAGGCTGCCTACATAACTTATAGAAAGAAGCGGAAGTCTTCACTTCACTTCACTGGAGACCAATAGACATCAAAATGACAATGTGTTCTACAGAGATTATTAGTTATATAATAAGTTTCTCTCATTTATTTGACCACAGTTTAAGCCACAGATGCATGTCAACTGTTTTTATGTTGTTGTTTTTTTTAACTGTCACTTTGCAGATCTCCCAAGCTCGCAGAGCTAATTTCATTAGACAAAATCTGTAGGATGTTTGTGGTGCTCAAAATCACCAACTGGAAAGGATACAATGCTATTTTTGTACCATTGCTGTTGCATCGAGTGCCATTGTATGTCTGAATATGACATATGAAACATATGAAAGCAAATACAATACACTTCTTATTAGCTTTGACAAGCACCCCTTGTCCTCAACTGCCACTCAGTGTTTTGTTGATGAATTAGCATTATATAATATTTTGTTTTTTGTAAAAGAACATTGAGCAGCAGTTAAACCTAACCAACAGTTTCAGCTCTGCTAAATTAACATACAAGAGAGAAACATGTTATTCAAGAAGATATATATTTCTTTTTCATTTAAAATTATCTACACATCAACTCCCTAAGCTTCAAATTTCAACTTGAAAAATTACGTTTTTTTATTAAATGATTTTGGGCAGTTGTTTGCTCAGTTGTGATAACTCACATGTCAAATTCCCTCATTCAGCACATCAGCGAAGCTGTTTTAAGCTAAAGTGTCAAAGGTATCAGTCAGTGACAGTCGACAGTGTATGTGAAACGTACATAAAAACGCCACTTACTATTTTCCTTTTTTGTGATTTAAGATCCTCTAATTTCTCATCTGGAAAAAAGAAAAGAAAAATTCAACACCACTTTCATGAAAGAATTGCCATTATGTTGTCAGCTATGTATTAAAAAATGAAAAGCCCAAAAGGATCTTACTGTTTCTTTCAGTTCTTCGTGAACAAATAACTATAAGCATTTTTCTGAGTAACCAAACTCTGAAGGGAAAAGAAAAAGAAAAAAAAAAGGTTGGTTGCTTATATTGTAGTCACAATTTTGAGAAAATGTGATCTGCTGTCTTTAACACTTACAATAATGGAAATATTACGAAGGGAAGGGACAATATGAGTCGACCAATCAACTGTTCAGGCAAGTACCAGAAATACACAACTACACATGTAATCAGGTAGAGAAGAGACGAGTACAGCAGCAGTCGCCCGACCCATATCTTCAACTGCCTTTGATACTTCTCACTGTATTCTTCAAGAATCTGTATATCCTGTGTGGAAAAATGAAATAAGTGTTATATTGAGACACAAATATGATGCTATTAGTATGGCAGCTGGAGAACTGCAATTAAAGTGCCATAAGAATAACCATTATGTTTTACACATATTTAGAACTTAATGCCAACCAATGAAACACAGCTTATTGCTTTGAAATTCAGTCAGATTCTTTTATATGTGATTTCGCAAACATTTGCCATATTATTACACATAAAAATATGTAAAAATAATGCATCGTCACTGTAGGAAAACATGACAGAATTTCATGCTTTAGGATATTGTAGGGATCAGTTTGAAACTGATCTGCGAGTATTTTAACTTTTTTTTTTTTTTCTTATGTTGTGCAAACATGCAGATCCAGTATTTCATACTGCAAATCCACTGTGTTCACCACCGCCAGGTCTTTAAATAGATGCAAGCTAACGTTTTGGTTGGATCATGATCAAATTTCCCTTCTAACAGAAAAGACAACTATCTACATAATTCATTATAATCTCACAAGTTAGCAAACTGCTCTTTCTTCTTGTTTTTGTGTTGTTTGAAATATGATGAGGTTACACCACTGTGCCCTTTACGCCATCCAAAAATAGCCTGCGGAACTGAAATCCTCTCTGGTCACTATGGTTCTACTTAAACATGTGTATGTCCTGCATGTGTGATGTAATTAAGCACATGAAAATGTATTATAGCCAAAATATTTTTTCATAGTGGACAAGATTTTTCTAGAAGAAAGTAAACATCCCAACAACCATCTCCACCACTTCACTGTCACCTGACCTCCTCAGTGTATGTGCAGTGTCTCTTGCTCCAAGGACGGGTGCTGAAAATAGCCTCACACTAGCTTAACTGTAGAAGAGCACTAAAGCCTCGTCAGACAGTAAACGGGGAGCCGATTTGGCATTCATTGACACATCTGCTTACTTATGGTCAACAGATGCATCTTATACAATATGTTTTCCACATCATTGTTTCTGTATCAAAAAACAGGCCTAAAGAATAACTGATATTTCTAAACATAGACCATATTTTTAGATATTTTGGGTACAAAAACCATTGGAATTGGTCCAGTAGATTGCCCCCACCAGCAGCTGAGACCTCATAGACCAATTTCTGTGGGGATCCTTTCCATAATGTTGTCAGACACTTGGAATAATAATCTGAACCTCTCAGTGGTAAAAACAAGCACTTTTAGTGGACGTGATCAGGAACAATGGCCCCAAAGAATTACACTGCAGCCATTACAGCCCATTTGCTGCCGGCGGAGGTGATCTACTGGACCAACTCCAAAGGTTTTTGTACCTAACAGTCATTTCAAACCTAAAATATGTCAAAATTGAGCCCAGGTATAAAAATACTGGAGTTACCCTTTAAGTAGTCACCTGTGAAATGAATACATGATATCAACTACCTATACAACCATACCATATTATCTTTATCATCTTATTTTGACATGTTACAAAAAGCTCACTCATTTATAATATTATCTACACGTTCAGTTAAAATAGCCTAAAGTTTATTATAACTTTGATTTATGTTCATAGCTCTGGACTTTTGTTCTATCAGTTATGATAATATGGTACTCACTAAAATAATTTCTCTAAAATAATTGATCAGATCTGAGAACATGGCAACATCTTTAAAACTGGGTAAGGCAGGCAACAAAGATGAGCAGTCAAATGTTAGACACGATGTAAACAAATAAGTTTGTTGGACAAACTTATCTGAAAGAGGCAAAGACAGCCAACAGTAAAATTATTACCCAGTTTGTCCTTTATGAACCATCAATGTTTACACACAAGGCAATTTACTGTAGTTGTGGTTTTCAAGTACAATGAAGGATTGCAGTATTGGTGATACTACTAGTGAGCTCTATTTCAGTTTTACCTCCAAATGAAATGGTTTAGATAATTGGCCAGAAGTTTGCAGGATTGCCTGACTTTTATTTTTGTTGCCCCGTTGGGCCTATTTTTAAAGATGTCACTGTATTTCCAGACCTCCACCATTGCTTTGATGATAATGCCATGACTTTGATGATTATCATAACCAGCACAACTGCTGGTCAAAGCTACAAAAATAAAACCCAAATTATATTGAGCTGTAGTTTGCATTTAGATACTGTATATGCAAATTAGCAGTTGACCTTAGCAATAACCTTCCCTTGATATGTCCAACTAACCGTGGGGCCATACTGTGAATGGTTTGAATCGCTAATCTTACCAAGTCTGTGCACTATGTTGAAACTTTTTTAGGTTTAGCATACCTTATCGATTCCCTCCAAAATCTCCACAGTGGATGGTTTAGCCTGTAAGGGAAGCGATGTGAAATCCCAGTTAGAGGGAAATGATGACATTTCATAACAACAGTGCTCTTTGTGCAAGCAAAGGGAAACTTC